>NC_079345.1:15993333-16342500 GCF_029582105.1 Oenanthe melanoleuca
GGGGAGGCACCACTGGCTCACCAGGAAAGTGAAACGTGTCTGTTGCTCCTGGCAGATCCCAAAATGCATTTTGGGCATGATCCAGGGTGGTGCTGTGTGATCAGATTTCACTGGGTCAGAAGTTAGATGGAGCCAAACCCCATCTGCAGGCTGAGCCTTGCTGTTCTCATGGGCTGCTCAGACCAGAGCAGCCAGGAGTGAGACAGAGCAGGAGCTGCTGCTGCTGGGAAGTGCACCCAAGTGCTTGGCATGCATCCCTGCAGCTGCCAGACAGGTTTCAGTGCCCTGGTGCCAAGTGCTTCACTGCCAGCATATCCTGGCAGTGAAGGACTAAAGGAAGAGCAGTGGCCAGCAAAGAATGCAAAGGCAGAGTGAATGTAAAGAGGTTATCTGGCCTAACCCAAACCCAGTCCTGATGAAGTCAAGTCTGGTGATGGCAATAAAAGAGGATGGTACCTTTTGTTGTCCTTGTTGGACAGGAGATGGTCTTGGCAGGTTTTGAGCTGAGAGAAGTGCAGGAATGCTATCAGATGTCATCACAGAACACCTGTAGGGGACAAGAGCTCACTCATCTCCTGCTTGTGGTAGGAGAGATGGTAATTGCAGAGGGGAGCATTTACAGAAATGGTTAATTGGTTCCTGTGTTTGCCAGAGAGAGCTGGGTGGTCATTTGGGCTGCCTGAGGCACAGAGCCCTGCAGTGTAGTGTGATGCAGACTGTGCATGAGCCCAGGGCTGAACAGGGTGCAGGTGGTGCCCTGTGCTGTGAGCATCAGCATAATGCTGTGGTGACAAAGGCTTTCCATCAGTGGGACAGGTGAAATACCAAGGAAAAGACAATTTAGACCAGCAGCTGAATCAGAGGGCTGATACATCACCATGTATTGCCAGTTAAAGCTAGGAAAAAATGTGCTAGACTGTAGTCTTGGCCTGTGAGTACTGCACTGGTTCTGTTTACATGTCCTCAGCTTTTGGGTTATAGTGCCATCAGAAGTTTATTTTTGTTGTAATTTTCCAAGCATTTCTTGAAAATTAGCTTTCTGGTGCACAGATCAGCACCACACTAAATTAATTGCAAATAGCTTGAGGGCTAAGGGAATAGTATATTTTTTTGTTGTGGCTGTTCACATGATTTATTTAGTCATTTGAAAGACTACAGTTTGGGAAAGTCAGGAACCCACTCTGATGTGAGAAACAAAACAGAAGGAGATGTTATTCACCCAGAATGAGGGTCTGTCTACTGCAAATCAGCTTTTGTGCATAGCCAAAGTTGTTCTGCCTCCACAGCCCTACTCCTGTGTTAGGATTAGCAGAAGATGAGGTGTATTTCCCATTGGGAATGTTTCCTGCTCAGAATGGTGCCCTTTTGCTCCAAAATATCTCCATGGATGTTCCACATCCTTTAGTGACAGCCTTTGGACCTAATGGCCAATAAAGAGGAATTTATATATTGATATATACTTTTCTGTACCAATGCCCTGAATTGGTGCCTATTCTTTATTAAATCTTTATCATGCAAAGGACAGTGCAATTCAGTGTTCATTGTATCTGAAATATGAATATATTTGTTTTTCTATAAAGGTGCAATGCTGTTCAGGGCTGTAGTCCCTTCTGCTGTTCAATAACTTATTCAGTCACTACTATTATGATTTAAAGAAACACCATTGTGCTTCTTTCAGGAAATGAATTGCATTTTAAGGAGAAGTTTGTTGTAGTGCCTTTAATTTTTGTAGTAAGTGGAGGATGTAGGTTTGTTGCAAAATTTATAATGTGGAGGATGTATATGAATGAGTCTCACATGACTTCCTTTATTATTTGTTAAAATATGTTAAAGGAGTAAGTCACTGTAAGTCTGTAAAGTGTTGTATAAAATGTATCAGCTATTGAAAACAAAAGCAATTTTATTTCATACTGGTGACTCCTGTAAGAATCAGCATAAATTATCTGAAAAACTATGGTCAGTGTCCTATTTTAGTCCTCCTGAGGGGCTCAGTGGAGGTGTATGAAGAGAAGCCCTGGAGAGGGGTGATCAAATGTGGAATCTTGGGCTGAAACTATTCTGACAGGATGGGGAGTGCAGCCTAAACCCTCTCTTATCTTGCCACTGTTCTTGTGTGTGCTGCCTCTCCCCAGCAAGGTGCCTGACTGATTCACAGCAACTGATGGGCAGCTCAAAATTACAAAGCTTTCAGTTTCCTTGCTCCTAACAGATAAAGAGGGTGGGCATTTCCTGATTATATGGCGTACACTCAAAATATTTAAGTTCCCCATGGTGCTATTTGTGCCTAATTTACTTCTCTAGCACATTAACACTGCTGGTTTTCTGCAGAGGGAGGGGTGTGTGGTGTAACATGCTGTGAAGAGAGGAAATGTTTCACAAGAGCTCCTTCTGGCTTTTCCTCTGTTTGCATTACCACCTGGAAAGAAGAAAAGGTGGAGGGACTGACTGATGATCCAGATGGATTGCAGCAACAGTCACAGCTGTGGTCAGATGTGTTAAGCTGGGCAAATTCACACGGGGAAGTGGCAGGATTGCACTTCAGCTCCTGAAGCACAGGGAACCTCCTGTAGGAAAGTGTGTAGGCATGGGGAGTGCTGAACCAGCATCAGCCAGTAACCCTGGGGCAGGCTGTGCCCCTTCACAGGTCACTGAGAGCCAGAGTATTTTGGGGGGAAGTAGGGGATACACCAGTGTGAAGGATGGGGGGGTGAGGACAGGCTCCAGCAGGGCAGATACCATCTGAGTATAATAAATCACAGGCTGTGCAGGTCACATGGAGCTTCAGAGAGGCTTGGAGTGGGAGGACCACATTTATCACTTTTCCTGTTCACTTTTCTAGCTCTTGCCTAGGAAGGCAGACAAATGATCTCCTTTTTATGGGAGCTGGGTGCTTTGATGTACTAATTATTCCACTGGTGGTACTTAGCAGAGTGAGCATATCCTGACTGCTGGGGAAGGGCTCAAGGTGCAAGAGCAGCTGTGCTGTGCAGCATTTCTGTCACTGCTGGCTGAGCTGTTCAGCATTTCTGTCACTGCTGGCTGAGCTGTGCAGCATTTCTGTCACTGCTGGCTGTGCTGTGCAGCATTTCTGTCACTGCTGGCTGTGCTGTGCAGCATTTCTGTCACTGCTGGGCTGTGCAGCATTTCTGTCACTGCTGGGCTGTGCAGCATTTCTGTCACTGCTGGGCTGTGCAGCATTTCTGTCACTGCTGTGCAGCATTTCTGTCACTGCTGTGCAGCATTTCTGTCACTGCTGTGCAGCATTTCTGTCACTGCTGGGCTGGGCTGTGCAGCATTTCTGTCACTGCTGGGCTGGGCTGTGCAGCATTTCTGTCACTGCTGGGCTGTGCAGCATTTCTGTCACTGCTGGGCTGTGCAGCATTTCTGTCACTGCTGGGCTGGGCTGTGCAGCATTTCTGTCACTGCGGGCTGGGCTGGCTGTGCTGGGCTGTGCAGCATTTCTGTCACTGCTGGGCTGGGCTGTGCAGCATTTCTGTCACTGCTGGGCTGGGCTGTGCAGCATTTCTGTCACTGCTGGGCTGTGCTGTGCAGCATTTCTGTCACTGCTGGCTGGGCTGTGCAGCATTTTTGTCACTGTTGGGCTCTGCTGTGCAGCATTTCTGTCACTGCTGGCTCTGCTGTGCAGCATTTCTGTCACTGCTGGCTGGGCTGTGCAGCATTTCTGTCACTGCTGGCTCTGCTGTGCAGCATTTCTGTCACTGCTGGCTGGGCTGTGCAGCATTTCTGTCACTGCTGGGCTGGGCTGTGCAGCATTTCTGTCACTGCTGGGCTGTGCAGCATTTCTGTCACTGCTGGGCTGTGCAGCATTTCTGTCACTGCTGGCTGTGCTGTGCAGCATTTCTGTCACTGCTGGCTGTGCTGTGCAGCATTTCTGTCGCTGCTGGGCTGGGCTGTGCAGCATTTCTGTCACTGCTGGCTGTGCTGTGCAGCATTTCTGTCACTGCTGGCTGTGCTGTGCAGCATTTCTGTCACTGCTGGGCTGTGCAGCATTTCTGTCACTGCTGGGCTGTGCTGTGGCTGATTTCTGTCACTGTTGGGCTCTGCTGTGCAGCATTTCTCTCACTGCTGGCTGGGCTGTGCAGCATTTCTCTCACTGCTGGCTGGGCTGTGCAGCATTTCTGTCACTGCTGGCTGGGCTGGGCTGTGCTGTGCAGCCAGCCCAGGTCCCTGGTGCCAGGATGGAGCAGAGAGCTCTCAGGCCCTGGCAGTAGGAGCTGCATTGCAGACTGCAGTGTCTGTGGCTCTCACACAGTCCCCTGATGTCCCAGAGCTTCTGTGACCCTGGCAGCACATTTCTCTTCTTGGAGCTTTTTTCTTAACCTGTGCTTAACCTGACCTTTGCTTAACCTGCTGTTCAGTAGATTCATTGCAGAAACAGGGTCAGGCTGCTTAGGAAATTTTGCCTCCTAAATCTTCTGCTGATACAATTTTTTTTTTACCATCCCTTTATAATTTTGCAGCATGCTGAGCTGTCAACAAGTATCTCCCTTGTCTTCACTGCATCTTTATTTCAGTCAGAAGATCTGTAGTGTTTAACATAGTGACAACATTTGTTCAATAGATATCTGGCAATTTTGGACCAATTTAACATAAATAATATCTCATAGAATAAAAAAGTTGCTTTCAGGGACTACCTTGCCTTTGCCACTTAAATTTCCCTGTTTCCTGAGATCTCAGAGAACATCACAGGGTTACTTTGAGCTTTGATCCACAGATTATACTTTGTGAGCCTGATATGCAAGGTCTTGTGCTGAAAACTCTCTAGTTGCATGAAAATCCTTGCAAATGGTGTTTTCTGACATCAAACATTATTGAATGGATTTCTTCAATGAAAAGACACAAGTAAATGTTCCCATACTTTAACTCATCCCTGCTAAATAGTTGCATAATTTAGGTGCTTGTACTAAAGTCTGGTGATGGCAAAATCAGTGTAACCTTTCATGACCAGTTTAGTTCTGCAGGCCTGTTCAGGGGGTACAAGTCAAACATGGGGCTGAGTACCTGGAAACCAGTGGTTAACACTCCAAATGCTGCTTTAGACCCTGCTTTGGGCCCTGACCTTGTCACAGACAGCATGTCAGGAGGTGTAAATTAATGCATTGGGTTGAAAAATGGATTTATCTTACCCAACCTGGACCAATATTAAGGAAGTATTTCTGTGCCCTCTTAAGCACAGTTGTGGTATTATGTTATCTTTTATGCCAAGCCAGGACCTCTTTGTGGTGGGTTTTGCATGTCATCACAGTTATTTCTACTACAGAAATTTAGAAAATAGTACTGAAAATTATTTTTCATCGAACTTTCATTTATAATATTATTCCAAGCAGGAAATCTGGCTGGATTTGTCACAGACTAGGCAAACTTTCTCATTTACTTCAGCAGAGCAGTTATAGCATGTTCACCCTTGGGCATCATTGCCTAAAAATAGAAGCTGAGGCTAATTTTTGGGAGAGGAGTGAATGAGTGCACAGCTTTAGAGCAGACTCAGGGTGGGTGCAGAGTGGCTGAGCAATGCAGATTGGTGGCATTTGGCTACAAGGAGGAAAAACAGAGGCTCTGGATGCGGGGGACTCCTGGACTCTTTGTATCAGGGTGGACGCGAGGAACAAGACTCAGACGCTCTGTAAATGCTAAAAGCTACAGTTGCAGTTTATTATAAGGGAGTCTGCAAGGAGCTGCCCGGCACAGCCACGTGCAGATTAAAGAGATAAAAGGGGGAGAGAAAGAGAGAAGAAGGAGGGTAAAGAGAGGAAGAGAAGAGGAAAAGAAAAGAGAGCGACTTCCCGTTTGTAACACAATAAATCCACTTCCATCATGAATATTCTAATTCCTAAAAACCAATCTAATACAAAATACTAATTCTATAGCATTTACATACAGCCTATAGGAAATCTTATATTAGCATAGCATGTGACATTCTAAACTCTAAGATCTAATCTTTGGGTGCAGGTCAGTCTTTTGTGTCTTTTGGCCTTGCCCTCTGGCCAAAAGCATTGTTTAGTTAAGAGTGGATTGGCTTCGGTGAGCCATCCCATTGTATACCTGGTTATTCAGTAACTAGGGCTTGGTATCTCAAACGTGGCTTTCATTTCAATTTCATCCATGGTTTCTATATTCCCAGAATCTGAGCATTCATATTTGCAAGATTCCTCAGTTTCATCCTCTCCAACATCTCCCCCGTTTTGTTCAACCACTAATACATTAGATACTGCCTTCGTTATCATTTTTTGCGTACAATGGAGAATGCAGGGTACAAATATTACAACTACAATTATTACTACTAGAATACACAAACTTATTTTAGAGTTAAACAGAGTTTCTTTAGCCAAGAGGCAAAGCCTTAACTTTGAACAAACTGTTCAGCTAGGTAGTAACTTTTTGTAATTTGGTCAGCCAAATTTTTTAAATTTTGCAAAATAGTTTGATAATTTTATGCAGCAAATTTGTGAAAATTTTTACATGTGTTAAATAGACAGATGATATCATAGCTTGCGGATTTGGCTAAAGCAACCCAGGCATTTATCTTAGGTTGATTTATAGATAAGGTTTCACTATAAAAACTAAAACAAAGGAAGAAAATTAGCATGCATTTGCGAAAACTATAAAATTCAAATTTTTTCTTGAGGTGTTTTTGAGTTTTTAACCAAAACCGGGGGGTGCAATGCCGTCAATTCCCCCTCTGTTTTGCATAATATGTGTGCCAGGTTGCGATAACAGGGCTGAAGTGGATAAGTCCGGCGGTGGATCTGGCTTTGGTGCGGTAGGCATATAGAGTACTGGACAGCGGGCTGCGGAGGGGTACTGCTGAAGGGACGCCTTGGGACATAGGAGAGACGGGGACAGCGCAGATGCAGGAGGCGCTGGCGAGGTCTTTGCATGGACGGTGTTCGTGTCCAGTGTTATGTGGACAGGCATTGCATTTGTGACTGTGGCAGGCTGCTTGCTGACGGCTCTGGTGGGGTGCTGTGGATCAGGAGGGGCTGGGAAGGACTGAGTAGCACTGGTGGGCACGGGCTGCAGAGTTGCATTCAATGGGACTAAAACGGGAGGCAGGATTGGGGCTGCAACGGGTGGCAGCAGTTGAACTGGGGCAGGATGCTGCATCAGGGCTTCCACCGGCGGACTTGGCTGCATGGTGGCGGCCGGCGGTGCCATGCGGGTCGCAGGCGGCGGAGCCGTGTGCGACGGGATCAGGGCAGGAGGCGGAGGCGGGGCGCAGGCGGGGAGGTGCATAGGGAACGCAGTTTGCACTGCTGATACGGAAGAGCAGCTGAACGGCGGCGCGACTGCGGCTGTATCTCGGACGGAGGGTTGGGTGGGCGGCGGCTTGTCGGTGAACGCTGCCGACTGGGGGTGGGGCGCTGCCGAGCACCGGGAGTTCAGGGGGTGAGCTGCGATGGGCGCCGGGCAGAACTGAGGCAGGAACGCAGTGGCTCGAGGCGGCACAGGAGGTGGGGGAGCTCCAGGCTGAGCGTCCCCCACCGCCTGCCCGGGGACTGGGCTAGCTGGAGCCTGCAGCGCTGGCGTGGGAGCGACAGGCGCGTCTCGGCACTCCGGGACCGCGGTCGGCGCCGACGTTGTGCTCCGCGCATCCGTGGAGCTGCGCGCAGGCAGCGGTGCATCGGCGCGGGCCAGCTCCGACGGCGGGCTCACTCCGCGCCAGGCGGCTCCCGGGTTGGGAACGGGGAGCATCTGTGCTGCTGCCGGCAGCGCCGGTGTGGAGCCGAGCGGCGCAGCCCGGTCCGTCAGGACGCTGGACTGCACCGATGCCGTAACTGCAGGCACTATGGCATTTGCAGACTGGTGTGTCTGCAACGGGGTGGGAACAAAGGGAGCCGCCGCCACGGGCGTCATGGCGGCGGCGCCGGTTATCGGGGGAGGGGCTGAGGGACTCGCGGGAGCGAGGGAGGGGGGCGGGGTCGGCGTGACGCCATCAGCGAGGGGCGGGGCGGAGGCGATGACGTTGGCGGGTGGGCGTGCAGGGGCGGAGCCAAGGGGCGGGGCCACGGCAGTGACGGGCGCGGGGGCCGGGATAGCGGGGGCGGGGAGAGCGGGGGCGGGGAGAGCGGGGGCGGGGGCAAGGGACGGGGACGGGCCAGGACCGGGGGTGGGGAAAGTGCAGATTGCGAGAGGAGGGGCGGGATTTGGGGTTACTGAGGAAGCATGAGAGACAGGAACGGTCGTAGTTACCGGGACGGGAGGGAGATTAGCAAGATTGGGTGCGGACGCGGCGGGTGGGTTTACGGGGACGGAGTTTGGGGATACGGGAGCGGAGACAGGGGGAGGAGGGGCAGGAGCAACGTGGGTCAGAAGCGTGGCGGCAGGAGTTCGGGGAAGCAGGGAGACTGGCGCTGCGGGGCCCGGGGTTACCGAAACCGCGGGGGGAGGGGCCCCGGGGGCGTGGGGGATGGTGCCCGCCGGGGCGGCGGGAGCAGCGGGAGAGGCTGCGGGGTCCGGGGAAGATGGATGGACTGGGGGAGCGGGTCCTGGCACCACGTGGGTTGGAGGCGCTGCGGCCGGGACTCGGGGTAGCAGGGGAACCGGTGCCGCGGGGACCGGGGTTGTAGAAACGGAGGGGGGAACCGCGGGGGCTTGAGGGGAGGTGGCTGCTGAGGACTTGTCCACAAACAACTCAAGCAATGCGCGACATGCCGGGACTAGTTCTGCTACAGCCATATCTCGGCGGGAAATGCGGTTAAAAAGTTTAACCCCTACTTTCTCCCAAAAATCTGCGGTAAAAACTACGGAACGGTCTGCATGAGGAAAATTAAGTAAAGTCCACTCCAAAAGATTTTTTAACTCTTGCTTAGGCAGGTCATGGTGATGAGAACTTAATAAATGTTTCAACTGCTTATACAGGTCTCTCTCTTGAGCGGAATGAGTCTGTCCCATTATTAACTTTTATATTAACTTTTAACTACTAACTTTTATATTAACTTTTAACTACTAACTTTTATATTAACTTTTAACTACTAACCTCGGTTTGCCGCTGATACAGTGTAAAATTTCCGGAGTCCCACGAAAGCGCTGGCCAGGCGTCCTTTCTGGGTGGAAGACACTGTATTTCCGGTCCCCTCTCTGAGCACCGCTCTATGCGTCGCTGTGCAACGGCGTAGCGGACTCGGGACCTCCCTCCACTGAGTTACAGCTCACACACCGCCAGGCAGCGTGTGGCTGAACTCGGTGCCACGGCGGGGAGTGCCGCGGCGGTTCCCTCAGAGAGCTCCAGGCAGTACTGACCGGCAGTAACTGTGTGCTCGAGGGCTGTCAGAAAGTCCGTGCAAAGCTTGGCTCCCCTTACTCCACGGCTTTCTCGACAGTAAGAATATTTTAAGAGCTCCAGCCCAATACGTTGCTGAACCAACGCAAAGCTGTGCTCACGGCAAGCGAGGAAAGTAGGTAAAAGTAGGTTTAATAGTTACCGTCCAGGAAAAAACGTCCCGCAACCAAAAACGGGTGAGCTGGTTCTTTAAATGACGTTGGGCGCCACTCTGCGGGGGACTCCTGGACTCTTTGTATCAGGGTGGACGCGAGGAACAAGACTCAGACGCTCTGTAAATGCTAAAAGCTACAGTTGCAGTTTATTATAAGGGAGTCTGCAAGGAGCTGCCCGGCACAGCCACGTGCAGATTAAAGAGATAAAAGGGGGAGAGAAAGAGAGAAGAAGGAGGGTAAAGAGAGGAAGAGAAGAGGAAAAGAAAAGAGAGCGACTTCCCGTTTGTAACACAATAAATCCACTTCCATCATGAATATTCTAATTCCTAAAAACCAATCTAATACAAAATACTAATTCTATAGCATTTACATACAGCCTATAGGAAATCTTATATTAGCATAGCATGTGACATTCTAAACTCTAAGATCTAATCTTTGGGTGCAGGTCAGTCTTTTGTGTCTTTTGGCCTTGCCCTCTGGCCAAAAGCATTGTTTAGTTAAGAGTGGATTGGCTTCGGTGAGCCATCCCATTGTATACCTGGTTATTCAGTAACTAGGGCTTGGTATCTCAAACGTGGCTTTCATTTCAATTTCATCCATGGTTTCTATATTCCCAGAATCTGAGCATTCATATTTGCAAGATTCCTCAGTTTCATCCTCTCCAACATCTGGACTCAGGGTATGCTTGGCAGTGTAATATGGTGAAGGCAGATTTTGTGACTGTAAACAGGGCCTGCAAATATGAGGCTTTTTCATGCCATGGAATGTAGATGTAAGTTATTTATCTTAGTAAATAACTATTTAAATGCCCATGTAAAGTAAGCTCTGGATGCTGAGGGTGTCTGTTTGGTCATGGGAGTGTTATGTGGAGTTGCCATTGTGCAGGTTTTTAATGTTGTGCAGAACTGAGACGAGGATGAGGTCTTATTTCCACTTGGTGGATTTCTGGGATGCTGCTGCCTTGTATTTTGGGTTTCAGTGTGTGAATTGCAGTTAACATGTTACTGCTTTACCTGTTCTTGGTGGTGAGAGGAGATGCAGACACGCCTGGGCTGCTGCTCTGCTTCAGCGAGAGTACAGCAGGGGAGCAGAGGGTGGCATTGACTGTTCCCTGCTCTGCCTTGCACAGGGGTGGTGGAGGGAGGGGCTGAGTGCTGTTCCATCCCCAGCTGGGTTTAACACCATGACACCAATAACACCCTCTCCCTAAAGGTGTGGCACAAGCAGGAAGAAGCCTTATTGCCCTGGAGTTCCCAGGGATGAGCAAAGCTCCCAGCCCTCCACAGCTGGCTCTGCTGTGTGTTTCTGGCCCAGTGGTGCTGCCCCTGAGTGGGGCCACCTGCCAGGAGCCTGTCCAGGTGTGCTGAGGGTCAGGGCTGTGTTTGGGGACGGGGTATTTGAGCAGGGCAGCTGCCAGGTGGGAGCCCTGGAGGTGGCACACACCTGGCTGTGCTCTGGCTCCTGGATCTCAGCCCTGGCTGTGGATGGCATGCAGCTTACAGCAGAGAAGGTGGAAGCACTTTAACAGAACAACCCAGCCAGGTCAAATGTGAGCCTTCATGAGACTCTCATGAGCATTTTCTGCATTGATTACAACATCCTGCCTGTTAAACTGATAATTAAGGGGCAGAGAAGCTGAAATGCTGAAGAGCAGGGAGTTTAATCCAGATACCCCAGGCGCCAGCCTGACATTCTCACTCTTGGGCCATCTTTGCTCCTTGTTTTCCATTCCCTTAATAGCCTAAGCTCTTTTGTTCCACTCCCTTTCTCCTTCCCACGTAGATATTTCAACATATGGATCTGTCTGTGTATGTGGAATATCAGCAAAGCTGATACTTTGCTCCCTACAGAGTTCCTTGTGACCACTCTCTCATGTAACTAATCCATAGCAATGTATACTCCAACAAGGAAAATTAAAAGGTTGGGAACCACTGACCTAACTTCTTACTAAGCAATACAGCTGGCAATCAGATGTAACCCGAGCTCCTCGTTATTGGAGCTGCCTGAGCTATTCATAGCAAAGCAAAATTGCTATGGGAATTGAGCTGGATTTATTTTGTTTGAATGCAAATTATCCCAGGTCAGACAGGCTCAGATCTTCTGCCCCCTCAAATTCATTTGCATCAGCTCTGGCAGGGCAAAGCTCCTATCTGGAGGATCTGCACTGGGGAAATGTGGGTATGGGTTGGGAGCCACCAGATGTGGAGAGCATCTGCTTGGGGCTTTGATGCAGTTGGGTGTAACTCATTGCAGCCCAGAGTCCTGACCAGAGTGAAGGTTCTGCCATCAGGTAGCTCCAAGTGGTGTCCCATGCTTGGGCAAGCCTCTCTCTATTGCTGCAACCTCTCCTGTAAGGGAGAGGGAGTACTAAACCTTGCCTAATTCTCACCTGCAATGTGAAATGTTCTGAAGGGTCCAGCTGCCAAAGTCCCATCATCACAGGAGAAGCTGTGTTTTCACTAAAAACCCTCCAACCCCACTTAACTTTGATTCTAGTATAGATGATTATAAAGGGTAAAAAAGCCCTTTAACAACTCAGCTGAAAATGCCTCAAGAAATCAGAAAGAAAATAAAACACTGAAGCCCTTTGGCATGGTTTTAAAAAAATCTCATAATTTATAGTGTTGTTTCATGCAAGGACTGATTCATGACTTTTAATACTTGGAGTTGCCTATCTGATAGGGAGGAATGTTGCTGATCAGAAACACTCAAGCAAGCATCTGTTAATGCTAAGTACCTATGGAAAAGGAATTTCCAAGTACTGATTCTAGTTATATACCATCAGGTTTTTGGTTGTTTTTCTTTTTAAGCTGCTCATTTTCTGTGTCACTCTGCCCTAATCTTATTGGTTTTGCCTTTATTACCACTCTAGGAGCAGCAGCTTCATTAAGAAGGCATGCACTTTCCCTGGAATATTGGTACATCTGAGCTCCAGCCCTGTAAAATTGATTAGCTGTACACAAAGGGGGAGGAGAATCTTGCCAGAACATTTTCATTTCACCTAATCCTTTGAGCAGCATAAATTCTTCATAGCAAACTCTCCTTAGGGTGAAATGCTCTGTCTGAAGATCTGGGCATCCTGAAGGCACATTTCAGATATTTAGGAGGGGTGTAAATGGTGCTTTTGTTTTGTGCTGTCACAGAGAATGACAGGACAGAGAGAGCTGCATTTCCTGTGCCCTTGAAGGTTTCTAAGGTGAACCTGCTCTCACCTGAGTGTTCTCTGTAGCTGTGCACCCAGTTACATGGGATGGTAGATCAGGGGACACACTGAGTTACCCTCTGAAGTAATTTTTCTGTTTTTCTTGAGGTACCCTAAGTAACTAATCAACTGTCAGCACATGACAAATAGTGGGCTGCCTCTTTTTAGGAAAAGTGAAGCATAATTGCACTCATTAAATAATCCTGCTGTTTCCTGTTTGCTTTGTGATGGATTTCACAACTGTCATAACTAATAAAAGCTCTAGATTTTATCTTACAGTTGCAGAGATTTGCTTAAACAATCCATACCCAAGTGCTTGTACAGCTACCAAGGCTAAATTTGAGCTGTTGGTTTTAGCTAATTGCCTCCCAAAACCTTTACAGGGAGCCCAAGAGCCCTACTGATGGAATTGTAAATGAAGTCATCCTGAGTGTAACTTGGTAAACCTCTGGCACTTCACTGAAATATTATTGATGTATACTTAGTGTGCTTATGCTGTAGTTTGTATTAGTATTTTTTTTCTATTCATTTATCATGCCTACTCCTGGGGTGTTATTTTTTTTTTCTGCCTTTTGGCTTTTTTTTTAAACCCAAAATATGAGAAATGAGAGAGCTCACATACTGACAAGCAAGTATTTAATCTGTGGCAAAGCAATCAACTTTGTGTTAGTTCTAGAATATCTCATTACCTTGCAATAAATACCAATTTAATACACTTAAATACCAATGTGACTGGTTCAATTACCTTAAGTGGAGGAACAAATAAGAATATTTCCTTATTTGCCATATGCTGACAGGGGGTTGCATAAAGATGTTTGAAACAAGCTCAGTCAACTGCAGAAATACAAAGGCACTATTCAGAGATAACTCTGGCTTTGTTCATATAGGAATAATTAAAGACATGCAGTTTTGTTACCTTGTTTTAATTGCTGACTGTTCTGCATAGCACTTCTTTTGAGCAACCAAACAGAGTAGTCTTTCATGGCTAAACCAGGCTGGCAGTTTAAATCTTGTACTCTCCTTCTGTCAGATTATCAGGTAAGAAAATGCTGTATTGTTAAGAACCCTTAATATTTTACATTTGCAAGAAATCTCTATTGTGTTAGAAACCAGAATAATTGGGTTATTTTTCTGAGTCAGATTCTAAAGAAAAATGGCATCTGCTGACAATTCTCAAGTCAGAAAAGGCAACCAATGATTCTAATGCTACTTTCATGATAAAAAAAATATTTTAATGTGTATAAGGGCCATTAACTTAACCTAAACATTTGCTGTGGTACAGAGCCAGGTATTCCAGTCTGGTGAAAATCAGTAAAGGTCTGCTGAGGTTATTCTCATCAGCCAAGGACCCAGTCCCATAAAATATCACTTTGTACTTCCCTGACTCTGGGGCCAGCATCAGGAGCTGCCCATTTACAGGCTTGATACTTTTCAGGAGGATGGGTGAATTTTTTGGCAAACATAAAAGCTAGGGAAAAGTTTAGTTAACTTAAATTCTCTCTTCCCTTCAGTGTGTTCACATGCCTTTTTGCTGCCTGGTTTGGGATAGGATCAAAAATGAACATGCTCTGAGTTTTACTCGTGGGATTTCTGACTTCAATAATACATGTGTATTATTGGAAACCCCATGAGAGTCCATTCTCACTAGTTTCCCAGAACATTTTCTTTCCCAAATTGGTATAAAAGCACTCTGGAAATGCTTGCACAGACAATGTTCAGCTCAATGGGAGCTCCTGGGTGCTTAACACTCTGTAAAAGTCTGTCATTAATTTAACAATCTGTGTATGGATTTTAGGCCCCAGACTTTTCACTTTTTGTTGGTGGATCATGGATGGTGTCCCTGTCACGGTGTCTCAGCAGCTTGTTCCATTTACCCAGTGCTTCAGTAATATGTGGGACAGAGACAAAAAGCCCCTCAGCCTTGTGGCTGCCACTGTCCCCTCTGCAGCTCCCTCCCAGAAAAGGGGCTGTGGGTCAGAGTGGAGAGGGGAGGAACTCCCCTAATTGCCATGATTTACTGCCATTGGCTTGGCTGTTTGCTCCTGATGCTCCCCAAGGGTAAAAATATCTTTCACCTCAGCAACACTTTCTGCAATTCAGCCCCTTTCTCCTTGCCAGATATGCTGCTTGTCTTTTTTTTTTTTTTTTTTTCCTACCTAATTTCACATCTTAATTTGCTCATTTTGATTATATTTTCCAGAGCATTGACATTGTGACCCTAACTTGAGAGGGGCTCAGTAAGCCATCTCTCAAAGTCAGCCAGTGCTATCAGGTATCTGCAGTTCCAGGTCAGGCTGTACTATCCTGCTGGCTATAATTCTTGGAAGTAGTTTTGCTTATGACTGTAGTAAGGTTATAGTCTCACATATTTTTCAGACTACCAACTTAACCCATCCCAAGAGGTGAGTCTACTTCATTACACATTCCCTAAAGAAACAATCATTTATTTAAACAGCTTACATGATGCAACAGCCTCTTCATGGTGTTGGTTGAACACCCTTGGTTTGGAGGAAAGAGGAATTCATAAGATGAATGTTGGCAAACTTAACAGGACTTTATTCTTCCTGGGATTCTTTGGCATGAGTGAGAAAATGATACATTTACCACATTTTCAAGGCTTAACCCAAAACCTGTTCTAAGCAGCTGGCACTTTCCCAGTTACTCGGACTCAGATGTTTGTTAGTTTTTATCTATATTACAGTCTCACAACCTGTGAGTTCTACAGTACTTCAGGCTAACAAACTAAAAATGGAGACCTGTCTCTCTCTCTACAAGGCTTTTTAAGGATAAACTGTCCAATTAACAAATGACACCTTAATTAATTTTACTTTTAATCCAATAACCAAGCACCTGTGGCCTGCAATGTGGACTTTTCTACCCAATTACAAAATCACCCAAACCCATGAAGAAGGTGGTGAAGGACAAACCTCTGCCCTAAAATTCTACCCTGCTTTGTATATATTACTATATTCTAAAACCTTAAAGTGTGATATTACACACCTCTATTCAAACTACACACCCATAATCCCAGTCCTGTCACCCACTTTTGGAAGCCTTCTCCATGTTCTCAGATCAAAAGCAGTGTTTTCCTGGGGGTCAGTGCCTATCAGCACAGAAAGTCTGAAACTCTCAGAGACCAGGGCTCCCACAGGCAGTCCCTCCTCCAGCAAGGGGAACCTTGGTGATGGAGCTGGACCTTTTGTGCACCAAGGACTTAACAGAACATCAGGGCAGGAAACAAGAGTTTGATGAAAATGAGCTGTAGATAAGGTAATTTCATGAGTTTTCTCTCTGCAAAGTGAATGAGAAAAGACTCCAGTGTGCTGTAACATGAGATGGCCCCAACCACACTGTGATATGCATATTAGATTTCTAGGAATCTTTGGCCTCAGATGGTTTTAAATAACCAGCAACCATAGTTCATAGGTCATCTGCTCTCCTCGTTCTTTGTTTTTCAGGGAAGTTCTTAGTTTACATTTTTATGTGTTTGAAGTAGGACTAAAAACTGTACTTTATGTCTCT
Source organism: Oenanthe melanoleuca (assembly GCF_029582105.1). NCBI lineage: Eukaryota > Metazoa > Chordata > Aves > Passeriformes > Muscicapidae > Oenanthe > Oenanthe melanoleuca. Next base: position 16,009,514 of record NC_079345.1, read on the forward strand.
GTTCTTCACATCCTGTAATTCTTGTTGAGATGTGTTTGAATCAATGATTTGGGTTTTTTAGGAGCTGGACAGTTGGGAAATAACAGAAGACTTGGATCAATGTCCACTGAAGTCTGTGGAAAGCTTTATGCCAATTTCAGTTGGCCTTTTGTCAAGGCTTTTAAAACTTTTCATGAATATTTGGAACTAGTTTAATGGGTGTGAAATGACATTTAACTCTTCCTTTTTAGTGATTTTTTCATTTTGAGCACACTCACACCCACATAATGGTATAGATTTCATTGATTTCTTTGGCCATTGTTTTAGTTAAGACACATTGAGTTTTTAGCACCTTATTTTATGTATATGCTCTTAGCACTGAATAAGGCATTCTGGGTATGAGTAGGATTCCTTAGGAAATATGTGCATGCTTTTCAGTGCTTTATTTAGTTGAGATACCCTTGTTCTTGTGCAAACTGTAATTTAACTTCACATCAGTCAGCATTAGGTAGTTATGTTTAGCAGAGACACTGCAGTTCAATTATTCATCTGTTTTGACTCTCGGTTTCATTTTGTTAGGCTTTTATCTCATTATTTGCATCTGGTTTCTGAAACTCCTCTAACTTTAATATGCATAAAGCTGTTGCCTTCAGTTTAATTAGCATGTCATGAATAAAGTGCCTTCTCTGCAAACAGGGAACCCACAGCCACAAGGACTTTCTGGTCTGGAGTGAGGATTTGTCTGCTCCTTCAGCACCCAGCTTTGTTAAATTATAGGAGAGAAGGAGAAGTTCTGCAAATCCTTCACTCACTGTCACTGCTCTGCTTTTTATGGAGGGTCTGGCTTTTCTGGAGATGCTGAAACCCCAGAGTGAATTTGGTTTACAGGCTGGTAAGCTGCCAAAGGCTCTGCTCTAAGAACACAGGGGAGCAAATGGGAGCAGCCTCTGCAGTTCCAGCAAGAGGCAATGAGATCTCTTAGGGACAGATATGTTAGTGTGTGACTGAAAATTCTTCCATGTGGATTGAAAATCTCCGGAATATCTACCTGATTTTGCATAGTTAAGATGATATTTTTGAGTGGTTTTAAAAAAAAAAAATCTCATTTTTCAATTTATAGTCTATGTTCTATTAAAAAAATCCTGAAGCAGATACCATGTTGTCATTGCTCTTGTCCAAATCTCATTTTGAAATTCATCCTTTTGAAACAAACCAAGAAAACAGAGCAAGTTCCTTACCTTGGTGATTACACCCAGATCCTGAGGAATTTCACAGAGGCACATTAGATCTGAAAATTCCTTTAGCCCAGAGCTAAACAAATGTTTCATAAAAAATAACAAGAGAGGAAGAAAAAAAGTTGTCTTTTTACTTCTTCTCAAATTTTCCACAAACAAACTGCAAGTTCCTCTAAATTATAGATTCAAAATTGTTTGCTAACCACACAGGTCAACCTGTGTCTTTCAATTTTCTTTCCAATGGCAGGGAATATTCCTTCCAGAAGGATAGCAAATATGTGGTGTGAGGGAAGAAGAAAACAGCAAATTCCAACTGAGCAATCTCTTGGGTGTTCCTTCCCACCATATTCTCACAATTATTGCTATTATTAGTGATAGCCACAGTGGGATACAGAGGGAATAGACAGGAGTCCTTGGCCTTTTTCATGCTGTGTTGTCTAGACTTACAAGAATGTTAGATTTTGTCATCCTGCTTCCTCTCATGGTGTTATAATGGCAGAGAATCTGAAATAAAAGTGGAATTTTGACCTATCTGACCCTCTCCTCATTGTGTCCTAAACCCATCAAGGTTAATGGAAAGTCATCCTTGATTCAGGGAAAATGAGATGTAATGCATAAAGCTATGCTGAAAGTAGAAAACCCAGTTTCCATGACAGTTTTGACTGTATTTGAGCTGGATGAATGCATTGAATCTAACTCAGAACTATGGAGATGTTTCATGTATTTGTAGAAAAAATTCCCAGGAACACCCAGGAGTACACAGTAGGCAAAATCTGACCTTCACAGCTGGAATTCCTTCATGGTGTAAAGCTAGGAAAGATGAACCTGTGCCAGTCTGCTGCCCCTGTGCTGTGGCATTTCCCAGCTGGCATGTTTGCCAGCCAGCACAATGGAGCCTTAGGCCACTTTGCTTTAACCAATCTAGGATAAAATTGTTTAACAATTTAGGAACCTGCAGGAAAAGGACCTGGCAGTTGTTGTCCCATTGCCCCCTTCGCAGAGCTCCAGAGGACTGGAGCTGTGTCTGAAGCCAGGTCAGCATTCTCTGCATTGCTTTGGAATTCCCAAAGTGATTAATTCAATACAAAACCTTGAAACCATCCCATACCTGAAAAAAATGGCAAATGGTGTGTGATTGAATGAGTGTCCAGACTGCTCTGTGGCACTTCCCCTTTCTTCTTGACAACTTCATGTTATCAAAAAGAAAGTATCTTTCATTCACACAACATTTTTCAACTTGGAAGATGAGTTTGATGTAAAACACAAAGGAAAAATGTCTTATTGGAGATTTAGGGTCATTTCTGTTGGAAAAAAGTGACTACATTTGTAAGGCACTCAGTCAGCTACAGCCCTGTAAAGGTGCAGCAAAGTACAAGCAGGGCTCAGAATTCAGTCACTTCTTCCCCCCACCATGAATTCTCAATCCACCCTTATAATGTTAAATATAGAAATGATGTTTGGGGCTGAGACTTCATGTGCATCAGGGACAGTTTCTTACAGGAAAATGTAGAACCCCCTTTTTTTTTTTTTCCATATGGTTTGAATCATTTACAAAACGAATCCTACAGGAATAATTTCAGATGTGGAAACATTTAAAATGGGGAAATAAGAACCAGATTCACTACATTTCTGTTTTCCAGCTGAAAAAAAAAAATTGCTTAGCAGTGCCCAATTATCAGAGCATTCTAGATAAAGATTGCTTCTCAGAACCACTTGTAAATTGTGTGATGACACACATCATAAGGATTAAAATATTAGTCATCTTCCCTACAGGAAAGTACTTTGTCATGGCCAAATGTGAACTGACATTTGAAATATGCCAAGTTATTGCAATGAGCAGGCGAGTTAAATTCCTGTCAATTATTTAAAACCTGTCTTTCATTGATGGAGGCAATTTTAATCTTCTTTTGGAATGTGAAGTAAGTACAGGCTGAGATACATAATTAGGAATTCATGTTGAAAAGAGGAGAATGGGCAGATTGTGGATCAGAATATAATTTGTGTGTTTTGTTGTTGTTGTTGTTATTATTATTATTATTATTATTATTATTATTATTATTATTATTATTATTATTATTATTATTATTATATTATTCGGAGGCCAGTTAGACCTTCTCAGTTCATAATGTGGAATCTCTTCTATTGCCAACATTGAGATCACAGTGTGACTTTATGAGCAGTATTCTTGGGCCCCTGTGAAAGGTGCTTATACTGGGGAGTTCTACAAAGCTGCCTTTGATTTGGATCAACAGAAGAGAGTTTCTATGAAAAGAGCACAGTGGATGACTGTAGTCTGGTGAGGACCTGTAGATCTTTAATAAATCTTTCCAGCTGGAATAGACTTAAAATCAATTTCAGCATTAGTGTAGTAAATGGTTAAAGCTGTGAAGATTCAGATGTAACTTTCAATTTTCACTTGCCTTTCACTGTGTTGAGTTTTCCTCATGGGAAGCAGTTCTTAAAGCACAGAAAATTCCACAGATCCTGAAAAAATACCATGCTTACTTTAGGCATTCAAGCTGCTCTCGTTGTGATACCCATGGCATTCAGGGCCTGGGAGGCTGTGCTAAAGAGCATCCATTTCAGAAGGGAGGAGGTGATGCATGTGACATTTCTGCATTTTCAAAGAGTTTTTTGAGGCAGGAGGTGGAATCATGGTCTTGGAGGACTCAAGATGTGGGGCAAGATGGTTTGCAATTGACATTTGTTTGTCTGCACATATTTTTCTGAAGCCTAAGAGATATGTAGTCCTCGTGGGATGTCAGTTTTGGCAGGAGGGTGTTGGCACATGGTAGAGCCTCACTGATCCAAACCAAAAATCTGTATCTAGTATTGCGTATATAATGTGATAGAATTACCTGATGAAACTTCTTTTTGGTTTTTGACTTGGTAAAAAGGGGTGTTTATTACAACATGTTTTACAAAACCAAGAAATGAAATAAAATCATAACTGATTAATGAGCTGCATGGAAATACTTCCTCAGTGCCACCCACATTTCCCTGGCCCTGCTCCTGGAAACACTTCATCACATGTGCAGTTTTATGCACAGATCCTATGTGAAAACTACAGTGTAGTTTTCCCATACTTGTGTCTTTCAGAGATCCAAGAAGGAAAACAATCACTTGCCTTTAGTGATTAGCTTTCCCTTGTAGGAGGGTATAAATTGTACGTTGTGTGTAAATTATGATTAAATTGCAGGGAGCTGATTACTGAATGATGGCGCTTAAGAGTTCAGATGCTTCAGCTTTGTGCTGCTGACCTGTAATGTCATTTTCTACTTGAAGTGCCCTTGAGTTTGGGTTTTCTGTCTGGTAATACCTTATTGAGAAAAAGCTGTGAACCTTAATTCAAATATTTTCTTTTATGATATGTACACTTACGAGAAGTTGTCATTTTCTAGAAGGATTTCCTATTTTTGTATATCCTGTACACAAACATGCACACAAACACACCTGAATGGGTTAATATTGCATGTGAAACCTTCCGTGCTATTGTGTGGAGGTGTCCTACAACATTCCAGGTTTGTGTTTTTCTAAATGGGAAAACTGGTCATCCCCAAAAGGAGACGACGCTGGGGCGAGTATCCAGATGGCGCCTTGACTAATCCATAAGCTGGGTATCTGGGCAGTGTCGAGGTGCCCATTGTGGCAGCCTGGGGCTCAGGAGGGTGGAGCTGGTTGTCCCAGCTGTGAGCTGCGGCTCTCTAACCCGCGCCGGTGTCTCTCTTGCAGTCGGGTTTGATCCGCACGCGGCAGATGGAGTTCCTCATCTCCCCCTTGCCTGGGCAGCTGGCTCGGGAGCACAACCTGACGTCGCCGGCCGGGCACCACCCGCACGTGCTGTACAAGAGGACGGCCGAGGGCAAGGTGCAGCGGGCCCGGCCGCAGGCCCAGCCCGCGCCAGGCCGCAGGCCGCGCGCCAGCGCCCACCGCTCCCAGAGGCAGCACTTCTGTGGACGGCGCAGGAAATGTATGTAAGGAAACTTTCTCTCCTTTCTTGAGGTAGAGGCTGCTTCAGTGGTGGTCCCGAGGTGTCCTTCACGTCCCTTTGGGATAAAGACATAAAAACATTAAATTATATATTTCTAATGTGAAACGCGTATGAGGAACTTGAGTTTTCCTCTCAGTTCATAGAATCGTCTCTTTTATTAAGCTGTCAGAATCACTGCTTAGTTTTCTTGTACTTTGCCTAGATTAAAAGACCCCAGTGGTGATTTTTTTTTTTTTTTTACACTGACATAGTTCTGCACAGTGATGGACGCCAAGTCCCTTAACTTCTCTCTGTTAGATTGGGGATAAAAAATTAATTTGGCTTGAAGATTCAGGAAAAGAGCTTCAAAATCATTAATTTCTGAGAGGATAGAGAAAAAGTCTTCCAGAACTCACTATTTGATAATGAAATTTTCAGCAACTGAGATCTTCAAACAGAACCACCCATGTAAATTGTTAAATAAGATTTTGGAGCCACGTCTTAAAAAATATATTGAAACATATTATCCTGCCAAGATCCATTCTGAGTCCTTCATTAGGCCCTCAAATTGCAGAACATTTTAAAGCCCCCTTGGACCCCATATCTGTGCTTTTAGCATTCAGTTGAGTCTTTTTGAAAGCTGATCAGCTTCTGAGCTGAGGTTCTTAATGAGTGTCTCCAGGACTGCGAACAGGATTGAAAACAGTCCCTCTCCACTTATAGTCTTCCAACTTCCTACTGAAGTTCTGAGAAAATGAGCAGCTTCCTTTTCCAAAGGTGTGTAAGGAAGAAGGAGGAAATAATTGGAAGGGAGTTAGTGGGAAAGGTGGCTGGCTGAGACCGAGGCCTGGAAACAAATGGCTTGTTAAAATTTCAGAAATCCTTCCCCCTAGGTTTGAAAGCCAACCCTCAAATGCCAGATGCACAGGCCTCTGATTCAACCTGTAAACATTTGCCTTCTAATGCAATCCCAAACTGCCCTATTACATCCTCCCTTTCCATCCTGAATGGTTTTCCTGCTGCAGAGCAGGGCTGAGGGTGCTCTGTTATCTCCTCTGCCCTGCACTGGCCCATTTTGTTTGGATTGTCCACTGTGAGTTTGTGCTTTATTTACTGTTCCTCCTGTGGCTGCTTGTCCAAAATGAGAATCATCCCCGCCCTCTTCAGCTTTTACACAGTGCTTATCCCCAGAACAGTTGAGAGAATTTTGAACACTGTATTTGTTTGACCTCCTGGGATGTGAGAAGATGTTTTTGTTATTCCTGTCTTATAAATGGGACTCACAGACACAGGAGAGGTCAGAAGTAACCAATGATTCTGGGAACCAAATTGAGAAACTGAATTTTTCTTTAAAATATTTTGTGCTTTTGTAAGTCTACGTTTATATCTATTTATTCAATAATTTCACTATGAGCTCTTAGCTGCATATTCAAGCAGGTTTTGTGTTAAATGAAGAACATGCAATTAGCATCCAACTGTGATGAGTTTAGTAAAAGTGATTTACCCATCATTGTTTAGGAACTTGATGTCAGACACACTCTTAGGGTCTGATTCAGCAAGATGGCATTTAAGTACCTTACCCACAAAACTCTTTCTTTTCATACCCTGTGGACTTTCACTTTGTGTAGTTCATACCTGTAATTTTCTGAGAGAAAGAAAGGAATTCTAAAAAATAACAACTTATTTCCAGACTTGGCCTTGGTTAATTTATAGAACAAATCAATCTCATCTTCACTGAATGAAATACAAATAAAATCACATGTCATTGTTTAATTGAGTAGAGGAAAATACAGGATGCAGAAGAAATTACCCCAGTAAATGGAACCCTTTTTCTATGAGTATTTGATTATTTTTTTTTAAACATTTTTCAACATTGTTTTCCTGGTTTTATTCTGAGATCTGCAGTCATATAAATTAGAAATTTTCAGTGAAATCCATTCTGATCACCTGGAATAGAGTTCCAGTTTGAATGAAGAAAGGGATGAAGAAGTCAGGCTAACAAGGTGGTCCTCTGCTATTAACCCCGCCTATTAATTTATCCTAACCTAATAATGAAATCAGACTCGATGAGCAGTAAGAGGGAAGAGCACATTGCCACTTGGATATCATAAAAATAACTTGTCCCACACACCATCTTTTAAATTTCATGTGCAGGCGGTTTGTAAGCACTAGAAAAGCCAGTTGATCATCTTCCAAATTCTTTGTCACAACCTAAATGCATTTAGATCATGAGAATTAACTCATAGTTAGTAAAACATGCATGAAACTGCTGCTGCTTAGGTTTTATGAGTAGCAGTAGAGTAAATTCAAGAGCAGAACTTCCCTGCTCATGGATATGTGTGTCCAAAGCACTGGAGCTGTATTGCCTTCAAAACAGTACCTGGGCACTGATGTGCCTTGAGCTGAGCACTTCCCTCTTGGGTGAGGCCTGTCCTTGTGTCTTGTGGTCCAGAAAAGCTCTTTGAGCTTGTAAAGGATGGTTGTGTATAATGAGTGATACATTTGAAAATCACCATAACCTGGTCCTTTGTATGTTAAATGCATATCAGAGTGCTCAGTTCTTGAAAGCAGCCCACTGTTGTGCATTCTGTGGTGTCCTTGATTTCACAGTTTGGTGAGGAAGAAAGTAGGGTCTGTTTTAGCTCTTTGGAATGACTTTCTGATGAGGCACAGGCAGGATTTTTTTCATTACCTGAGGCTCCCTCACTTGTGTTGTTACATCCTGTGTCAAAAAACCCCATTATTATCCAAAGAGTTTGTTAAAGTGGCCTTTCAGTTAATTCTTGATGCAAAGACAGTTTATGCAGAAGAACCTGTGGATAGCAGGAGCACTGGAGGATGGATGTGAGATGGATTTCTCTCCCTGATTTCTGGTTCCCTGAAGAGCTGGAGTAGAAAACATTCTCCAGCTGTGCCACTGCCTGTGCTTCACCAGCTCAGAGGGAGAAAATGCACCCTGTATTTGGGATATGCATTGCCTGTTGTCAAGCCCTCCTTGGTGTTGCCTGAATAAATACATTCCCAGCAGGAATAATCTCACTGGCAGTCTGGCATGGAAGGGCAATGTCAGTCCCAATATCAGGCTGGCAGGAATTTACTTGTGGAGTGTGTCTGATTTCTGCACTGCCCATGGACATCTGTTGTGGAAAGGACTTTTTTGCCAACTGCTATGTAAGTAGCACATGCCAAACACCTCAGGAAGTTATCAAAAGGACAGGAAAAATGCAGATACTCTGTTAGAAATTCTGCTGTATTTTTTTGCACAGATGCTACCATTTTATTAGATTGATTCCTTATTTTAAACTGCTTATTGAACACGAGTGTGGTTCTCCCATTTCCTTCTCTCCCTGTAGCAGCCCTTCCCTCAGGAATGAATCAGGTCTTTTTTAATAAATATGGAAGAACTTAGCCAGAAGTATTAAATCACATGCTATAAAAATAATCTAAGGCTTTAAACCTGTGATACTTCATTTTCTGATGAAACTGTTCATGGGTGATCTGAACTCTTTCCAAAACAGTTTTATTTCCTTTTAGATGCACCCAAGCCACCCACAGCAGAGACCTACATTCGCTCAGATGAGTATGGGACTTCTGCAAGGTTCAAAAGATCGTCTTCTAAGATTCAGAAAAATGGAAGTCTAAACGTTGAAACCCTTGTTGTGGCGGATAAAAAGATGTTGGAGAAACATGGCAAGGAAAATGTAACAACATATATCTTGACAGTCATGAACATGGTAAGGTGTGGTGTCACTGAAGTGTCTTTTCCCATTGTTGTGTCAGTGTAGGACCATTCATTAGACAAATACTGATGACAAAAAGAGCAGAGACACCTTATGCAAGCCTTTCTTCAAGCCTCATCTAATGTAGTACTTAGATCAAAAAGCCTTTAAATACACATCTTTAGAACATCACAGCTCTAGCAACTGTACTGTAGAGTAAAAAAAAAAAAATTAGAAACATTTAAAATGTTATGTTTTAAAATACTTCCTGTGTAGTGTAAAAAAGGCAGATACTCTGAAATGGAAGTTTTCATTTAGTATCACGGAGCTTTATCTGTTTCATCTCATGTCTCCTAGAAACACTTATTTGAGAAAGCATGAATATATTTTCATAAAATTGATATAATTTGACTAGAAATATGTTTTCCTGTATGGCCTTGTTCTTTATTTTTGTATTGCAAAACCTGAGCTTGAACTTTGGCCTTAATTTCACTTGATCCAGGAGACCAAGGCCAGATCAAAGCCCACTGAAGTCAATAGAGGGTTTTCAAGTTTTTGACTAAGTGTAGTTTGGGGCATAATTCTTCTGGTTTGAGTTCTTGAGGGTTAATCCTACAAGGTATATAACTCCATTAGCTAGTACTGAAAATTGAAGTCCAAGGCAATAACTCAGTACATATGTTTAATCTATTAAAAAGGGATTATGCACATAGGTGATATTTCCTCTCCAATAATCATTGCAGGTCTCTAGTCTGTTTAAGGATGGAACAATTGGAAGTGATATAAACATTATTGTTGTGAGCCTGCTTCTTTTGGAACAAGAGCCTGTAAGTTGTGTCAGAATTTTTTGTCTGAGCTACTTCATTTGCTGCTGTTGGGAGTGTTTGCTGAGTTGGGAGCATTGGGTGCTCCAACATTATATGCAGGGAGATTTCTTAAGGCATAGAGTGTGAGAAGAAGATTAAAACTGCCAAAACCTCCAAAATGACACTTTCTACTTTTCACTGCTTCTTGGATTGTGATTCTAAATTCTTCATTTCATATAAATATTCTTTAGAAACATTGAAATGCTTCCAGTAAGATAAAACCTTACATTTTCCGGTGTTTCCTTGAGGAGAAATGGCTGGAGTGAGAAATCTACTTAATAAGTATTTAAATAAATAGAATAATTTTGAACTGGGCTTTCCAAGATGTAATGATCAGAAGTGGTAAGGAGTCAGAAGTCCCAAACTGAAGAAAACATGTAGCAAACGTTGGAAGTGGAGCCAATTCTTGTGTCAAGGGTGCTGAGACAAAAAAAGACAAAAATCTCTACTGCTGTAAAGAAATTTGTGATGGGTTGGTCTACTTGGATAATATTTTCCTCCCCAGTAATTACAAATACATTATAATCACAATATTGAATATGGCTTGGTGTTCATCATTCTCAGGAATCAGATATATTTGTACACTGTAATTCCAACCACCAGCTTTAGAAATATCTGTGTGTCTGGGGAGAGGCTCAGTTTTATTTTACAGCTGTAATAGATTCACTCATCGGCTGACTCAGCCATAACATGGGAATACAGAAGTTGATGTGGAGCAAATATGAAATATTCACTCCCTTTTTTAAGCAGTTCTTACTCTTCCCATGCCACGTTCTGCTGGGAACACCTTGTCTGTGTGTGCTCTCCCTGCAGGGCGGGCTGCTGATCAACCACCACGCTGACCAGTCCCTGAACAGCTTCTGCCAGTGGCAGTCGGCCCTGGTTGGCAAGAACGGGAAGCGCCACGACCACGCCATCCTGCTGACGGGCTTGGACATCTGCTCCTGGAAGAACGAGCCCTGTGACACCTTAGGTGTGCCACCAAAGCACGGCTGAGAGCTTGGGGGGTCCACAGCAGGAGCTGAGCTGGTTTCACATAAGAGTCCATTTTTGCACATGCTGTCAGTCTTCTGAAGAGGGCAGGACACTATTTTTTTTTTTTTTTTGGATTGTCATCTCTTCAAGGAATATTTTTCATTTCTATTTTTATTTTCTTTTTGTGAGTGCTTGCCTTTTTTGAATGGGATTCCTCCCTAATTTGAGAGCAGTAAAGGCATGGGGGGTGGGCTGGGGGAAGAATAATCTTTACAAACAAAGTGTAGTTGGAGAGGTTAGGTTTGATTTATACTTTTTATATAGGAGTTCCTTTATTGTCAAATAAAGTCTGCTGTAATTCCTCCATGATAAACCTGATGAAGTAGATAAGTGTCTCCATGTGCCAAGATAAACTGGCTTATTAGGACCAGTGCAGATGATATGAGTATTTGGAATTCTGTAGAGAGAGGAACAAGCTATTTTACTGTTTCCTTCCTTCAGGATTTGCACCCATCAGTGGCATGTGCAGCAAATACCGCAGTTGCACCATTAATGAAGACACAGGCCTTGGACTGGCTTTTACAATTGCTCATGAATCTGGACACAAGTAAGTTCCTTCTATAAACAAATATGTAAGTGAATGGAAACATAGCCTATTTAATATAAATCAGTTACATTTGGATTGGCACATTCTAAATATAAATAGTTTGAAAGCCTGAGGAGTGATGGTGAACTGGGTTCCATCCAGCTGGTGGCTGGAGTTCTGCTGGGCTCAGAACTGGCCAGAACTCTTTAACACCTTTGAGCTTCCCACACTGCTCCCATGTTCTGGTAGGCAAATCCCTTCTGGAATCCATGTGGTTGCTCCAAAAAGAGAAGGGTTGCTGCAGGTTACTGCAGCTTCACAGGAAAGCTGATCTCTCTGAGTCTCCCAAAAGACACAGTGGTTCATGGAAAACTTTGAACCTGTCCTTTGTTCTCTCTACCAGTTTAATGAATGATTTGGGTAAAACCCATCTTTGTAATGGTCTCTGCCTTTATATATTTATGTCCATTGCATTTCCATTTGATTTCTATTGTAGAAAGACTAATTTTCTAATTTTCTTAGAACCTGGTGTCTCTCATACAAAACCAGTAATAACCTTTTGTGAAGCTCCAGCTATTCTTCAGATTGTTGAATTAAAACTGAAGAAGATGATCAGGTTTTGTTCAGCTGTTTTTTCCCCCAATAATTCTGAATTACTTTTCCTCAACTTTGTGCATGGTTTTGATTTCCAGTTTAGCACAGTTCAAGCTGGAGTCTGCCTCAGCACTGGCAGTAGGAAAGCAGAGTTTCTCTGTGTGGTACAAACCTAACAGCAAGGCTTAGTTAAATGTTGCTTTATTTTTCAGCAACATTAATGCTCAGAAAACCTTTGGAAAGCAGTGGTCCTGCATTCTGCTGATGGGTCAAGGCATGAAGCCTTCCCATTCTGCCTGACTGCACCAGGACTATTCAGTTTTCATTGTACTGATGTGCTCTGCAGTACACGCTATGACCTAATGTCTACACAAGTGACCCTTTCACAGGTTCCTGTACATCTGAAGGGAAGCAAGGAATTAAAGAGTAATCCAGCTGCCAGTGAGGCCCGTGGGAATTGTGCCAAAGCATTCAAAGGACCAGATATGTAATATGGATATTGTTTGATCCTCCTGTCAAACTAATGCAGTTTCACTGACCTCAGTACATTTTTAATGCCCTTCAATCAGTATTAGGAGAGAATCAGGCCCATAGCTTGTTTTTCAAGAATTATCCCATTTAGTCTCTTAATGTTCTCCTTCCTTTTTATTTTCTTATTTGCTTTGAGAGATTCAACTTGGAATTTTTTTTCTCTCTATTTTTTTTTTTTCCTTTTTTCACCACTGCCTTTAATTCATATATTATTCAACCTTCCTTTGGTATACTTACATGCTCCTAATAAAATGCTTCTTATCTCCTGGGAAAAGCCTGTGCCAGACACAAAATGTCTTTATGATCATTTCTCGTGTTCATGGTCCTGAGACTAACTAATATGTGATGTTAGGCAACAGAACTTGGTTTCTGTGATAGAGATTCTTGGAAGAAAAAAAAACAAAAACCTGTGACAGCTTTGGAGGTGCTAAGGTCCACTGTGAATGTGTTAACCAAAGGCTTCACAGAAGGGGAATATCACACTCTGTGATCCACTGAAAGCTTCAGTGGTTAGACATTTTAGTGGTTTGTTAGACATTTTAATGATTTTCTAAAGTTTGTGTTTTTACCTGAAACCTTAACAGTTCCTCTGGGAGTTCAGAGCCCATTGTGTCAGTGGGATATAAACTGGGAATTCTCTGGCTGCAGTGCAGGGGAACACAGTATTTTATGAAGGGTTCTAAAACACTGGCTCAATTGGTACTTTTTTTTGTCCATTTATAGGAAGAGCAATATATTTTAGGAAGTTTGGAGCCTCAGCTGGTGGCAAGACCTGCAGTAACCCTGATGAGCCTGTAATGATTTATAGCAGTAGAGGCTTGAGTCCAGTAAATGAGATATTCCCTGCACATGCAGAGATTACATTTATAAAGTCACCAGTGTTCTACAATATTGAAGTAACAGATGATGAAATTTCTATCCCAAACACATTGAAATTCACAGATATCCCATGCAGTCAGTAAATACAGAACAGTGAAAGGAAAACCTCTAAAAATTAGCTTTATGATGTCAATAAAATCTCCATAATCTTTAATTATAATGTGATTTTTAAATTATTGCTTACTATTCTTTATATCATCCTAATACCTCTCCTAGAGAAAGCAGGACCTCCTGATGCTCAGACTGAGCAAAGCAGTTTTCCCAGTAAGAGGCATTATTCCCATTAAAGAGTTACAGTCTAGACAAAAGGACACTGTAAAACAAAGGTGAGGAAACCAATGTGATTTGCCTGAGATAATATAGCAAGTTAGCAGCCAAAATTAGAAAAAAAATAATATTTTTATATTCATTCTTCTGTATTCTATTTGTTCACATTTCCTTTGCTACAAATGGAGCTCTGTAGCTCTTCCCTCCCATCAGGAAGGCAGTTGTGGTGTGTAAGGCACATTCCTATGGGTGGTATTTCCCTGGATTCTGATCCCCACAGCATTCATGTTCACAGGCACTGTCCCAGGGCAGAGACAGGCTCACTCTGCCTGCAGGTTTTAAGCTGGGAGATTCACAGGAAAGGACAAGTGTGGCTGAACATAAGATCTGTGGTGTCCATGCACCTCACCATGGAGCTGTTCTGCTTTGGCAGTGACAAATGGCTAAACTGGGAGATTTTGGGCACAGTCTGCATCTCCAGTGCCTCTGTGCAGTGCCCTGTCACTGGCTGCCTGTGCAGCACCAGTGTGGCTTTTCCTTGGAACCTGATCATCCTTTCCCATCAGACAAGAATGTGATGACAAAAACTGCTGTTAATTGGAACTTGACTCATACCAATACTAATTTGTATGGTGCATCAGTTTTCATCCCTTTGGAATGAAAGGGGTGAATTCCACCTTCCCTGTGGAGTTCAAGCATAAAGCTGTTACCCAGGAAATCTTTATTTTCCCCAAATGTTGTCTTGCTTCTGTTTAATCTAGACTTTCACTCTCCCACCTGGTTCTCTTTTCAGCTTTGGGATGATTCACGATGGAGAAGGAAATGCTTGTAGAAAAGCTGAGGGAAATATCATGTCTCCCACACTCACTGGAAACAATGGAGTGTTTTCTTGGTCTGTGTGCAGCAGGCAGTATCTCAACAAATTTCTCAGGTAGGTCAGATATAAATCTGGGCTGGTGCCAGGGAATGCAGCTTTAGTAATTGGGCTTGAATCTAAACAGCATAAAATTGCTGAAGTGTGAAGATCTCCTGCTTTAGAATGTGCTCCAGCCCTTGCAGTGAGCCCACACACTCGGGCTGCTGGAGCGTGGAGGTGCCCTGGCTTTTGTCCTGCCTGCTCTCAAAGCATGGGTCTCACCCTCCAGGAATACCCTGCAGTAATGACTGGCATATCATTCTTTCCCAGGCATTCCTGTCAGCAGCTGGGTTTATTAGAGAATTAGTAGGAAGTGCACACAAAAGAGGGCAGACACAGTGGTACCAAAGTCATTACAAGATGTAAATTAACGTCGGTGCCCTTTCTCACTGCAGTTTCTCTCTTGATCTAGCTCATGTCATGAGTACAGGACATTTTACATTTTTCACATCCTGTTTCTGGCAGCAAGAAAAAAGGAGAAGGGGAAAGATGTCAGCTTTTTTTCCAGCATGTTGTCATTACTCATTGATGCCTTTAGAGGAGGAGAGTGTTTTTCAATCACTGTTTAATTCATGATTACATTAATCTTTCCCTTATTTTTTTTTGTCATTCATGGGTAGTCTATCCAGCCATACTAAAAAATGTGTAGGAGGTATTTTGAGCAAGAGTAACACATGCATTTTAGATGTTAATTCCTCAGAGTGAGTAGCAGGAACCTTAGTAGTTATGTGGATCTGGTCCTTGAATTCCCAGTCAATGTATTTGAGTACTAGCCAGAAAAGGTTGAGTTCTGGGGCTTTTTAATGCTGCAGTGATGCAAGATTTTGTGTACAGAAGCAAATTGCAAGCTTAAAAGCCAAATGAGCCCTCCAAGCTGCTGTGTGGTTCCAGAGATTGGCACTTGGAAGGCAAATCCAGCGTGGAGGGATACAGGGTTATAAGGGGCTCTGTGTAAGGGTTCTATATGAAGGATTCTGTATGAGGAGTTCTGTATAAGGGGCTCTCTGTAAGGGGCTCTCTGTAAGGGGTTCTGTGTAAGGGGTTCTGTATAAGGGGTTCTCAGGCAGAGACCAAGGGGAAAAGGTGGAAAAGGTGGAGCTGGGAGCTGTGCTCTGGACACAGCCAGCCCAAAGCACCTTGCAACAAAAGCTCCACACAGGGCAGGTGCTGCAATGGGACACTGTGCCTGCTGCTTCTGCTCATTCCTGATTTGGGGAATCCACTGAAGGGAAAAAAGTAAATGGAGTCACCTCACTCTTGGTTACCCATGAATACAGGGAGGAAAAGAATTTGACATCATTCTTTCTTGTTGTCACAACATTCCCAAAGCCTGGAAATTCCTGCTTCCTTAAAACTTTGCAGGTCAGGCTACCAACAGGATGTCAAGAACTTTTGGTTCCTGCACACAGATACTCTTGTTTCAGAGCATACCTCTAAAACTAGTTAAAGGTACTGTATACCATATTCTGTATTTGTGCTGGTCTGTAGCAAATTAAAATATTTTAATGTAAAGATCATAGTCATGATTAATTTACCTTCTCATTATAGTACAGCTCAAGCTGCCTGCCTGATTGATGAACCTAAGCAAACAGGACAGTATAAATACCCTGACAAACTGCCAGGGCAGATCTATGATGCTGATACCCAGTGCAAATGGCAATTTGGAATGAAAGCAAAACTGTGCAACCTCAGCTTTGTAAAGGTACCTATTGATGCACTTTTGAGAAGCTACAATGACGTGAGAGAGCTGCAGTACACTGAATAAGCATGAGTAGGAGGGGGTTCTTCAGAGGCCTGGGCTCTTTCTCTGCCTTATCTGGCAATTTGCTTTGAAGGTACTGGCCTCTTTTGAGGAATGTCCCAGTCCCAGGGGAGTTCAGAAGGAAATGTGTTCCTTCCAGGAGTCACAGGGGGGGCACTTCAATCCACATGAGCCCTTGCCTGCCATGCTAAGGGAAACTAGCAGGCAGCAGAGTTTTGATCAAAGCTTGTGTGGGGTGGGGGGTAAGAAGGACTCAGTTTCTTGTGTTTTACTTTTATGACAGCAAAAAGTCTGGGAGAGATCTATGGGGTTATTTGAGAGCAATGAAATGTAACTTATACTCTTGACTTCATGATGAATGATTAATTTAGATTAACCTGTTGTTTTAATGACTGTTACACTCCTTACTGGTCTCTTCAGAGAAGGCATTTTTTAAAATAATCTGGAGTGCTCATTCTGAAAAAAGCATATGGTAATTTCTTTTACTCCTGCTATTATCCTGGAGTATTTTGATTTAATGTATACTAACCACATTATTCAAGTGGTGGCAGCTGTGTTTCTTCCACAGCTAATAGACAAGGAAGAGGGAGTGAACAGCACTGTGCACAGACTGCCTTTCCAGATATCTTCTGTGGTTTAGAAAAATCTTGTCTCTTCACAGTACTATAGTCCCTGCAGACATGATGAAATTTTAGCCATGAAGTTTTTAACACTGTTTGTGTTCTATTATAATCTCACACTCAATATAATTTTAAGAAATATATAGTGAAATGGTGCATAAACAAGGAGGAAATATACAGGGTACAGCTGTGCTGGGAAACTTTAAACCAGGCTTTTCTAAATTCGGAAAAGTGTTTTTTAATACATCTTTTAAGGTAGCAAAAGCATGTTTCATTGGTTACTCTTTTTAAACACCAGGAAATAATGGAAATTATGAGCACTGTGACGAGTACTGTTTCCTTTCCAGGATATCTGCAAATCTCTCTGGTGTCACAAAGTGGGTCACAGGTGTGAGACAAAGTTCATGCCCGCAGCAGAAGGAACAGCTTGTGGTATAAGTATGGTAAGTTGTTCTCTAAATAAAATATTGTCACCCTAACCTGAGTTTAGATTGAGTTTGGTCAAATACAAGCTCCCATCAAAACCAGTTTTAGCCAGATCCCTCCAGATTTACCATCCTGGTCTTTGGGATTGCTTTGTAAATTATTCCACTGTGATGCATATTCAGGATTCAGTGGTACCTGTCTGATGGCAGGGCCTGGTGCCTCTCCCAATGAGCTGTGGGATCAGATATCTCTGGCAAATCTAAATCAGTAAGAAAATACATTAATTATAACAGGAGTTAGATCAATGCTTCGAATTCCACTCTGATATGAGCATACCTTAAGCCGTAATATTTGCTACACAGACTAAGGCCATGTTTTCATCAGAGATCACCACTTTTTGTTTGAGTCAAACCTTCTAATTTACACTCATCTTATTTGTTTGTATTTACCCTCATTTGTTTGTGTTTGAGTTGAACCTTCTTATTTACTCCCCTCTGTAGTTGTGCAAAATATTTTCTTTTCCTATAAGGTTCCTTTCTTTTCCAGCAGAACATTGTTCTGATCAATTTATTGACAAATGTTCTATTTTGCTTTTCTCTTTGTGCAGTATTTCCTAACTGAATCATAAAAGGGAGACATGTTGGCAGAATTCTAGCAGGCTGTTTGTAAATTATGTGGGAAGCACTGAGCTCTGCAGCACAGGGCCATAAAGTAACATGGATTTCTGGGGGAAGAGTAAGGCAAAAAAGCACTCTTCAAGAGAACAGTTTTGAAAATTTGTCATCTCAGGGATCTTCAACTCAGACAAATGTTAGTACATTGCTTATCTATGCCACTGTATGGATGGATGTCCCACTCCAGAGTCCTTGTCCTGCTGTGAGCTGTTCATTGAGTCCAGTGGGTGACCGTATATTTAATAGGATCAAGCACTGGAGCTTTTAAATGCGTTGTTTGGGGTTTTTTTTTTTCTTTTTTTTGCCTCTGCTGGGTGCTGCTAACTGTGCTTGCTGTCCCTGTTTTGCAGTGGTGTCGCAGAGGGCAGTGTGTCCGCTACGGTGACCACGGGCCCCGGGCTGTCAATGGCCAGTGGTCAGCCTGGTCCCCCTGGTCAGAGTGCACTCGCACCTGTGGAGGGGGGGTCACCTATCAAGAGAGGCACTGCAATAATCCAAAGTAAGACACAGAGGTGGACAGGTAGTATCTTTATTCTTTTCCTGTTACTAGAGCAGAAAACGAGCACGGTGCATTTCTGCAGGGCAGGAATGTGTGTGGAAATGTTTGCAGGGCATGTCCAGCATCAGCAGCCAGTGGGTGGAAGGCAGAGCCAAATTCCTGACCGCAGAAAGCAGACTGGGGCACCTCAGCATCTCCAGCCCACCTTGCTCCATTTATTTTGGGATGCTGCAGTTTATCAAATACTGCAGAAGTAAGGAAGCACCACATAGACATTTTTACATTTTGCATTTAAAGAAGCACCATACAGACATTTTTTACACCTAACAGCCTAAGAGCAGGAGAAAAAGATCTGAAAAGCTGTTAAAACTTCTACTGAGATCATATTATCCAGGATGATAAGGATAGATGTGTTTGCATGTCTGTCCTGTTCTTTGCATTGTTTTTATATTTCATGAGTCAAAAAAAGTTGCTGAACCCTAGAATTGTGTGCTAAGTCACAAAACATTACTTTTATTTGCCTCTAATTAATATCTTTTCTCTGTATATGCTATTCATTATAATAAGTATTTCAAAGTAGATTAAAAGTGTTAACTGACCAGCATCTTTCCCAAGTACCCAGCTCACTGCAACTTACAAGAAAAACAGGGTTTCCCTGCTTTAAATCATACACAAATTCAGCAGGCATAGACACATGTATTCCTCATTGCACACAATAAAAGCATCATTTAAACTGCAGTAATAAAAAACAGAGAAAGTATGACACAGTTTATATGAGGCTGTAAAGAAGCCTCTCATCTACTGTATAGTGCTGCAGTAATAATATCCATGCTTCATATACTATATTATAGGAGAATGTGAGTTAGTTAAAGTAGTCTTTATTACCCTCAGCCAAGCCAATTTTTGCAGATCCATAGCAGAGCGTTTTGTCAACCTTTTCTGTTGTTTCTCAGTTCATTTTCATAGATAAAATTACTTGTATATTTTCCTTTGTGAAATGCTTTAGCAAAAGAATGCAGGGTCTCAGTTAGAGGCCATATCTATATATTTTGGTCTTCCTGCTTTCTCCCTGTTTTTCTTGCTGAATTTGTATGGCTGCACATTGTTCCTTGTATTTATGCACAAGCTGCCCCTTGCTCTCCCTGTATGACAGGAGAATGTCCAGGAGTGGAAATGGTTCAGTCTGGTGCACTGGTGGGACTGATAAAGATTTCTGGGGTCTTCAAACAGAAGCTCTTCAACAAGAAGTGTGTCAGCTGCTGTAGCATTTAGAACCTTCCTTCAGAGTGAACTGTCTGTTCTAATAAAGTAGGATTTGATGCAACCAAGTCATACTTGGTGCCAGAGCTGGATCATGTTTACTCTAGATTTAATTCCACTGTATTAGTGGTAATCCAGTTAGGGCAAAGAGAAGATAGTAAAATCCACTCTCAGATTTACACTGATAGAATGACAGAGGTATAAATAAGCCACACAACAGTGAACAAATGTCCAGGTAGCTGTATTTGCCATCACAGCATTTTGTATGAAAGGAGAATCAGAAGAAAAATAATATCATCTATTTTCAATGCTACACCACACAAAATGATTTAAAGACTAATCCCTGTTCATTGTTCACCTCTGAAAACACACAGCAAGAGAATAATGATTCCTTTCTTTCTGAATTTCTGAAACATATTTCAGATGTTTATATATTTTGGTACATATATGTATGTTATTTTATATGTGATATATTTATTTCACTTTTCCTAATCCAGATTTGTGTAGGAGCTAATGTTTGTTTTGTTCAAAAGCTTGATAGATGATTTTGGATAGCAAAATTTTGAAAATGACAATGGCATTTCTGTAAGAGATTGGACCAAGGGGTGTGGATCTATGAAGAACTGACTGGACTCTAAAATCACCAGAAACTGAGACATTTCCCTCAATGTTCATAAGAAGTCAGTCATTTTGACTTCATTTTAAAGGTGATCCATTTTACCAGAAATTTAAGGGCAAGTGAAGAATACAGCATCAGCTGCTGTGTGTGAAAATCTTGTTACCTGTGTGAGTTTGTGAATTCCTCCTCTTGCAAATAATATCCAACCAATTCAGTTCCCTCCCTCTTGCCAATTTTCAGGCCTTGTGACCACACCCAAACAGTTTTGGGTATGGCTTTGGAATTCCCACTGGAGTTGTGCACAAATTCTCCCTGACAAACACCCGTGGGGATGACCTGTAGTCCACAGAGCTGGGCAGATTTGCTAAAATCATTATGTTCCTGTAAATTGTCACAGTGCAATTTCATGGATCTGGTTTTCATACACCACAGCACTTTACAGTTGAGGTACTTTTCCAAGATAGAAATTGATTGCATAATTTAATAGTTTAGCTGGGAAAGAACCCGAAGAGTGCCCGAGAGATTTAAATTAATACCTAAATCATATCTGTGGGACTGCATCCTACACTTCACAATAGTGCATTGTTCAGCAGAGCAGGATGGAGCTGTAGGCATGTGTGCAGTCAAAAGACTGAATCCAAACTGCCTGAACACACTTTTTAAAATCTTTTGTGTGCAATATCTGTAGCAGTGATTGCAGAAAGTGTGAGATGTTAACTGATGCAAATTAATGATGCCATTTAAAATATTTCTAAAAAACAAAGACTCTGAAAGATGTTGTAGACCTTTCAGATTTGTGCACAATAATAAAACTTTGTGATACCATCATAATATGGCCACAAGATGAGCAGAAGTGTTCTTATGTGAAATAAATGATTACAAAAAGTGAGAAATAGGAATCCAGAATTTCAGAGTCTTTAATCATTTGGTAATGCATGAAATACTTTCCCTGATCACATCAATTCCAGGATTTCTCACTCTCTGTGTTGTGTTGCAGAGAATATCATAGTTTAGGAAATCTCCCCTTAAAAGGGTTCTCCAGAATTAATTTAAGCTACTCTTGTAGCATTTTTATATTTGAGTCTCATATGGAGTGGAGTATTTACCTTTTTGCACTCAGACTCCTTTTCCAAATCCATCTTTGGAGGTTTTTTCTTGCTGGCCTTTCTCACCACATTTTTCCCTTTTCCAATTATCCTCAGCAAGACCTCATGCAGGTCAACCTATTTATGCCAGTGCTGGGGGGTCACAGAGGGATGAAAGCTTCAGGCTGTGTCTGTACTGGGGAACTGCAGTGCTGCAGAAATACTGGAATACCTTTTGTGCAGGTGTGGATACACCAACTGCTTCTGGAGGTTAAAATCCACTGGTGATACAAACATCCTCAAGAAAAGCATGATTTTCTCAGTGTGGATAATAGAAACCTGCATTTGTAGATCTCCATCTCGTTTCCTGTGAATCACTTAACTCCTACTGACATCTTGTTGGGAGAAGTTTCCATCACTCTCAAGCCAACAGTTTCAGTAATGGGAATGTACTGTAATATTAAAATTCTGTAATGGAGTTGGGAAACAGAATGCCTCTTTCAGAGCTCCCTTAGTTTGGAGGGATTTTATCCCATCCTCAAATGCAGGAGTGCGGCTGGAAATCACGATCTAGCCATAAATAATTCTATTATATTGCTTATTTGGTGGCATTTACTTGGAAGGAGGTTGCTTCTTTTCCTTACACTAAAGCAGATTTGTATTCTAGGGTTGAAGGAGGTCAAAAATCCTCCATGTGCTGAAGCTGTAAAGACAGTCTGTAGGGAATTGAGTCAGCACCCATCAGTTTGGCTGCCTTAACTCAAAGCTCTCACCATTTCACAAAGTTAACATAAACACTCCCTGATTTCACTGATGTTCCATAACCTCCCTGCCCTTCACAGGCTGGATTGCTACAAACAAGGACAAAAATTTGACTTTAAGACCTTCACCATTATACCCAGTATCAGTGTAGTTGGCAGGTGACCTCAGGAAAAGTCAGTGGAAGTTGTTGTGGTTTTTTCCACAGCACACTGGTGATTTAACCCAGTTTTAAACACAGTAACAGGTGGGTTTCCATCTCTTTCTCTGAAAGACTGTTTTGCAGCCCTGGATTCTGGAAAAGGCAGATATTGTGTGAGTAAAACATAAAAAAGGCAAGTCCCAGCTTGGTTAGAGGTTTAGATGTATGGGAGTTAAAATTTATCCCAGAGCAAACAGAAGAAGCACCTGGATTTCCTCCTCCAGGTTGCACAGAGCTGTCTCCATGCTGCTCCTGGCATGAGCAAGTCAGGAGTTTCATGGATGTGGGGAATAGTTACAGCATGGTTTAGGGATTTCAACAAACAATACGTTTCAATTGCACATTCTGTACTCAGAATTTTTAATGTTTGCTGTTAGTTAATATATTACTGTTATTCAGTATCTTTTTATATTATTCTGGGCATTTTCCTTAATGTGTGTGTAATATAGGAAAAGCTGTCCACTCAAAGTTTGTATCTTGTCTTTCAAGTATGTAAGTTCCCTAATTTCTTTAAAAGATCATTATATAAATGAGTGCAAGTGTAGCATTAGTACATTTCTTTTCACTTGATTCAAGAAATGTATATTACAACAAAGAGTTCTTAGAATTTGTTATTTGGAAGACTTGGCTCAGTGCTTGCCAGATGTGTATCTGAGCATTGTGAAACTGCACAAATGACATCAGTGAATGGCTAAGTTAAAAAGAGAAACTCTTGCATTTTGCATTGTTTTACTATGTCAGTGCACAGACCGAATGGCTAAAAAAGTAATATTTTGATAATGAGGTTTGAGCAAAGTAATAGAATGTGCTCTTTCCATTCTGGCCAAGATGAAGGGAAATGCCCAGGTGAGGTTTGCTGAAGTGCATGTGACATGTTTAAAATTACCCCTGAATTCCAGCATTTTCCTAAAGCAGGACAACTATGCACAGTCCCTGCTTCCTCTGACTATTTAAAAGCACATTTTTTCAAAATGATTTATAAAAGAAATGAACAAGCAAGTGTAATCATTCATTCTCTTTTTGTTTGATCAGTGTTATGTTATCCTTTATTAACTCTAATTGTGATAGGTAATTCTTTGCACATGTTCATTCCTTGGTTACAGCAGAGTAAAAATAGCTGTATAACAAGGTTGAACCCAGCCAGTACCAAATAGCCCTATAAATTTAAATTAGTGCAAACATGACTCACCTCTAGATGGTTGCATCTTTGCTGAGTCTGCAGTGATCCAAGTAGATAATTTATGTCAACTGCTTTGCTTTGTTTTAGGAACCATGAAAATTAATGGCCCATATAAGAAATACTGATCTCCTAGGAAAGAATATCCTCTCCTGCTCCTGCACACACAGACAGACACACGTGTAACATGCCAATCACACAAAAGGCAGATTTTGCAAAATCATATTTTTCTTTTTTTTTTTTTTTTTTTTTTTTTTGGTAGGCCACAGTATGGTGGGAAGTTCTGCCAAGGTTCCAGTCGTGTTTATCAGCTTTGCAACAAGCAGCCTTGCCCAGCAGACAGCCTGGACTTCCGAGCCCTGCAGTGTGCAGAGTACAACAGCAAACCCTTCCGGGGCTGGTTCTACAAGTGGAAGCCCTACACCAAGGTGGAAGGTGAGGAGGGCTGCCCTGCTCTCAGGGACAGGGGCAGAGCTCTGAGCACCAATTATAACATGAGCTCTGAGCATCAACCCCCTCTGTGTGCTCTGAGCACCAATTCCCTTTGTGTGCTCTGAGCACCAATTCCCCTCTGTGTGTGCTCTGAGCACCAATTCCCTCTGTGTGCTCTGAGCACCAATTCCCTGTGTGTGCTCTGAGCACCAATTCCCTGTGTGTGCTCTGAGCACCAATTCCCCTCTGTGTGTGCTCTGAGCACCAATTCTCTCTGTGTGCTCTGAGCACCAATTCCCCTCTGTGTGTGCTCTGAGCACCAATTCCCCTCTGTGTGTGCTCTGAGCACCAATTCCCTCTGTGTGTGCTCTGAGCACCAATTCCCTTTGTGTGTGCTCTGAGCACCAATTCCCCTCTGTGTGTGCTCTGAGCACCAATTCCCCTCTGTGTGCTCTGAGCACCAATTCCCCTCTGTGTGTGCTCTAAGCACCAAATCCCCTCTGTGTGTGCTCTGAGCACCAATTCCCTCTGTGTGTGCTCTGAGCACCAATTCCCTGTGTGTGCTCTGAGCACCAATTCCCTCTGTGTGTGCTCTGAGCACCAATTCCCCTCTGTGTGCTCTGAGCACCAATTCCCTCTGTGTGTGCTCTGAGCACCAATTCCCTCTGTGTGTGCTCTGAGCACCAATTCCCTCTGTGTGCTCTGAGCACCAATTCCCTTTGTGTGCTCTGAGCACCAATTCCCTCTGTGTGCTCTGAGCACCAATTCCCTCTGTGTGTGCTCTGAGCACCAATTCCCCTCTGTGTGTGCTCTGAGCACCAATTCCCCTCTGTGTGTGCTCTGAGCACCTATTCCCTGTGTGTGCTCTGAGCACCAAATCCCCTCTGTGTGTGCTCTGAGCACCAATTCCCTCTGTGTGTGCTCTGAGCACCAATTCCCTGTGTGTGCTCTGAGCACTAATTCCCTCTGTGTGTGCTCTGAGCACCAATTTCCTCTGTGTGTGCTCTGAGCACCAATTCCCCTCTGTGTGTGCTCTGAGCACCAATTCCCCTCTGTGTGTGCTCTGAGCACCAATTCCCTGTGTGTGCTCTGAGCACCAATTCCCTGTGTGTGCTCTGAGCACCAATTCCCCTCTGTGTGTGCTCTGAGCACCAATTCCCTGTGTGTGCTCTGAGCACCAATTCCCTGTGTGTGCTCTGAGCACCAATTCCCCTCTGTGTGTGCTCTGAGCACCAATTCCCTGTGTGTGCTCTGAGCACCAATTCCCCTCTGTGTGTGCTCTGAGCACCCATTCCCCTCTGTGTGTGCTCTGAGCACCAATTCCCTGTGTGTGCTCTGAGCACCAATTCCCTTTGTGTGTGCTCTGAGCACCAATTCCCCTCTGTGTGTGCTCTGAGCACCAATTCCCCTCTGTGTGCTCTGAGCACCAATTCCCTCTGTGTGTGCTCTGAGCACCAATTCCCTGTGTGTGCTCTGAGCACCAAATCCCCTCTGTGTGTGCTCTGAGCACCAATTCCCCTCTGTGTGTGCTCTGAGCACCAATTCCCCTCTGTGTTTGCTCTGAGCACCAATTCCCTGTGTGTGCTCTGTGCAAACCTGAGCAGATAGAGGCTGGCTGGGTCTCTGTGAGATGTGTGCCTTCATGGACATGCAGGATTGATTTGGGTTGGGAATTCGAGTCCTTGTCCTCACCGTGACTCCCGGGCTGTTGCTGCCCCTCCCTCTCTCATTTTATATTTCATATTGCTTAGTCTGAAACCCAAGCAAAACAATTTCCCTGGAATTTTCAGCATGGGAAATGTAAGCTTCCACAATAACACTACCAGAGTCTTCCTTCTTTCGGAATGTTCTCAGATTTCGAAACGTAACAGTAAATCAACCTTTTGACTTTTCTGCTGGTATGGTCCCATGAGAAGTGGAAATGCAAACAATGTACTGGCATACATTTTTTAAAGTCATCTTTTACTAAGAGATCTTTATCAAGTTCAGGTCTCAATAACTATTTCTGTTATTTTGCACAAGCAAGTTTATTTTTACTTTATGCATCTTAATTTTGCAAATATTTTGAATCAGTATTCACTTTTATCAGCTAAAACAAATACATTCTCTAGTTTGAAAGCACTACTTGAATAATACTGAATTTTCTCACATCATAGCTGCTTTGTTTAGCACATGTACAAATTTGCTTTTGATGATAATGTGTATAATTAAATAGAAGTATAAACATACATGTGACTTTCCTTTGTAGCATGATTATATTTTCTTCAAAAGTCTTTGTGGACATTTCCATGGGTATTTAAAAATGTATAACAGGCAGTGTGAACAGAGGAAAGAAGTAATATAGTTTCACAGCATGTAGCAGTGGATGTTGTATAATAGGTCAAAAATACATCTTATTTAATAGAAATTAAGGTGGCCTACATTGGTTTTAAATGCAGGGGCAATGCTTAGAAAAGGAGGAGTAAAATTAGAGACAAGGGGCGTTATTTTCAAAAGCAAGATGTCTCCATGTAAAAGCTCCCCCAAGACCTACATTTATAGTTCTGAAAAGCATGATCTGGTTTTCAAAATTGCTGCAGATGCTTTGCCTCTGTAGAAGGAACTACTGGAAATCCAGCTGCTGATTAAACAATAAAATGATTCTCTTTTGAATCCAATTTCATGTTCTTAAAAACTGTTTCATTTGTTCCACTTAAATTTGTATTAAAACTCTGCGTTTCAGCAGTTGTAATAATATTTACAATTTCATGACTGGTTTTGTCTATGCAGAATTACTCAGCCCTTTATAAGCATAACACACCACCCATGTGTAAGGAGAAATTTAACAATGGTTGGGATTTGTTGGAGAAAAAATACTTTTTTTAGGGGGAAGTCTGGCTGCAGTTCTAGCTTTCAGCTGAACTGGTCATTTGTGCTGTATTATCCCTTTCCCCAAATTTTAAATAAACTTCAAATAAAATGTTTGCATTCTCCCATTTCTCTTAATAAAAATGAAATTTGAGTCTGTGAAGCAGTGGAACTGAAAACAGGGTGCAGCATTAGAGCTAAGGCACTGACTTTGAATTCTTAATTCTTTGTGTGGACAAGCAAACCCATGAGTGCTTTTAAAAAAGCAAAATATAAACTACTCTATTTAGCTATATTTTCATTAAAGCTACATTCTGGTGTCCTAAGTTGTCACCATGCAGAGTTCATCCTTATCTTCTAGAACACAGGAGGAAACAACAGCCAAGATGCTTTTTATCTCTTTAACACTGCAGGTCTGCTAATGCTTCCTTCTCTTGTGTTTGTTTGTTTGTTTGTTTGTTTTCTCTCTCCCCAGAGGAAGACAGATGTAAATTGTACTGCACAGCTGAAGACTTTGACTTTTTCTTTGCAATGTCCAGCAAAGTGAAGGATGGAACTCTGTGTTCTCCAAATAATTATGATGTTTGTATTGATGGAATATGTGAAGTAAGATAAAATTAAGTTTCTTACAATCCTAATGTCTATATATTTTTTTTTAATAAGTGGGCAATTGACTCCTTTAGGGAAAATGCAGCTGTTTCTTTAAATTCCGTTTTGTCTGAGTCCTTCACTTGTGCCTTTTGGTTGCAGCAAGTAGGATGTGATCATGGACTTGGTTCCAAAGCTGTGTTGGATGCTTGTGGAGTTTGTAAAGGAGATAATTCAACGTGCAAGTTCTTTAAAGGCCAATACTTGATCCAGCACAAAGCTAATGGTAAGGAAAACTGTTCCCCATGATCATCAACTCCCTGCACTGCTGTGTCCCCATGTAATATATATGACCCTTGCTCATCCAGGCAGTGGCTGAGGGTCCAGATGTGAGTTGAAAATCACAGGGAGAGTGAGAGGAGAGTTCACATTTCTCCTGTTTCTTGGTAACAAGAAGGCTGTGAGCATAAGTCTTGGTCAGTTAAACAATCCTCTTGTTTCTTAAGCCACATTTTCCCTTTACTGTGAATTTCCTCTTAAAAGAGAGGGATTCAGGCAAGTTAAAAAATAGCTGTCAGCAGCTCTGACTGGGATGGGACTGTGGAACATATAAAAAGCAATACACAGCATAATGCCAAACATGACAGTATTTCCATGTCCATTTTCAAATTAAGTTGTCTGGAAGCTGTCCAGCTGTTTCAGTGGAAGATCCAGGCACTGGGAGGTGGACTTTTCCTTAGTGGACTGTCACAGGCTTCTTGGGAAATAACCTCAATGTCCTGCAGTTTTTCAGGCATAAAATGCAGAAAAGATTTCAGTACCCACAGGGGTATTTTGAGGATCTGTTTGCTGTTGGTCATAATACGTGTCCTACTGCAGTAATAAAGGTCAGGAAATTGTCCAGAATGCAGTCATGCAGCCTTGGCTGGCAGCAGGGAGATGCTCTGGTACCCAGGGCTTTGTGGAGACTCTGCATCCTAGTGCACCTCACCTCAAAGCCCTTGTGGCTGGCAGCAACACCTTCCAACTGCAGGGAAAGCTACAGTGCAGCCACCATCAGTGTGTTCTGCATTTTCCTAAGGTGAAGTTGCTTTTTCTTGCCTTTAATCACAAGGAAAAAAATTAAAGAATTGAAATACTTCAGAGTTACTCTGATTAGAGGCTGAATGGAGGGGTGGGTGTTGTAATCAGAACTGGTGTTTCCTGGTGAAAACGAGTCAGAAGAGCTGTGCTGATGTTCAGGCTGGCTCAGGAGACGGGCCAGCTGTGTGTGTGCCAGCTGTGTGTGTGCCAGCTGCCAACGGGCTGCTGCTGCTGTCCCCACAGACTACTACGCGGTGGTGACGGTGCCGGCGGGCGCGCGCAGCATCCAGCTGCAGGAGATGCACGTCTCCCCCAGCTACCTGGCCGTGCGCAGCCTGGCCAGCAGGTACTACCTGACTGGGGACTGGACCATCGACTGGCCAGGGAAGTTCCCTTTTGCTGGGACAGTGTTTGATTACCAGCGCTCCTTCAGCCACCCCGAGAGCCTCTACGCGGCGGGACCCACCAACGAGACGCTGGTCTTTGAAGTAAGCCTGGCTTGTGTTTGTTCTTGCCCTGATGCCCGTTATGGAATTGGTAACGACAGCTTCAGCTCTGAGCTGGGGCTCTCAGAGAGATTAAAGGGTGCTGTTGAGTCACGGTAGCGTTCAGACTTAATTGTGTGGTCGTGCGCGATTGAAAGGCCTTTCCCTGCTTTATTGGGCTCTGAAGTTTGGTAAACTGTTGTTGTTGGATGCTGCTGGGAGCCAGAAAAAAAAGCAGCCTTGAAGCCTTGAGAAAGGCTTTACAAGGTCAAGAAATTACAGCAATGATTATGCACCTGCAGGGTGTGTGAGAGCCGTGTGAGTGTCTGTGGTATTTTACAGAAAGCATGTTTTCAGAGAGGTGTTGCCTTCTTGCACCAATGAGTTGCGGGAGTCTTTGTGTTGGGATAGACGGTCATCAAGGACAAAACTCATTCAGTCTGTATTAGCTAAAAGTTACTGATACATTTATTGAAAGAGTGAAAGTACATGGAGTCCTACTGAGTGTTGGTGGCTGCAGCACAGAGTACGACAAGGAGTGAGAGGGGGTTAGAGAAAGAGCAATGGGGTAAGAGAAGAAGGGAGAGAGAGCAAGAGGGGTTAGAAAGAGTAAAAGCAAGAGAGTGAGAGAGAGGGCAAAGGGGTAAGAGAGAGGGAGAGAGGGAGATAAGAGAGGGGTGGTAGCAGTAAGAGTAAGAGAGCAAGTAAAGAGAGCGATTTCCCATTTACAATACAATAAATCTTTTTCTATGATGAATATTCTAATTTCCAAGAACCAATCTAACACAAGATACAATTCTATAGCATTTACATACAGCCTATAAGAATCCTTACATTACCATAGTGTGTTACACTTTAAACTTCTAAAAACTACTCTTTGGACCCTAGCAAGTTTTCTCTGACCTTAGACCCACCATCTAGCAGAAGGCATTGTTCTATCAGGAGGGGATTACCCCAAGATGGCTATCCCATTGTTTCATGGTAATTCAGTAACTAAGGCTTGGTATCTCAAAAGTGGGTTTCATTTCAATCTCGTTCATGGTTTCTGTATTCCCAGAATCTGAGCATTCATATTTGTAAGATTTTCCTGTTTCATCTTCCCCAACAATGAGTCTTTTCTATATTGTTTTTCATGTACTACCCTATATATATGTGTAGTTTAAATAAAGCTCTTTCTCTCATTTGCTTCTCTATTGCATGAGGAACTATGTTGCATTACTCTTTTCACTGCTCCTATAGCCTTAAAATGCAACAAACTCTCACAAACTCAGTGAAAAGGAAGGTGCATGAAACACCCTATAGCATAATTTCTGAGTTGCACAGTGCTGATGGAAATTTTAAATGCCTCCCATACATGGCATACAATGAAATCCAATAAGGTCAAAATTAAAGGTGCCATTATGTCAATGCTCTGTTGTTACAGGTACAAATAATGCTTCTGAAACTGCAGGTGAGTGGAGACATTTTCACATCCACCTTGGAACGCAGTCAAAATACCATACACAGGTTCCTGCAGAATGAATTTCTGTTAGTTCAGTTATTCTATTATATGTGTTCATCTCAAATGAAATTTGTGTCACCTACTTTGTTTGCCAGACGTCCTGTGTTGAAACTATTGTAAGCAGAAAGGAAACTTGCTACTTACATGGTTAGTTCAACTTTTACAGTTTTGAAATTGGCCTGTGCTACTGCTGCTGTAAGAAAAATCTCCTCCTGCATTAGGTTGCTTAGCTAGATTTCCTTTTAAAATGCATCAGAACATCTGAGGGGCCATTTCTGGCTGAATCAGGGCTTTGCTTCCTGTTAGCTCCATTAGTTTGCCTTTGTTAGTCTAGCAGGTCTTTGGCTTTGTAACTCAGCTGTTAAGTCTGCTTTGATGAACCCTTCCTTCCCTGGGAGAAGGAAGGATCCCTCCAAGTAGGGATTCAGTTCCTTCCCACCCCTTCCAGCATCACTGTGGAACGGGCAGTGCCCTGGGGAGTGCTGTGCCCCCTGTGCCCCTGCCCGAGGCAGCATCCTGCTGTCCTTGCCCCCATCCCATATCCCAGTCTCTGGAATCCTCTCCCTTGCCCAGCTTGGGCCTGTTAAACCAGGAAAGAGCAAGCACAGACTGGGACATGAAGTATATACTTTGAGGTGTGTCCAGTGAAGTGTGCTTTTGGAACACTGCAGAGCTTTGCTGGCTGAGTAAGGGACTGAAGCCTGTCCTGAAGGGCCTGGACCATGGGCAGGGTGAAACTCTTTAGGGTGAACACAAGTTTTAGAGCAGGCAGTTTGACATGGGCTAAGGTTTGTCTTTCTACAAATTGCCATCCCAATTCACAGTGCCTTTTGCAGCATCTTTCTCCATTGAGGAATTTCCATTTTGGGTGTGTGTGTGCTCATAGGGATCTTCCTTTAGTCTGATCAGTTTGGGCCACAAGCTGCAGACATGCTCCCCTCTCTGCAAATCACCTGCCTTACACCAAAACAACCACACTTACAAATACTGTGAAATGTTAAGCTGAACTCCCAGGAATCTTATTTGTCATAACCCAAAAGTAGATTTGAGCTGTGTTATTATTTTGGAGCTGAAGTGTGAATAATAAATCGCCTACAGTATGTGCATATCGTGCACATACTTTGCAGAATAAAGATTAAATAAGAGAAATTAATGCCAAATAACACTTCTATTTTCATCCTTTCAAATTATGCTAAGCAGTTTTATTAAGATGTAACATTTAACTGGAGGCTGTTGCTCCTTTCAGAGCTTATTTAAGCTTCCTTTGTATTTTTATTGAAATACCTACACCATTGGCATTGGTAGCTGGGGATTCTAATGACTAAAAATATGTGTTCTCTAATTACACATATCTATGAACTTAATTTAAGATGGTTATTTTTCCCTTTAGTAATTTAAGCAACATTCAACAAGCTGAATTCTGAAAAAAAAGCAGAATTTTCTGCTCAGAGATTTGCATTATTTATAACTTACCAGTGACTCTAAGAAGCAGCAAAGCCAGAAAACTGAAGAAATATGCTTTGAGAAACATATTGCTGAGTGTCTACTTGCAGCCATAATAGTGAAACAAATCCTACTTCAGTTCTAAATACCAGAAACTGATAGTAGGCTGAAGAAAATGAGTGTTTAAGCATACTTCAGTGTAGCTTCATTTTCATTTTTATCTCACCTATAATTTTCAAAGAAGCACACAAAACTGTTCTGCTGCTATTCTTTATTCAACTAGTTTAGTTTTATTTAAGATAGGGTTTCCCAGGGTTTGGACCTCAACTTCTACCTGTAATCTTTAGATTTTTAAATTTTTAATGTTTTAGTTAGGCTGTATCCCAAAGCTATTTAATACTTCTTTTCCAGATTAGGGCTGTTGTTTTTCATAATAATTCAGTGTGAGCCCTTGTGAAATGGTGCACTGCAGGTATCAAGGGCTTGGATAAATTGTATGTATAATACAGGGGCTTTTATTATTCAGAATAATAAAAAATAGAAGAAAATAGAAGAAAATAGAAGTTTTTGCAGCTGTATTTATTGCCATTCACCTATGACTGAATGCCAGATCAACACAGCTTGTGCCCATTTCATTCTGCAGTTATAATTTTGATAGAGGTTTGTGTGGTGGCTGAAATGGTGCAGGTTTTTGCCTTTGTTTCTGCATGCAGAGCAGGTATCCAGGAGGCTCAGGCTGTGCACGTCCTCCAAGCAACATTCCCAGGAGAGGATGGGACCAGACAGGTCTGGCAAGTCTGTGCTCAAGGCAATCACTTCCTTTGAAATGCAGTCATCCTCCAAAATATTTTCTTGAAAGAGACATCTGAAGCATGTATTGAGAGAGCAGAAGGAGATGCAAATAAGAAAAAAAAGATCTTTGCATTTCTCATTGTCTTGCACACCACAAGTTCAGCCTTGCAGTTCTATGAGATGTGTTGTATTTCTATTTTATTGTACAGTGTGTTCCTATGCATCTGCTTCTCTGTCAGGCTTTTCAGTAGTTCAGCTGAGCACGTATCATTTCATCAGACATTGCAGTCCTCAACACTATCCAAAAATGGGTCAGAGACCAGAAAAAGACATGAAGTGCTTGTCTTATTTACCCTAGAAATTCACCAAACCCTCCCCTCCATATCTATACTTCTATGCATTATAGATATGTAATTATGGGAATGAATCATACTAAAAAGGGCAAACAGTAGTGACTCTGTAATTTAACTGGGTTGTGGGACAAAAAGTACAAACTGTAGTGGCCAGATATTTTTTGAAGAGGAGAACATTGTGAGATGAATGTGGAATTAATATATATGACTAGTATTTCCTGAGCACAACTGCTGGAAGGGTGACTGAATGATGAGGTTTTAGGATTCATCAGGTTCCCTTCTGGATTGTTCAGGAATTGATTTCAGAGGGGGGGAAGGAAAAACCCAGTAAACTGATGTCCTTCAGAATTTGTGTATCAGTTAACATTACTGATATTTTTGGTGATTATGTTTTTCAAAACCCTGTAAAAGCAGAAATGTAAAATATTCATGGATTCAGAAGACAGTCACTAAAATGACCCATTTTAGATTACATGAAATAATGGTCAATGGTCAGAGGGGTAAAAATATGATAGATGCTAATCAACTATGAAAAAATAATACCAGCTTTTGAAAATATAATTTTTGTAGCATACTTTTTCTCATCTTAAGTAGAAATCTGCTGGATTTTTAAAAAATGTAGCTGAATACCTTCAGCTCATTTATCTGTTATTTGGACCTAGGTAATCCACCTAGGTAATCCAAGGTCAGTTCCTCCAGTTTAAGGATATTTTCAGTGTTTTTCTGCTAACTGAAAGATATTTAACTTGAAGAGAAACAGTATATTTATCATTAATTATCTGGCTTTGCAAACAAGGGCTGCCAGTGGGCACCACCAGCTGCTGAAAATCCTTTGGGGAAGGAGAACCCTCACAGGGCTCTGTCACATGTGGGGCTCTCTGGGGACATTTATTTGGTGAAATACTCAGTCACTCTCCACAACTCACTCAAATTCTGGGAAAGATTCTGAAAGGACACAAGAAGCAAAAATTTATGTGAAATGCATGAAAAAGGCTGCATGGCCAGGGACTGAGGAAGTAATTTAAAAACATGGGAATTTTGTAATTTTGTGTTCCATTCTATCAATAAGCAGATGAAGGAAGAATTTACTGATTTGAGAAGTCAAATAAAACTGGAGAAAGCAAAATTTTCCAGGATGAGTATCCTCACTGAAGGATCCTCAAACTTGGTGAAACATTAGATCAAGAAATTGTGACATCTTTGTGAAATAAAGAGAGTTTATTTTAACATCAATAAGTAACAGATGGAAAGGATGCTTTGTAAAGAGGCAGACATCCACAGGAAGAGAAGGTGAATGGAGCTTCAAGGCAGGAACATGTCTAATTAAATCCAGTAAATCACTTCCTCTTTATCAATAGGGGAAAACAGGAGAAGGGAGGCCAGGTGGAATGGCTTTACTGATGATGTAGCTGCCACTGGGAGAAAGCCAAGTTGCAGTTATAAAGGATTACATTTATTATTAGCTACTAGATGATAAATTTGTACTGATTTCCCCTGAAGAGAAAGTAGGCTAAAGAGACCCAAGATGTACTTATAAGATACAGATGTTGACTCAGTACAATGGATAAAAGAGTTCTCCTGTAGTGAGGAGAGATTAGCTGGACAGCATCCCTGAAGGTTGTACATTTAGCATGTGAACAGTGAAAAAATGGAGCACAATAACAATGGAAGATAAATTTGAAACAGCTGAAGTAGAAATGAGATCATATAGGACTCTTTCAAGGATACTTTTTTTTACTTTTTTTTTCTTTTTTTTCCTTTTAATGACCTTAGTGGACTTGAAAAACAGTAGTTTGTCATAAGCTTTTAGTTAGGACTGTGTTTAAAGTTATTTTAGAAGTACTGAAGAGATAAAACCCCTTTTGTTTTAAGGTTTGGCTTAAGTACCCAGTGGGTAATTCTTCCTCTACTGCTTTCCAAACAGGTGTTCTCCCACTTCTCTTTGAAGCCTTGGTGCTGCCACTGTCAAGGATCCCATCCAATAACTGCCCATTCGAGACAACAGACTAGTTTTAAAA
The DNA here is from genome assembly GCF_029582105.1 of Oenanthe melanoleuca. Lineage (NCBI taxonomy): Eukaryota > Metazoa > Chordata > Aves > Passeriformes > Muscicapidae > Oenanthe > Oenanthe melanoleuca. The sequence continues at coordinate 16,044,656 of NC_079345.1, forward strand.
CTTGTTTTAAACACTTTTCCACCAGAACCATATGCTGCATGCTTAGATATACCAGAATAAATTCATAGAAGTCCATGGAATTAATCTTGTTCGAGCAGAGAATGTGGCTTAGGATATTGGATGTTACAGTTTTATTAAACAGCATGTAGATCCCCATGGATGAGAACTGCAGGTCTCAAGCAGAGCACAGCCAGGCTTCTCACAGACCGCTCTGTCTGCCCTCTCTGCAGATTGGTACACCCCCAAAGAAATTATCAAAGACTTCCAAAGCATGGGAGTGACCCAGGAAGTGTAGATGATGTTTGCAGTGTAGATGCAGATCAAAGGCACTGTGGATGCTGGGATTCAGAGTTTGGGCTCATGCCCATTTTGTGAATTGGGCACATGCAGAATGTGTGCAGATGAAAAGTCCTTTTTACCTGGATGTTTTCCTCTATGCTCAGCTTCACTCTGTAAGTGATTTGTAAATGTCTGTTAGTCCTCCTCCACAGAGATAATGAGGCTTTTTTTTCAGCCCTCTACAAGCCAGGCATTAGAATTCTTTCCTAAACATAGAATAAAAACGTTGTGGAAGGAATAGGAACATAGATTGTATCAATTAATCTCTCTAAATTCAGTGTGCTGCAAATAACTTCACATGCATATCTTACAATAAAAGAATACTGGAAAGCACTAAGTCAGTCATAACCAAGCAGTATTAGTAGACTCTAAAAATTTGACCTGCAAAATAGAGTATTATATTAGAAACTTAGGATGGCCATGAGAAAAAGAAAATCTCAAACAAAGGAGCAGATGCACAGCTAGTTTGGAGAATTTATTGGTTTAGCTTTCACATGAAAATTAGCAGCAAAGGGAAAAGGTTCTTTACCCAGGAGAGTTCAATTTATCCATTGTTTTAACATTTTGTGCCGTTAGCTAAAGCCACAGTTCCTTTTCTTCGGAATAGATCCAGCAGATTCCAGCCCCAGAGCCTGTGGTTTTCCAGCTCAAGGAGCTGTAAATTTTATAACTCTGCGCCCTGCGGTCAGAGCTGCTGAGTGTTGTGTCTGAAGTCAGGTGGTTGGTGTGTTAAAGGTAGACATTAAACAGCTCTGTGGAGGAACTGGAAATGTTTAAGGAGGTTGTTTGCCAGCTGTAAATTTGGGAGCAAATGCCAGTTGGCTGAAAAGATGCTGGAATGTGTCCAGTTAAGTAGACTAGTGCTGGAGGTCTTTCCAAATTTGTAGGTCTGATAACTTGGCTGAATATGCAGACTTCAGTTATTGGGTTGTTAAGAAGGGGCTTTATAATGAATGCTTGAAAATACAACAGAAAACTTTTTATGTGCTCGTTACTTTGGCAAAATTGCAGCTTTGCAATGCTATTGCATTCCTGGTGAAAACTCAGACATTATACATTGTGTACTATTGTTCAGCTGAGTGCCAGGGGCTTCAAAGCATATATTTAATTTTTTTTGGTGTGCCCTGCAATATTTTTGTCTCCAGTACTGTTCCATAGTTGGATTTTGCCCTTTTTCTGGGTAGCTGTGATGATACAGGAGGAGAGGCAGTGATGCAGCCCCTGGCTGGTGATCATTCCCTCTGCTGGGTGGGAAGGGGCTCTGGCTTTGGCTGCTGGCCAGGAAATGGAGAGCAAGTTCCCTTCTCCTGCCTGTTGGAGTTGTGGCTGCTTCCCAACGTGCAAAGAGGGGGTGTAGCCCAGGGTGTTAGAATGTGTATGGCCCAGCTTGCCTGGTGTGCAGGGTTTACCCCAGGCACTCCCTGGCTGTGAGCTCCTGCTCTGTTTGAGGCTGATCTCTGAGTGGATGCATTCTCGTGGGTCCTGTTCTGACCCACCCCACATCATTCCCTCCACTCTGCTGAAGCACCAGCAGAGCCCTGGAGTCAAGCTGCCACCCTTACCTTCTCCTGCTCCCCCTTTCCTGCTCTGAGCTCAGAATGCATTCCATCTGTTCCTTGCCTCCACTGTCACAAAGAGCACTTTCAGAAGACAAATGTTCAGCCTAATGCTTCAAGATATTTTTATTAGAAAAGTTTTAAACTTTGCTGCTTTTTGGCCACTGGCACAGCGCAGCTTTATGGCAGTTGTCAGAATCAAATGAGATGGGGACTAACCCTTACATGTGGTATGGACAAAACCTCCTCCTCCTTTGACACAACTTATTAAAAGGCCAGACAGAATTTCAGCCTCAGCACTTGAAGGAACACAGAGCTCCTACTGAAATGGGAGAAAGTGTTTCTGCCTGCCTAAGATGCTGAGATCTGTACTAATACCTTAGACCTGGAGGATGAGTAAATGTAAATTAATATATTTTGAGGTCTGGTCTGTAAGAATAACCAGGGAAGGAATTGTTTTAAATGAAGAATAATATTAAAGGGCTCAGTTCTTACTACAGTTAATATTCTGCATTTATTTTCTGAAGCACATGTTCTGAAGCTTTATGCTTCAGATATTTGTCTCACTTTGTCCTTGAGAGAAGAATAGAGTGAGCACGTTATTGCAGCCTGTTTTATCTGTAATGCCAGTGGACTTGGGGTTCAATATTCAAACTCTAGAACAGCTGTTCTAACAGTTGGACTTTTTGCTGTCAGCAGTCTGATAGATTTTTAAAAATAAAAATGTTATTTTGGCAAAATTGCAACTTTGCAGTAGTACTGCATTCCTGATGAAAGCTTGGTTGAACATTATACATCCTGTATTCCATTCAGAAGAGATGTTTTCCTTCATTTCAAGGGGCTGTTAAATCTTATCACATTTACTTCAAATAATGATGAATAACCCAGGCAAAAAGAAAAGTCCTGAAAAAAATTACACTGGGAATGGTTTGAATAGAGTACAGCAAATAGGGCACAGAAGCACACACTGAGGAAGGGAATATAAAAAACAGTGAAATATAGAAGATTTGTGAGATGTCCATCAGTGAGCCCCATGTGCTGAGAGCTCTGGACCCTGTGGAGGTTTCCCAGGGAGCCATAAGTGATGCTGAGATCTGGGGTGCAGCTGTGCAGGGCAGAGAGGAGCTGCACAGCAGCCTCAGTTCTCATGTTTCCTGATTTCAGAGTATTCTGTTTAAACCTGTTCTTGTGAAATAGTTTGCATCTACCAGCAGATCTGGTAATCCTACTTCTGCCAAGAATTTTCATTTAAAATAGAGCTCAGTAATCACTCTCAGATCTGTTTCTTCCATAACCTCACAGGTATTCTAAGGTGCTCATGAATTAAGCTTGGATAGCTGAAAATATTCACATGAAATACTGGATTTAGCTGTGCTTGAAAGTGTTTCTAATCTGGATCCTCCCAGGAGAAGGCACATACTCTACAATTCATTTGGAAGTATTTGCCTTTTGCAGCCCTAATTGCTGCATTCTCAGTTTGGATCATTATTGAGGTTCCCTGACTGAAACCAAATCTTTGGCTACTAAAAATAGAAATGATAGCATCCATTTTCCTTTCTTCTAGAAAAATAGACACTGAGCAGACCAGATCCTATGTGTTCAACATTATTGAGCGGCAGGTCATGTAAATTTGGTCTGAATTTTCACTGTCATGGGCAATTTCTGTTTTCCAATAGGCACATTTTCAGAATACCTTAAAACCCTTGGCTACATTTCAAAATGTTATTATATTCTTTAGTCTTAAACAACATAAATGTGGGTTTGTTGCTATTTTATGAAACCAGTCTCTACAGAGATCAGTTCTACTTGCATGGATTGCTTAAGTGCTCAGGTCAATCATTATGTAAACTTCACTGATAAGTTATTAATATTTTGAATGGCAATTATTAACATAGACTTGAATTGTACTTGAAATACTAATGCTTATCAAAAAGCATATTTAGGAACTGAGGTTCACTGCACCTGCTCTTTATTTTACTGTGACAAGATCCATATTGGTGAAGAGTTAAAACTCATTAGAGCTCTGTAACTGTAAACTCCCACACTGTTTCTACTAAGTGTGGATATAAATGCACTTTGCTGCCAAAAGTTTCTAAAATAAGTGCTGTTGAGTAGAAATTTCTCCCCAAATTTAGGTATGTGTCAGATGTTCATGCATCTTGCAGTGATTATAATTCAGTCTTGAAATGAATACAGTGAATGAAAACTCCAGTATAATTCACCACTAAAATAGTACACCCTTGAGAGCTGGGCTCCCTGAGTTAAATGACAGAGATTGTTATTATAGTCAGTAATCACACTTTCTATAAATTTTCTAACACATTATGCTGAAATAGTGAATAAAAGATTTTTCCAATCCTTTTTGCCTCTGTAGACACCCAAGGACAGGTTCTCTTCTGCACTGAAGCTTTATCAGCTTCAATCACCATGAGAGAAATTCCTGCTGAGGGTCTTACAAACAACATTTATTCCCAGTCTGCATAGAAAAGAGTTTTTTACAAGAAAGAGATTTGTGTTTTATGCCCTCAGCCTCAAGAACCTCAAGAGCAGCTGTGCTGCTGCTGTGCTAAAGGTTCTGCCAGGAAAGATTTGAGTCCTGCTTGGTGGGCAGAAGCTTCCTCTGTGCTAGATGTTGCATATAGGTAACACCTTACAAAGGAAGGTCAGGTAAAATCACAGCTCAGGTCTCTTACTTCAGCTGAGCAGAGAAGGGCTGTGGGAAAGAGACTCAGCTGAATTGAGGGTAGAAAAACAAGTTGTGTTACCTATAGTGTGTGTGGTGTGTGGTGGTTGGTTGGTTACAACAAACAATAACAATATATTACAGCAAACATAACAGCAATCATGTTTGTTATGATTTAAAACTGTAATGGGCTAACTGAAAAAGGGCTGGTTTTGCAATAAAGGGTCTCTCCTTGGCACTGCCTGGGCACTCTGTGTCACTATGGACCCTCACCCAGAGCCAGCAGGACCAGCCTGGACTTTGCTTGCTAAAGAGAGGAGGTGTCTCCCATGCCCAGATCCCAAATCCAGCCCCTGCCAGGGGCTCCCATGGGAGAGGGACCCCATGGGTCAGGCAGGGCAGGGCAGGGGGCTCTGGGGTGATGTTCCACCTCTGCTGAGGGCAGTGCTGCTTCTCTGACCCTGCTAGATGCCTGATTTGCAGGAGGGCACTGTGTTTCTGCACCCACTCTTACAGACCTGCAGGTGTTGGTCCAGGCAATTCTTGGTGTTTAGGAATTGCTTTGATGATCTTTCCTTTGGGTTTCCATAAAATTTCTCTCACAAGCATGCTATGTGTCCATATATTTTGTGTGTATCTTGTTTAGCTCATCTTCCTTCAGACTGACAGAATCCTTTTTTTACCTCCTCCCCACCTTTTTTTTTAAAAAAAAACCAAACCCCAAATATCCCTCTACAGATCCTGTTACAAGGCAAAAATCCTGGGATTTCTTGGGAATATACATTTGCCAAAACCAGCACTGAAAACAAGACATCTGTCAGAAAACACAGCTACTCCTGGGTGACAGTGCAGTCTGAGTGCTCAGTGACCTGTGGTGGTGGTAGGTGACTTTCCCATTGCCAAGCCTCTTCTTTTTCAGTTTTTTTTTTTATGGATTTCAAATATTTTCAGCTGCCTTTAATTTTGCAAATATATATTGATACATATTACACTGAACACCTGGTCCTTATTTTTTTATCTGATAACTTAGAATACAGAGGAAATAACTTGGTACCGCCTTTAGAGTAAAAAATATTCTTGCCAGTGAGTCAGTCTTTTTTGTTTAGGTCAACCCATATGCATATCATATCTTCCTGTTGAAGTAATGTGGGAATTAATTATGCACTTTGATTTCCTCTTTTCTTGCACAGACACCCATTTGTTTTTATAAATCTTGCATGTTTTGCCAGTGAAAGTAAATGAAGCAGAAAGCTGGCATGTGGGAAGTCTGTAATACCAAAGGATACAACTGGGCACTGAAGGAAATGCTCCTGTATTAGCAAAAAGTTCAGGTGAAGTTCAGGAGTACCTTGCTGGTGCATTGTCAGAACTTCACAGCATCTCAGTTAATGGTTTATAGAAGAGAGATCCACCAGGAGCATTGCAGATATAAAATATGACAGCTGTATTCCCTTCCTTCCCTTTAGAGGGCTGCAGGATGGATATAAAAATGATGGAAACAATCTTGTTTCCAAATTAGATCACTGTGCCCAATGAACCATGTGTGAGGTGAATGATAGATCTCAGTTAAAAGATAAGTCTATAAAATCACTTCAGGCATTGCTGTAATTGTCCTGCACAACTCTGGAGTCTGTAGAGATTCACTGTAAAAATTTACAGCGTGTTTATTTGTAGTTTTCAAGTGTGTGAGGAGGGCTCTAAGCAAGCACTGATAGTGTCTGCAGGGAATTAGGATTTGAATAATTACTAATTTTTGCTGGGGGAGCAGTCTGCAAATCTGTTGTTTGTAGCTAAAATGTTTTATCTGACTTCAGTAGTATCTGTGCTACAGAGAAGGAAATCAGTGTTAAAAACATGTTGCCACATAAACCCATGTTTTATTTAGTCCAAGTCAGTGCATTTTTAGCAAGGATGAGTTTAAACTTGTTTAGTTAAAATTGTTCTCTACTACATTTTTTCTCTTATATTTCGAATACAGGTTTATTATAGTGTATTTTTTTCCAATACTTCCACAGGACACATTACAGCAAAAGCAGTTTGTTTGGAAGACCATCGTGCACGGGTGAACAGCTCCCTTTGTGGCCCAAGGACAAAGCCTTTAACTGAAACCAAACTGTGCAACACACATCCCTGCCCAGCCTAGTAAGTTCTCTGGCTTTTGTGCCTGCTGGAATTGTTTTTCTGCTGGAATTGTTCTCCTGCTGGATGAGTCCCTCGTGCTCTGTAACCAGGAACCAGCAATAGTTTAAGATGCTCTGCCCAAGGCTCCCAGAGGGGTTTTGGGTCTGATGCCTAAAGCAAGGGCTGCTGAGGGCTCTGTCCCCATGCTGGGGTGGCACAGGGCAAACCCAGCCTTCCCAGGGCTCCTGCTGCCCCTTTCCTGGTCTAGAGTCACTGAACCCTTCTCCTGAGGAAAGTGCTTCTCCCTGTGTGGAAGCTCAGCCCCGTGACTCCACATATTAGATTAGGCTAAAAGAGTCTTGTGCAGTGCAATTGGGCATTTTTGGACAAAATGTCCCACAGAGTATTGTGATGCCATGAAGAGCACTATCTGAACCAAATGAATTGTCAGCAAAGACAATTTTGTGATGCCCACAAAAATATATATGAAGGCATTGCCTTTGTGGACAATCTTATTTTCTAAAAGATGTAAAAAAGGCAAGGTGCAAAGAAAGATTTTGACATACAGGCAAGCACTTAGAACCCAGCTGGTCTAAATCAATTCAAAAACCAAGGGATTTACACTGATTTACAGTAGCTGAAGTAGGGGTCCTTGGGGAAAAAAACCAAAAATTGTGTGCTCATATAATTAAACACAGTATTATGTGGCTTAGGGTATAAATAGATAGATTAAAGGACACAGTGGCCATCTTTCTTCTGCTGGTTATTTCACTTTTGGATTCCTGACTTTGCAACCTCAGTATTATTTTAATTTTACATTAAAGATCAGAAAAGCTGTACTATGTTGGACAAGACATTTAAACCTCTAGAGCAGGAGATTTTCTAAAGGAATATGTTGACAAAATTAAGAGTGTTTCAGTCAGAGAGAAGTAAATACACTTGAAGGTGCATTGAAGCAGAAGAAATGGAGGAAGAGTCCAGACCTGGCATGATCTGCTGGTTTTACTCTGGGGTGATAAAAGCAACAGTAAAAGCAGTTGGCTAAGCCTGCTCATAAAATATCCCATGTAATGATGTGTAATAGGAAGCATCCCTCTTCCCCCCAGTCTAGGAGAGGATGGTGGGGCAAAGCAAAAGGATGCACATGTCCTGCAGTGACTTTGATTTTACTTTAAAAATCCATACCTTGCAATATGTTGAACGTACTGAAAAATATTCCAGTAATAGTTTGGAATTTCCTGCAAGTTTAAGGAGTACAGCAGAGTACACAAAACCCAAATGCCAAATTACACACTATGACCACAAAACTGTAGAGATAAGGTTTAAATAATGGTACCTTGTGACATGAGAGCCCCACGTTGCTGCTTCAGCAGTTTCTTTAGCTTGTGTTTAGCCACATGGTTTGCTTAATACCAGTTTTAAGTAATCTTTGTAGCCAAACACAATCTTTTCAACTTATCTCCTGCCAGGACTATTTTTATCCAATGAGCACAGGAATATATTGTCTGTGATGTCTCCAGGAGTCTGCCTAAGCTTTCTGCTTACCTTTGTTTTGATGTGGCATCATTATGCTATAAAGCTCCACCCAAATCAGATTTATTTATATTGACCACACACAAAATTTCTATTTCTGACAGGCTGAGATCCTGAGGCATTTTGAACATCCACTGATATATATTTACTGTGAAAATGCTGAATATCCATTTTGACACACAGTACAATGTTTTCCTGTTGAAGTCACAGCTATTCTATGATTTTCTGCTTTGAAACAAAATTAATGATTTGAACCCTAAAAAGAGTACAAAAAGAAAAGATGTAAAAGCCCCAAGCACCTCTAGGGAAAAATTGTTCAACTCATTAATTAATTATTCTTAAAATCCTTAGGATATAATAATGCATGGAGGATCTACATGTAGGACCATGCCTTAAATTAACAGGTTGCCATTCAGCTGAGTGAAACTGTGCCAGGATATCTCTGCTGAGGAATCTGCCCAGAAACTCACAGCATGTAATATTTCCCATAAAGCCAACACTGCCAACAGAAAAAAGGAAAAAAAAAAAAAAAAAAAAAAAAAAAAAAGTAGGATTAATAAATACCATGGAGGAAACAAAAGAATGTTTAATAGCCAGCAAATAAAGCAAACCCAAATACACCAGGCAGAACAGGCAGGGGAAGGAGGGGACAGATGAGATACAAGTGTGTCAGTTTGGGGACATAAAAGAGGCTCCAGATTTGTAAAGGTCAGTGAGGAATAATTGCTGCATGAGAACAAAGGCTGATTAGTCTGAGTGGGACCAAACCACTGTCCCACACAGAAAGGCACCAGCACTGCACACTGCTGTTGCTGGATTTCAGAGCTGCCAAATCTGGTCATAATTATTTAGTTACTTGAACTAATGAAAGATACTCTTGGATCACAGCCCAGATAATCTTGGAAAATGGAAGTTTACTAGAGGACATTAAAGTAGGTTTTCTGCCCTCTCCTTTGTGAAGAGAGGAACTTTCAGGGCAAGTTATGGTGAATAAACTCTTAAAATGAGCACTTTTGGTCACTCCACCAATGACCATTGTCAGAAACATCAAGGCAGACTAATTAAAAGTTGTAAAATGGATTAAAACTCTTTTCTCAGAAGTTTGTAGTTCAATGCCCCAAATATTTATAAATCAGACAAAAAGGAAACTTCTGACGTGTTCTGGAATTACATAACGGCTGACTTTTCACATTAATATTTCTTTGTCCTTAAATTAGTGCCTTTTACATTTTTCAGTACTTTTGGCAGTTCCTGAAGTTGCTAGACACTGAGAGCTGGGATTTCTTCTAATTCCCAAAGACATTTTTCAAAAATAGGCTTTTTATGAATTTATACAAATGAAAATGAGGTTTGTTCTTCAGGCAGCTGTGAATAGACAGGCAAATGGGATGCTGTACATCTTTCACCCAGGACAAAAACAGCTTTCTTGTCATTAAAACTATGCAAGCAGCTATTTCAGAGGTCACAGGATTGATGCTATGAGAAACTGTGGAAGCAGGATAGGCCAAGTGGTCAGGTGGGAGACAAGAACCTTTTCCATGACATAAATTACTAAAAATTTGTCAAACTCTTTAAAAATCTTCAGTTTAATTTCAGTGCTAGGTCTTTGAATAAGAGTCCTCAATGGGTAATCATTTAGTCATTCATAATTTCTTCTGCTTTTTCACTTCTGTTTTCCTGTCTGGCTGTGATTACTGTCTTACATTGGAAGCTTCCAAGGACAAAACTTGGTTGCATGTTTGCAGAAGTGTCCCACAAGGACCCACTCAGAGCTTCAAGAATAGAAATACTGAGCAGCTCCTGGCATTTCCCAGCTGAGCTTAGCCCAAGCAATTGGCAATGACCCCTGAGACTTTGTGTCACTTGAGGGACGTGACGTGTGAGCTGCAGCATCCCTGTGCCTGAGCACACATTGCCCAACAGCTTGTGCTGGTTAAATTGCCTCTGTTTTATTTAGATTCTGCACCAACTGTCTGCCAGATTTATTAGTCTGAGGGTATGTCAATCACTGAGTCAGAGAATCATAAAGTCACAGTGTGCTTTGGGTTGGAAGGGACCTTAAAGCTCATCCAGTGCCATGGCAGGGACCCCTCCCACTGTCCCAGCTGCTCCAGCCCCAGTGTCCAGCCTGGCCTTGGGCACTGCCAGGGATCCAGGGGCAGCCACAGCTGTATGGGCACCCTGTGCCTCCCCCACCCTCACAGGGAACAATTCCTTCCCTTATATCTAATCTAAACCTGCCCTCCTTCAGCTTAAAGCCATCCCCCCTTTTCCTTGTGCATTCCCTTGTGAAAAGTCTCCCTCCAGCTCTCTTCCAGGCTTCCCTCAGGTACTGGAAGGCTGCACTTAGGTCACCCTGGAGCCTTTGTTTTTCCAGGATGAGCAGCCCCAGCTCTCTCAGCATTTCAGAGCCTTTTCATTTTCTCAAGACACCAGTGACAGGACTGCTGCTTTTAGCAAGCAAGTTCTTTTTGGTGAATATGGACCAGTAGGGTTTGACTGAAATGCCAACATTTGTCACCCTGTGTGAGTGGAGTGTATCTCAGCACAAATACAGTTGGTATATATTCAGCTACATTCTATCTTAGCTAATTATATCTCTAATTATATCTTCTAAATATTCCACCAGCCTCAATGGCAGCATCTCTTTCAGCTCCTGTGGAATTCCAGATTCCAGGTCAGATTTGTAGGCAAGCTGGTTCTAGTGGATAAAAGCTATAAATAAACAACACTTGCTTTTCTAGTTGAGTGACTTACATTTTATCCTGAGCAGAAAGTTCCATGCTTTGAAAACAGGATTATGTAACTGCAACTTTTTGATTGCTTGAACAGATACCAGTGCACCAGGAGACAGGCTGAGCAGGATCCCTGGATAATTCACTTTTGATAGGTGACTGGCTGTATTGATTTTCTAAAGCTGCTTGCAGTGCTGTGTTTCTAACCCACCTTTCCTCCTCTAAGCTGGTCAGCAGGTGAATGGAGCACATGCAGCAAGTCTTGTGGAGGGGGACAGCAAAGCCGCCTCCTCCAGTGTGTCCAGAAAAGGGCTTTCCAAAGAGAGGAGCTGGTGGCCCACTCCCTGTGTCCTGTCAGCACCCCAGCACAGGTACAGGTGTGCAGTAGTCAGGACTGCCCACCTGAATGGAGCTCTGGCCCCTGGTCTCAGGTAATTGGAGAAAATTTATGTTTTTATCTGCAGGCATAATGAAAATACTGCATAAAAATTCTCCTCGAAAAGAAAAACGGTGCAAACTTTGTGGAGATCAGTGCTTTGCAAGTGGCTTTTTTATTGAAGATAATATGTAAACCATGTTTGTATAAACATGTAAACTAAATGTGCATTGTAACCAGCCTTCAGCACACAAGGGCTTGCCAGAAATGGGCTTGTGGTGTTCTTTTAGGCACATACAAACAGATGGATAATTCTTTCTGGATTCATAATTTAAGGCTCTGTACTCTTCAGACTAACAACCCTCTATGAGATTACTTCCCAAGGAATATTAACTTCTCTCAGAGATAGCAGGCAGTCAAGGAATGAAGAAATATTTGGGGTGAGAGTTGCATATTAATGCATGTGTGTATATGGATTTTGGGGTGATAAATTTGTGATTTACAAATTCACTACTCACTTCTGTGCTTTTGCCTTTGTCAGAGTAAGTCTCCTGCAAGCTGTGCTGCTGCAGGTATTGCCATGAGGGCAAATTCCTGTGTGCACACCCTGCTTTACACACCTGACACTGAAATACCTGAGCTAAAACCACACAAAACTCAGCTCTGCTCCACCTTTCACTGCTATTGATGCTGTTCATGTCAGGAAAAATGAAGTACTGGCACATCTAGGGTCTAAGAGAGAGCTGAGAGTACCTTTATAAAAGGATATACATTCATTTTATTTTCCCATCTTCATTCAGTGAGATTCAAGATGGATTTCAGCTGAAAAATGTGTTACTTACATGTTCTGTTCTTGGTACTGCTACTCTTTAGGTGCTCAAGAACATCTTGTCCTCAGCACTCCCAGCTGAGCATGAACTGCCCCTACAGGATTGCCCTGTAATGTCCTGTAACAGAGGAGTAACTGTTCAGTACTCCAGTTCAACATTCAAAAAAGAATTTTTTCTTCCAGTGTGTCTAGAGGAAACCTGAGTGGCAGAAATTATATAAACCAGGTCTTCAATTGCATTCACATTTTCAAACTTTCTTCTGTCTAAGACAAATAAACAAACAAACAAACAAATAAATAAAATTATGAAAAATCTGTTTTCCTCCTCTTTATGAGGTGGAAAATTCAAGTTGCAGTTTTCAAATAAGCCCACAGAAATTCATTCACCAGTCCTGCTGAAATATGGTGAACAGGCCTACTGAACAAGTCAGTAAAGGGTATTAAGATTCAGCTCAAAACTGTTATATGGCAGACTTAAAGGTGTTAAGAGGGGAAAAAAAATGTAAAATCATAGAATCAGAGAATGGTTTAGGTTGGACCCCAGTGTCCAGCCTGGCCTTGGGCACTGCCAGGGATCCAGGGGCAGCCACAGCTGTATGGGCACCCTGTGCCAGCCCTGCCAGGGAACAATTCCTAATTCCCAATATCCCACCCAGCCCTGCCCACCCTGCCAGGGAACAATTCCTAATTCCCAATATCCCATCCAGCCCTGCCCACTCACAGGGAACAATTCCTTCCTAACATGTAATCTAAACCCAGCCCCTCTGCACTAATCAGTGCTGTTTTAAATGAAAAGATCATTTTCTTTGTTTGGGGGAGGATTAAACCCACAGAATTTCAGCATGCAGACATTTCTGTTGCATCCCCAGCACAAAGGTGCTTTCATGGATTCTTTTTAAAACATTTGTAATTTGATACACGGAGTGATTCTGCCTTGGAGCGTGCCCCATAATTATCAGTAGAAGAACAGTTGGAGGAGATGCAAGCAGGTTGGAAGCTGGCAGCATTATTTCAGGGCTCCTTGCCTCATTTCATCACAAATGGCTCATTCAGGCATTTTGCTGTATGTAAGGCAGTGCAAACCACAGCTCAGCAATCCATTTTTATTCTGGTGACTCGTCCTAAGCTGCAGCTGGCAACTGAAATATCTCCCTAACCATTGTCTGTATCAGATTCTGTCTTGTAGTGAGATTCCCTTGGTGGAAGAGTTATGTATCAATTCCCTGGGCAGTTTCCTCTGCCTCAATCTCATCCCTCTAGGCCAAGGTGAGGACAAAATGACAAATAGCTGAGAGCATCTTGCCATGGGAGATTCTGCAATGGGAGCTTAGGACCAGTTTTCAACTATGCTGAGCAGGGAAAAAGGCATTTTGCTCACAAAAGTGTTTTGCTCACAAAAGCATTTTGCTTACAAAAGCATTTTGCTCACAAGTCCAGCTTACCTCATCTACAGAAAAGAGATATTACTTGTCTGTTCTGCATGGGGGCTGAGAGAGTTCACAGCTTGCATGAAGAACACTTAAGACAATGTTTTAGAAGTGACACACAGATGTTACTGTTGCTTATTTACCAATACAATTTCAAGTTTACTTATATCACAATGGCAGCTGTACAGCCCATTAGCCATGCTTTCTGTGCTCTGCTGGAGAATAATAATAAAAATAATAATAAATAAATAAAAATAATAAAAAATAATAAAAAATAATAAAAAATAAATAAAAAATAATGCCAATTTTAATTTCCTCCAGTTCAAAGAAGCATTTCTTTCCATCACAGTGCTCCAAGACTTGTGGGAGAGGTATTAAGAAACGGGATGTCTACTGCAAGAGTACTGGTTCTCCCAAGGTGAAAATCTTGCCTGAAGACATGTGCAGCACAGACCCCAAGCCTGAGTCCCAGCAGACCTGTGTGCTCGGCCGCTGTCCCAAAAATGACCGGCTCCAGTGGGTGATTTCTTCCTGGAGTGAGGTAAAGTGGTGCAGTTTCATGGCTCACTGCCTGCCCTGGCTGCTCGTGGAAATGCTGGCTCAGGGACACACACAGACCACGGGGAGGAGAGAAAGCTGAGCTGTCCTTTGGAAATCAGGTATCCTAGGCAAGGTGCTGTGAGCCCCAGATGTAGATGGATGTCCTGGTTTAAAGGACAGGTGTCTGCCAATAAAGGCAGAAGCTTCTCTTTGAAATGGAGAATGTAAACCCCTCCCTCCAAATTATCATAATTTTGAAATTAAGGGGCTCTCAGGCAAAGATATGGGAATTAGGAATAAAAATTTTTTACTAGGAAAATTAAAATAGAAATACAGTATTACAAAGAACAATCCTAACCCTGACAGTCAGAATCCAAGCTGACACCCGTCAGTCAGTCAGGGTGTTGGCACAGTCCCATTCAATGGTGGCTGCATCCTCCTGCAGTGGCAGATGTGGTTCAGCTGGAGCAGTGCTCCTGGAGAAGGTGCAGTTTCCTCTGAAGCTCCAGGGATGATGTGCAAAGGTCTGGCTTTCCTCTGGAATCCAGTGGAAAGAAGGTTGCCTTGGTGTCCAAAATGTCAGTTTTTATCTGGGTAGGAAAGGCTTGGCTGCTCCCCTGGCTGGAGCATCTCCCAGTGGGATGATGGAATTTTATCAGTCATGCAGTGGGGCTCAATGGCCCAGCAGCAGATGATATCTTCCTGGAGGGAGGATGGGCTGTGGAAAAGATAAAGATGATTGCCCAGCTGGTTTAAAGATGGCCCATTAGCAGATAATATGTGCCACGGAGATAAGGGTCACTGCCCCACCCAGCTCCAACAGATGGTGACAGAATTCACATTTCTGGCCACATCCTGTATTGCAGCCCAAGAAAATGGATGTGCCCCAATGTCTGTTAATCACTGGCTGGGACTCATATTTCAGTTCACACGTCACGGAGCACGGGCTTAGCGGGATTAGTTCTGTAATGCTTTCATAATGCATGGCTTGGGGTGTGTGACACACCACCCCTTCCCCTCTGCCTGCTGTGCTTGTGGGGCTGCAGCAGCTGTGCTTTGCCTCTGCAGTGCTCAGCCTCCTGCGGGCCCGGCCTGCGGCAGCGAGAGCTCAAGTGTGGCGAGAAGAGCATCCACGGGAAGTTGGTCACCTTCCCCCAGAGGAGGTGCAGGAACATCAAGAAACCAAACACCAACCTGGAGGAGGCCTGTAACAAGGGAGCCTGTCCATCGCAGACCTTGTACAACATGGTGTCTGGCTGGTATTCCTCGCCCTGGCAGCAGGTAGGAACGGGAAATCAGCGGTGGGGTGGCACAGAGGAGCTGCCTCCAGTGCCCCAGTGCCTCCAGGCCCCAGGTCCCTCCTGCAGGAGCCATTCCCTGAGGAGGGACACAGCACTCAGCCACTGAGATGGGATGCAGCTGCTCCACATCCATCATGTACCTCGGTGCTGCTCACTTTGTCCTGAAACTGAAGAATGTCACCTAAAAATGTTATTCATGCTTGAGAGGCACTGCATTCCACATTCATTTTCCAACACTTTCTTCTCAGTCTTCTTCAAAGTGCACTGTGGTTGAACTACTGCATATCTCTGTGCACAATGTATTTGAGCATCTGCACAGATTGCCTGGAATTCCCTAAATACTATGATTAATTGTGGGATCAGTCTGTATTTGTTTCTACATTCTTGCAAACAAGCTTCTGTATTTCTGGAACTTATCTGCTTTATGAGTCATATATCAATGAGACACGCACTCATTTAATGATATTTTCATGAAACAATATATGCCTGACAATTGCAATCAGATGAAAATGATCACATTTATCTTAAAGACAACTTTTCATGAAACATAGAAGTAAAAGGCTTGTTAATTTTAAAATACTTCATAGTTCTTCCTGCAAACCCTTAGTGGTTTTCCCCAGATACTGCCATAATTATGATTCTGATGGGAGTTTTATCTGTGTTCAGGGAGCAGGGTTGGGCCCAAAGGCTTAGAGATCAAAAGAAATCCATGCAGACAATCAGGAACAGGTTTCTGAAACGTTCAGTTTCTGTCTCGACGCCTAAGTAAGGAACCAGATTTTCAGCAGAGTCCTTAAATACCCAAAAAGTCGGCGCTGACGGGGGTTGGTGAAGAGCAGCACACCTGATCGTGCCCTCCGGGGTTTCAGTCTCACCCCAGGCCCTGCAGGCTGCCCTGCGGGGCTGAGGTGGCGCAGGACAAGCGCAGGTTTTGTCTCCGCAGTGCACGGTGAGCTGCGGCGGCGGAGTGCAGACGCGGAGCGTGCAGTGCCTGCGCCAGGGCCGGCCCGCCGCCGGCTGCCTGCCCCAGCAGAAACCCGCTGTCCTGAGAGCCTGCAACACCAACTTCTGCCCAGCCCCCGGAAAAAGAGGTAAAACTCGAGGTGCTCAAGGTGCTGCAGCAGCCTTGCTGCTTAGAGTTCTGCAGCCAGCGAGCATCACCTTTTCACCGCGCCACTGCTCTGGGCTGCTCCTCCATAAATGGTTTATTCCCAGACCTCCAGGTTTACAGTAACTCTCTGATATTAACAGCATCTCTTCTTCACCCTCTTAAAGCAGTGTTGGGGGTACAGGTGGCACTGGCATATGTGAAAAGAAGCATGTGAAAAAGCCATGCTGCTTGGTGCTGAGCTGCACCTTTATACTCTCTCGTTGAAAAAGCATTCTGTGCTGGTACTGCTTTTGATGAATAATGGTAACTTTGGAACTAAGAAATAAGAATTTGCCATGTACTTTTAGTCTTCAGCCTGCACCCAGCTCCTGGGATTCCAAAATAGCTAGGGTGTCCTTCTGACCAGTGCATGGCATGCAGGCAGGGATCATGAAATTAGAGTTTCTCTCCACTTTCTTGTCTATTCTATCCTTCCACCTCTTCAGTGGGAGAAGGGAGGGGGAGCAAGAGGTTTTGTGCCATGGAGTGATGGAAGGGGAAGTCTGTCAGCACCACCACAGATGGAGAGTGGTGCATTACCCTGTTCCAGAGATTTGCTTACAGGATGGTTACTGTTTGTGACTCCTTCCTAACTGCATGGAAAAAGCTCATGGAAGTCCATGTTTGTCCCACCTAATCTGGTTATCTAGGTATGCTGAAGCATTTTAAACAGTGACTTTCAAAATATTGCACATTAATTGACTTGTTACCTTTTAAAAACTGGGAGCTGGAAGCAACCTCTATAAAACCTAGGCTGGATTGCATGAGGAAGGTGGTAATGGAGCTGGGAGCAGAGGTCAAGCTCTGGCCCTGCATTTGTAAACTGACATTAGCCAACCACCCCCACGTCTGCCCCAGTTCCTGGCATTCCCTGTGCACAAAACCCCTGAAACCCAGTGGGATCCCAGCAGACCATTCTTCTGCATCAGCTCGAGACATGCAGGGTATCAGCCTCATCTATCAGGGGCCTGAATCCAAACAAGGACATGGAGATGAAATGCTCCTAAAAGGGATAAGTAAATACTTCTGCTGTTTTTATCAGTGAATGTTCCTAACACTTCAAATTAACATTCCTAAAAGGTTCTGCTGTACTTTGGAGTTTCTGTGTAACTTCCTTTTCTGTTAGAATATAGCAAGGACTTTCCTTTCAGCCCTGTTTTCCCCTGTTATATTTCATGTCTGAAGTACTGTCTGTTATTAATTTTGGCCTTGGCCTGTTTCTCTGTCTCCTCACATCTGCAGGAGCCCTTTCCCCTTTATTATACCTGGGTCATCAGGCTCTAGAGATCAATTATCTCCTCGCTGCTCTCTAACTTTCTGTTTAAAGCAGCAAAAAGAGAAGAAACCAGCTGTGCTGGAATCACACTGAAGCAAATCAGTCTCTATTATCAGCCATGCAGCTCCAGCTCAGTGATCACAGGCAAGAAATTAATGTTTCAGGGAGGGTTTGCACATTTTCCTAGACAAACTGGGTCATTTCCATCCCTCTCTAGATGCAGTTAGGGTCACCCTAACTCTGGTAAACCCAGCTGCTTCAGATGAATGAAAATCTAAACAACTTATAAATACTTGGGTAAATAGAAATAAGGACCTGACTGCCTGATGCACTTCCACTGCATTTTTTGGGGCTTTGTGTTCCTTCCAATAGTCCTTGGATTAGGTCCCAATTTCAGCCATACCTATATTAGCATTGCCCTCTGATCTTCAAAGGGGGCATTAGGATTTATTAATGTGGCTTCCTCAGTGCCTCACTGCTTATACATTTTCTTAAACAGATTTGATTTTTTTTTTTTTTAATTTACCCTTTCATGGCAGGAGAGCTCCTTCCTGCCTTTATAAAAACAGCTTCCCTTCCTTCGTATGGTGTGTGCTTGTCATCTCTTGTCTGCTTTGGGTTCTCCCAAATTCTGTCTGGTGGCAGCAGGTGAAGGAATGGGAAGGCTGGTGCTGAGCTGCCAGCTGGATCCCTCCTGGCACTCCATGCAGAACAGGAAGGCAGAGCAGTGGAGTGGGAGCTGCAGTTCAGTCCTGAGCTCCCCAGCTCCTGTTCAAAAGTATTTTCTTTCTGTACCATTAGAATTTAAAAACAAACTCGTGTTTTGAAAACCTGAGGGAAAAATGGCATATTTTAGAAAAAATATTATTATTATTTTATTTTTCATTCAAATAAATTTGAGGATGATAAGGGCATTAAAAAATCACCTTTGCCATCATATAAAAGGATATAAACAAGAACAGGGGTGATTAAACCAAGGAAGTTGCTATAGAGAGATGGAGATGCCTCCTGTTCCACAGAACATGCAGAAGATTGTGCTCTGTGAGGGAGCATTTATCTGCTGTGACTCAGTAACTGATCTGAGAATGCAGACAGTGGTGGCTAGATTTTTGCTCAGTCTCCTTGTAAATTCCTTTTATTGACCATGTAAACAGTAGTTCTGAGAGCTGAACGGACTCTTTTCCCATGCTTGTAGGAGATTTCAGTTTAGCTATAAATTTTGCTAAACCCCATTGAGTCTTACTGCTCTCTCAGACATGGTGAATTTGTTTATAAATCACCCATGCGAATCATGACTCTCCTCTTTTAAAGAAACATAAAGCATCCACTGCAAAAGTGGAGAGAGGAGCAGCTACTTTTAAAAGGTGAGTGCTTTTTAAAGGAGGTGCTTTTAAAACAATGGAGCTGTGTGTATAAATTATATCTGTACATAAATTGAAGAGTAATAAGATTTTAATTAAAAACCATAATTTGGCTGTATTTGTAACTAAAAGCTGGGCTTTTGAGAGCTAGCCATGGTTAGCAAGCCTCTTCTCCCATTGCAGTTAAGATTTTGCCAATGTGGCATAGTCAAAGTCCTAAAAGCCTGACTCATGACACCTAACTGAAGTGTCTGAGAAAAGGGATTTCTGAGGTTCCCTGCAGAGAAAGAAGTCTCTCCAGAAAGTGCTGGAATGTAATCCTGGAGCAGAGCTCTTTGTGCAGGGCCCAGGCATTCTGAGTTCTGAGAGGTCTGTGTGCAATAAACTCCATGTGATGATGATGATGATGGCAGCCAGCAACTGGTATCAAATATGGATGGAGCAGGCTCATTTGTATGAGCACCTGGCTTTAGAACAACATTTGTAATCAGAGATTTAAACACAGATGGCATTTTTATCCTCTAATATTGAACTTCTTCTTGTCTGCCTGAGCTACAAAGTGTGCTCCAAATTTTTTAATTCCCTCAGTTTTTGAACCCCTTTAATATTATCTATATCTCAATCAAGTTAACAAATCTCTTAACAAATATTTAGTGGCTCTTAAGACAGAGCAAGAAACTAGTATTTTTGAGATGAAAGCTCATTCATGTTTCCTCTCCTTTGAATTGAGTCAGTTGTGTTTTTAATATTACCAAAGGCATACAAGGGTGTGGGACTGCCTGACTTGCAGACTTGCTAAAACACAGTCTGACCATTTTGCTTGGGTTCCTCTCCTTCAGATGATCCTTCTTGTGTGGATTTCTTCACTTGGTGTCATCTGGTGCCCCAGCATGGTGTCTGTAACCACAAATTTTATGGCAAGCAATGCTGTAAATCATGCACGAAGAAGAACTGATAGCAGCGTGTTGT
Organism: Oenanthe melanoleuca; assembly: GCF_029582105.1. NCBI lineage: Eukaryota > Metazoa > Chordata > Aves > Passeriformes > Muscicapidae > Oenanthe > Oenanthe melanoleuca. The sequence continues at coordinate 16,064,852 of NC_079345.1, forward strand.
CTGAACCCTTCAGTGATTCTCTTCTTCAATTTATGTTGGAATTATCTCTGCTTTGAGGCAAGACATGGTGCCACATAAACCACTGATGGAAGAGACATTTTTTTCTAAGGGAATGTCTGAGGTACAGTAATTGTTGGATATATGTTGAAAAAGGAATGTTTCTTTCTTATTTTTTTTTCTTAATTTGCTGACCTCACTAAAGCACAGGGTACTATGGATCACTTGAACACTGAGACTCAAGGGGAAGTTCTTCTTTGTTTAAAAGTGTCACTTTGCACTGTCACATATAACAAGGAAGAAATCAAGGCAAGGGAGCCTTTTTTGGCTGATTTACCAGCATGCAAAGCAGGAGAGTTGGGAGCTGGAGGAGGAAGGACCACACCATCAGGAGGGGTCCTTTCCTGCTTTTTGTGACTTGTCCCAGGGTGAGGAGGCTGTTTGCTGCCCTGGAGGGACATCCTGGAGAAGGCAGCGTCACACCTGTGGCCACCAGAAGTAAATAGTGCACTACAAAGATACTATGGTGCTTCTCTACCAGACTTGCTGCTGGAAAAGCAAGCTGTGCATCATGCTAATGTTTTTATAATTTTTGAAGAATTCATTTTCTGCTTCGTGTAGAAACTCAGAGGTGGTTAACTAGTAACTTGAAATGTATTTCTAGAAATATGCAGCTTTAGAATATTTGGACTTTTAATATTGCTGTGTTGCAAGTAAAATAGAATTTCATATTTCAACTAACTCAAGGAACTCGGATTGATTGAGCTCAATGGTAATGTTTTCAACTTTCTAAGCTCATTAGATACGTAATTTTAAAATTTAAACTTGATATTTTAAAGTAGTTTTGTTTCAGAAGCTAGATTGTTTGAATGCCAAGATACTGAAGAATGTCTTCCTTCTAATCTCAAATCTCTCTGCAATTTTGATTCATCCGTTACCCAAAGGAAATAACAAGAATATTACAGTCCATCAATTCATGCTGAATTCTCTAAACAGTTATTTATTCACGTTACACAAAAAAAAAAGCATGAAAAGATAAGTGGATTATTTACTCCTACCAAATAAAAGTCAATTCTATTTTTATACACTCTCCTAATACTTGTATTTAGTTCAGAACCCACCAGCAAACAAAAGAACTGTAAGCATGCTGATATTTGTGGCCGTTCAGTATCGAGATGTTGATGGCAGCAGGTATCACATGGTGCCATCCAGAAAGTTCCTGCATTGAAAAAACCCCAGCCTGTTTGCCAAACCATTCCAAGACAGAGCTGTGTCCTACTGCAATTTTCTGGGGAGTGCCTGTGAGGGACATATTTATCTAATTCCACCCAATCCCACAACTTACTTTGATGAATGTAGTTCAGTTTGAGTGTTTTTTTTTTAAATATGGTTTCAGTGTAGGATTAGCCAGCTCAGCACTAATGCCAGACAGTGGTCACTTAAAATTAGCAGTTCCTTCTGAAGCAATTTAAATTAAAAACATGTATTCTGTGATACTTTACAAAATGATTGGAAACATATCTCAACCTACACTGCTCTGTCTTGATATTGGACATTGTGTAATTATAACCTTTTTTTCTAGGAAAACTACAAGGTTGTTTTTGTTTTGTTTTCATAATTGTGTCCTTTTTATTATTTGATGTAAAATAATTAATTTATTAATGCATAGCTTTTCCTTTATATTTCTTTGCTCACTTCCTTAAGTGAGAACTGAGGAAAGGAAATAGTAGTGTCACAAAGTATGAATTATGGTGTAAAAAAAGCAAAAACTATAAGTGTAATATTTAATTATTTTATAAGCTTTGTAATAAAATACTCTAACTGTTTCATTATATTTGGAATTGTAAAATTCATGAATAAAATATGGAGGTTATAAGTAAATATCAAGTGTTGTAAGTGCTGTCTGCATTCCCTTGCATCTTTGTTGATTGTCCCATAAGGAGATGGTTATTCTGTGTTTCTGCTGCTTTGTAATTGGGAAATTGGGCCCAAAATGGCAAAATGGGGCAAAAAAACCCTGTTTTTATTTGCATGACAACACAAAAGCTAAAATACAGAACAATACATGTGCAAGACAAACCTGAGCTGTGGCTCCTGTCAGCAAAGCCAGTGGGGATTTGTGCATCCCAGAACCAGCAGGATTCTTCCCTGTCCTCCTCTGCAAGGTGGTGCTCAAGATAAGGAGCCTCACTCAACACAGCAGGAGCTTTTACAGCCTCTCCCATCTGCCTGGGGACACTTTATTTTTCTAAAACTGGCTAAGAACTTTCCAAGTCAGTCCCTAGGAGGGAGGGTATCATTCCCCTGATCATTTCAGATACAGTCTCCAACATATATTGGTGCTTTTCCCTTTGTTCAGAATCACTCGGTGCTCTCACAAGAGCCAGATATTCAGAGGGCTGTTGATAGAAATACTGAGATGCCTCTGACACACAGCACAACCCAGTAAGCAGCAATAGATCAGTCTGCTCCTGAAGGACTCCCAGCAAGAGCTCTTTGGAATGGGATTTGGACTAGTGATTTAAATAATTAATATGCCCACGCAGGAATTCAGACTGTAAACTGCTCAGTGTTTGGGGCTGGAATTTTGGAATTCAAATGAAGCGATGGTTGTCAGTGAATTACAGTGTTGGAGGGGGATGTTGAAAGAGGAAATATTGCATAAAGATGTGCTGTTGTGTGCTTGGATCCTCACCAAGTCCACAACTGTTTTATTGCTGAGCCCTTGCAGTGGTATTTGGTACACAAAGCTTGGCAGCTTTCTGTGAGTGTATTGCTGCAAGGCTCACTTTATAGAGCAGAATGGGCTCTTTTCACAAAGGAGTAGCTCGATTTCCTGTGGTCAGATTTCATCACTCAGGTAAAGGGTGCATCTGCCCAAAACTCATACAGATATTTAATGAATAGCTTGATTGTGTAAATCAAACTCAACTCTCTCAGATGCCCAGAAGACATGAAATGCTGGAGACAGATGAATGTTTCACTGCATGTGGTTTTATGGTAACACGATCCATACCCCATATTTCCTTTATTTTTCAGCAAATCCTATTCAAAAGCACCAAGAAGATAAATTAACATCACTATTTCTGATTTAATTGAAGTGCAGCTTTGCAGAGTCACTGGGATGCCATTGTGTTCAGGGCTGTGTGTACAGGTCATGAGGGGCTCAGAGTCCTGAGTGTGCCACAGGAAACTAAAGAAAATATCACATTATTAGGGAGCTCATGGTGATTAGGAGGAAGTGCTGCTGGTGGCTCACTGTCTGTGTGGACAGTGCAGGACATCAGCTCTGTGCAGGTGAGATCTGAAGGAGCAATACTGAGGGACTTTATCCTGACACTGCTTTGAGAGCAGAAATGAGGTGTGTTCAGAGGAGGGAAAGCCATGTGGATCACTCACCTGCAGTTATTGGGGACTGAGATGTGAGGATTTGGCAGAGCAATAAGCCTCCTTCTCATTAAAATATCCTGAAATAAGGAGGTGCAGCTTCCAGGAGATGCTTTGAATTCCTCCCCAGGCACTGCTGTAAGAACATCAGCCAAATCAAGCTGACCCCCTGTCTGCTCCCTGCCCACTGTGCACCACCACTGTGGATATTCTCTGTCCCCTGCTCTTCAGGACAAGTCCAGCTCCAGGCTGGGCTGGAATGTGTCCTGTGGTGTGGATCACACTCTGGAGTCCTTCCCCTTGAGCTTCCCACGTGCAGACAGAGGCAGGGAGCAGTGGGACTGCCAAGGGCTCTGATGGTTATTTACAGCATCTGCCCCACAGTGCCAGGGGAAGGCTCAGCCTCTGCCTGGAGCACAGGGAATCAGAAACACACTCTGGCCTTCCAGCAGCCAGCACACACCAGGCAGGGCTAAGGGAAGGGGTGCACACATCTGCCAGCTGGGCTGAGCTACAGCAAAATCTGAATTCCTCAATCTGCAATATATTGTAGTAGCATCAAAAGCAGTTTTCCTTACATTCCCTGAAGAAAAACATCTATTATGGGGTCTGTGCTTCAAGCTACTAAATATTTTATGTACTTTCTGTTCAATAATAAGAATTATTCAGTCTTGAACAGAACTTGCTTTAATTTCTGGATTCTGCCAATGGAGGCAGGAATCTTCAGCTAAGTTCTAACTTCCAGGCTTACTTTGTAAGCATTAAATCAAGCTATTGTCACCATACATGTCAGCCTCAACACTGCTGTGTGCCTACTGCAAATAATGATGGACCTTTAGTATCCCTTGGGCTGGCAAACATTAATTCATTATGTTCTGTTGTGGTAATGTTCACTAATCCTTTCATAATAACATAGCAAAGCTGACAAAAATCTCATTCAAAGGGACACTATGAATGGGTTTTTATGGGAAATGTTTACTTGTGAAGCTCCTACCTGTGGAGAACAAAGAGATTTTGGAGGAAAGCATACACAAGAATTCCTTTTTTGGGGGGCATCTTTGGGACTTTCTCAAATTACCACAACATCTGAATTCAGTCTGTCTGATAGGACAAACTGAAGAGATTCCCCCCAAAGCAGGAATGCTCTACCAACACTCTGCTTTCATGGAAATAATGCTCCTCTACTGTCTCTGCTTAGATTAATTGAAGAGAGTCAGGATATCTATTAAAGGAATTTTCACTTTCAAAGGCTTTCACTGTACAGCTCTCTCCACTGATGTTTTAAATGGATCAGAAAACTTCATTCTTAGAGAGATATTGCCTGTCAGCAGAAAACTCACCAGCTCAGGTTTTGTAAAAATAAACTGCAGATGCCAAGTTGTGCATAACTTCCATGAGTCTGGGCTTTGCTGGGTGTGGGGAAAAATCAACCAACAGAGACAATAACAGCCTGTAAACACAGCTCTCTCCCATTAAATACAGGATACACTTCTTCAAACTCTATCATTTCCCACAACTTCATTCAGAGGGGTTTGGTGTCCACTTCCAAAATACTGGTTGCCAACCCAAAATTGTGTATAAACAAACTGGAACATCTCATCTGAAAAGCATCCAGCCATTGATTGAGGCTGTCAGGCAGTGTAAGGGGCTGTGATATCCACTGGCCACGTTGCACAAACCTGAGCTGGCATCGTGTCCTGTGGCCACTGAACAGCTAATGCTGGCTTTTTATTGTGTTCTTTCTCAGTTGCAATGGAACTCTTAATGAAGATCGTGAAATTGGCATGAGGTTATTGTTCAGGTAAAATAGAGTGTCAGGATTCCCCTGCTAAGCTGTGTGACATTTGGCTCAGGGACTGGGGAGCAGAGCAGTGCAAACACTGAGCTCTCCAAGACATGCTGTGCATCTGTCCCACTCAGCAGCCACTCCATCTGCTCCTTAGCACAGTGACTCTACCCTAGAACTTGCCCATCACTGAGAATCCTGCCCAGAGTCACCAGCCTTGCTGCTAAAAGTAGGGCAGAGAAGGTGACAGTAAGGTAGTGGTGTGAACAGCAAGGCAGAGCTAAAGCAGCTGTGCTCCATGCCTCAGTCAGGCTGGGGGACAGCACTGGGGGAAAACCTCCATCTGAGGATCAGAAGAGCACAGAACTGCTATCCCTGCCTCTGGCAGTGGGCAGCCATTCCCTGTGTCCTGCCACTCCAGGTCCTTGTCCCCCTCCAGCTCTCTTGGAGCCCTTTAGGAGCTGGAAAGCCTCAAAGGGATCACCCCAGAGACATTCTGGGTCTTGGTGCAGGTATTTTAACCTCTTCTACAGTCTCCTGTGAATTTGAATCTGTGACCTGCTGTAAGGTCAGGACTCTACTGAGAGGTGGCAGATGATGTTTTTGCAAGTTCTTCACTTGTGTGAGGAAGGAAAAGGAGAAGTGGAACAGAAAAGTGGATCCTGTTTGGATTAATTCTTGATTCTACACCTGTCACATAGCAGCCTGCTGTGGTCAGAGAGTGGATTTACTAAAACCACTGATCACTTTCAGCCCTTTAATCAGCTCTCTCTAGATCACTGTATCCAGTTCCCCTTCAGTTAAATGGTTCATTTTATTTAGGGCAGGAACAGCTCACACCCTCTGTATAAGGGCAATTGTTATGGTGCCCTGGTGTTAATGTGCCATTGTCCTGCTAACAGCCCTGATCTGCTGAGAGGTTGTGACTTAGAGGGAGACTAAAACTCTTCCTTTAGTTCAGAGATCCCTCAAATAAGGCCAGTTTTAGAAACTGCTACCCAAAATCTTCTTATCCACACACACACACATATATATATACATATACAAGATTATTGTATACTTAGAGACTGTTCATCTAGATCTTGTTTTACGTAAGGAACAAAATTAAGGTGAAAAAACCACCCAAACTATTCTGTATGTGCTATGTCTTGTCAGGAAACAGCCAGACCAAAGTAGCTCCCCAGCTTCCTAGATTGCACAATCCCACTTTGCCCAGTAAGAGAGTGCTGCAGGAACTGGGTTGTTCTTGGTGCTGGCTTTTGTAAATCTCTTCCCTGAACTTCTCATTAACCTTCTGAACCTCATGCCTACTGGATGGATCCCAGCCAGCACCCTCCACTACCAAAGGACTCTTTGAAAGGAGAGTTTACACCTCAGCTTCCAAATTGATTTTCTGTGGCACACTAACTACATAGAAGAGAAAGGCAAACAGTGGGTTTGCCTTTTTCAAAACAGCAGTTGATTAAAAAATAAAGTACCAATAATGTGAGAATCGTGTCTTGAAACCTTCAGACATTTTGGCACATAGCTGTGTCTCTCTCAGACAATTGCATCCCCTTTTTCACTGCTTCCCTCTTCCTGTTCCAGAGCTGCCCCCTGAAGCCAGGGGGTGGGAGCAGGGTGGGTTTGAAGTGTCCTGGGATAATCCACCCTGACAGGGAACTGCACTGATTAAAAGTTATGGCTTTGGAACAGCAAAGCTCCCACTGCTGTCCACGTAAAAGTTGCTGCTTTCTATTCAAACCTGAACAGTCAGATCTAATCAAGAGAAAATAAGGACTTTTTTATGGATTCCATGAGAAAAATCCCCCTCAGGTGTAGCTTGCACGGTTTGATCAGCTCCAGTATCATGTTTTAGGGTTTCATATTAATCCCGCCAGCTCCGAGCCAAGAATTTAACTTTCAAACTTGCCTGACGGCCAGGCAAAAACATTTTGGCAATTTGTTATTATTTCAGCTAAACTTGCAATATGCAAATTAAGATTTATGGCAAATGAGGCCTTAAAAGTATGCATTTATCTCCACGTGGAAAAGGAATTGTGTAGCTGCAAGGTGCCAAAAAATACCAGAGCTGGGCAGAGAACAAGCAAATTTCATCTCCCAGAAGGCACTGGAGAGTTGTACATCAGCATTTGGTGTCCTGATGACAGGAAACAAACTATTTCACAGTCTGAGATTTTCTGGAAGATATGGGGTTGACCCAGCCCTCAGACTAAGTATCTCATGTCACTGTTTTCAACTGAAAACTGTTAAAGTGTCAGGTAAATCTGGGTTTTTCAACAAGCCTGAACTAAAAGAAAAATTATTGTTTCTTGGAATGTAAGCATCCTGTTGAAAACACAGTGATGGGAAAACACTGATTAAGCACAGATAACATTTATATTCCTTTTTATTCTCCCATCCTCTTTTCTCCATGCATAAGCAATTAAGATCATTCCCATGTGCCAATTCAGCTTTGCTGCAATCCCAGTAAGGCAGAGACCAGACTCTGCCAATTCCCTGCCTCCTCTTCCTGGGGTAGTCCAGAGGAGCACAAACCATGCAAGCCAGATCCAGAGGTGCTCTGGAGAGATGCACTCGTTGCTGTGTGGTCTAATTCCCTGCTCTGCATTCTGCAGGACTGAAGACAATGGGATGACACATGGACTGGAGATGGATCCATGCATACTTTCCTTCCTAAGTCAGGGTTTCCAGTGAAAAGCATTGGAAAACTGAGACACATTCCCAAAGTTCAGCTCAGCCTGAGCCTCGGGGTCCAATTTTCATCTTAATCAGAAATAATTTCCCTTAGGTTAAAGGATTCATAACCACACAGAATCAGTGTGCACAGGCCAGACTGAAGCCTCATCTGGCAACAAGGGCTTGAGCATGAAGGATGTTCAGTGGACAGCACAGACTTTTCTCAGTCTGCCCCCTCACATGCAAATCAGAATTCCCAGATTCTGGGAGGGGATTTGCCTCACTGCCCTAGTTTACTGGAAATAAAAAGCAGCCTTCATTATCCACCTTATTCCCTATTTTTACCTAACTCCTAGGAATACCTCCCAGAATTTAAAAAATTGTGAGGAACTCATTCAAGCAAGGCTTGGACTCGGTGGGTATAAATACAGAATTCTGCCTTGGAGGACAAACGTGGATTGACCAAGGGGATCTGGTGCCAGGTTGTGTGGGGCTGGGTTTGCTCAGCCCTGCCCTGCCATGGCTGGGGAGAGGATGCAGGAGCAGAGCACAGACCATGTGTGTTCTTAGACAGCCACCTAGTGAGCTTAGAGAGGAATAAGAGCTCCAAGGAAATTCTGTGAATTCTCTCAGAGGCTGGAGCAAAGGGGTGCTTCAATTACTGAGCTGTGAGACAAGATTTATCATCCCTCTGCGATTCAAGTATTGGAAAAGGTGTCTATGTGAATTGCAGGATTTTGTTCAGGAACAAGAACATGTGTATGGTTTTATTTATTTACTTATACACATATACACATGTACATATATATAGATATATAGTTATATAGATATATAGATATATAGATATATAGATATATAGATATATAGATATATAGATATATAGATATATACATGTATACATATATACATATACACACATACACATATACATATATATAAATATATAGATATATAGATATATAGATATATACATATATAGATATATAGATATATACATATATAGATATATACATATATACATATATACATATATACATATATACATATATACATATATACATATATACATATATACATATATATGTCTACACACCTCACCTTTTTCTTACATACTCATTGCTAAATCAAAACATTTCTGTTGACTGGAAAGAGGACATCATGCAATGTAGAAAAAGGGGCAAAGTCTGGAGGGATAGAGAAATTCACAGTCATTAATGTTTGGAAAGGGCATCTAAGAACAGAAAATCCTTCTGTCAGCCCAGCACCAGCACCAGCACCAGGTTCAGCATTAAACCCTGTCCTCACTTGCTGCATCCACAAGCTTTTGAACCCTTCCAGGGCTGGCACAGGGATCCTGCTCCACTGCTGTGTGTGCTGGGCCATTTCTGCCAAGACAAACTTGTCTGTGGGTGTGACATTAGCAGGAGAAGGAAAAGAGAACCTGTGAGTTCACCTCAAAACCAGCACTTCTATTTGTTAGCTGTGGGTGCTGAGTTCCAGCTCTGTGAAAAAGAAGGGGGGAAAAACACCCTCAGCCATAAGGATCAACAGAAAATCATTCAGGCATGATTTTTGGAGTTTGCTTTTGCAAAGTTCCCCCAGGGAGATGTCTGACAAAGCTACACACTTACTGTCTCATGCTCTGGGCACTCACAGAGCCACAGCATGCAACTTTATCCCTGTGCTAGGAGGACACAGAGTGTGTGGAGCTGCAATGAAGCAGCCAGAGTCAGCACCTCATCAGTCCATTGGTTACCTATTAACCACTGCTCAATAAATTGCCTTCTGCTATGAAGTTCCCAGATGGTCTCTAGTTATAAATGGGACCACTGAAAGGAAAATTAAAACAAAAAAACAAAAAACCAACAAAAACTGAAACAAAAACTTAAGATACTAGTGGAAAACCTTATCAAAACTGTGGTTCTCCAAAGTTTTATCCAGTTTCAATATGCCACAGATTGGCTGCAGGGGGGTGAGTAGTTCATAGAAGTGATAATTAAACTCTGATTATGATATTCTGTTTGAGATGCTGTAGAATTTCTACTTAGGTATTTATTGCCTCCCAAAACTCTACCAAAACAGAGAACTGCCTGGGCTGCAGATTGTGTCAGTCCTGATCCACTGCTGCAGACTTGGCCATAGAGTTTCTTTGTTCTCATGGACTTGCAGTGTTTGCAATCCCCATGTCTAATAATGTGATAACATATTAAAAATAGCTATGAATGTGCTTTGAATTCCTCTTAGAAACATCAGCTTTACATGCCTAATTAAATATCCCTGACACACACAAAAAATAATTGCAAGGAAAAGAAACCTCTCTCACGAGGGCCAGATGATTTTAATTAGGTCTCACTCAGAATTTTCCTGGGCTCACATGCTGTGCTCCCCTCCCTTCCCTTTCACACTGCCTGCTGCTCCTGTGCCCCAGTTTCTCCCTCTTCCTTAAGAATTTGCTCTGGTTCTGAGTGCCCCAGATGTGTGGGGCTGGGGCCAGTTACTCATTTCTTACTTTCCATGCCTCAGAGAGCTGCTCTGCACACATGGTGTGATTCTGAACATATGCACAGAGGTTCCTCACCAAATCTGTGGTGGAGCACAAACACCATTTATTTATTTATTTATTCCAGAGGATACTCAGTTCCTTTATCCTCCCACAGCCAGCAGCAGGACTGCTACTTGCCCAGCAAGTGGAGAGTGAACTCAGATCTCTCTGCCTTCCTTGGAGGGCAAGAGGGGCTAAATCCTGATTTAGGATCTCAGCAGAGCCTAAGGGCATTCCCAGAGATCCTGACAAGTTCAGGCTGCTGCCTCCACAAAGCTACTTCTTCCTCTCTTGGGTGCCCAGGGAGGGATTTGCTGTTGTGCTCTGTGACAGTGCCCAGACAACAGACTGGCACCTTTCAGGGTCTCTGTTACAGCTCAGATATTTAAGGCCTTGGCACTAAAGAATTGGGGCATCCCTAAAGCACAGTGTTCCACACCCCCATTTCCCAGCCACAGATATTAATAGTTAACAGTAGAATTTATACTCCTTGAGAATTGAAATGATATGGACACCAGTTTGCTCTGAGGAGTTATTTACAAACACAAGACTTATTTAATCCACTTCAACATAACATTTATTGGTTATCATAGTTACAAAGTCCTGCAGTTGTTTCTTGTGGGATTTCTCCTTTCCTGAGCATTTTTAAGCCTCAGTTCTTGATTTGATATTTTTTGTGTGTGTGCTATGGGTTTAAGCAGTGTTAAGTGTCACAAGCCTCAAGCTGGCCCTGAATGGCTTGTGCTCACTGCAGTGTTTTATCTGACACCTCAAGGGGCCATTCTAGACCTTGCAATGACTTCTGAGTGGATTTTTTGTTTGGTGGTTGGTTTCTAAATGCCAGATCAGGGAGTCTGGCAAATTGTAACTATGATATGAAGTTCCAGCTGTTGGACAGACAGCCCACAGACCTTCTGAAATATCTCTACTGCAGTGCCATCCCTCTCCTCCACCTGAGGTCACCCACAAGTGTCCCCCAAATAGCCACTTCCAGCACTTCCCTGCTGCTGGAATTCACTTGCAGGTGCTGCCTGTGTCACTCCCACAGCCTCTGAGGTTTCCACCTCTGTGCTGGGAGTTCTCTTCCCCCATGCTGGGTTTCTTGCTTATTTTTTATCTTACTTCTAGTACAGCAAGGAATTTTATCCAGCAGTTGTTTAATTACACACAAGGTTCTTTAAATGGACTGTCTCCACAGCCTCCATGATTCCTCCAGCTCAGTGCAGATATCCACACAGGGCTTATTAGCAAACTTCACAAGATTTTCTCTATATTTATGAGAAAAGCAATGACTTTAGATTAAGATCTGTATTTAATATGTCCAAAGAGGAAGAGCTGCTCAGTGCTGCAGTATTGAGGCAGTGTCACACAAGTGATCACAGGTATCAAAGCTCTTTGACCTGCAGCAGTTCCTCTGGCTCTAAAGCCATGACTGTACTGAGATTCTGGCCTGCATGGATCATTCTTGCTCTTATTCACCTGAAGCACAGGTAAAATTCATCCCTGCCAGATCATGAAGAAGATATTGCTTCTTGGGGATGTATAAAATATATTTTCTCTATGCTAAGTGTGCAAGCATTTTTTTTCTCTCAGGTAATACCTGTATGACACTAATTTCTACATTGAAAATCTCTTCAGTGATGATCCCTAGAAAAGTCTTCCCAAGTAGCTGACCCCTGGAGTAGTCTGTGTGTTCCCATTACATGTCTAGAGGTCCCCTGGAGTGGTGTGTGAGCCCTGTTCCTCTTTACAGATGTGGAACATCTCTGTGGAGCCTGACTCAGAGCCTGCTGGCTCTTTTCCTCTATGACCTTCTGCTCTGAAACAACCTTGTCACCAGAATCACCACATGGAGTGCCCCATAATGGCCATAAGACATGTCAGAATTACAAGAATTTAAGACAATTTGCAAGACTTTGCAGAATTGAAGCTTGTGGAAACAATGGTGATAGGTTCAGGCATAGCTGCAGTTTTGTTCTAGGACTTCATTTGACAATTTGTTCAATACCATTGCTCTGCTGTATGAAGTGAAAGATCTTGTTAGGGAGGGAAAGGATCCAAGGAACTGAAAGCCAACCAGCTTTCAGTACCCCTGGAAAAACAGCAGACTTCTCATATAAATAATCATCAAGCTGCATCCATCTTCCTGTGGTTTGAAAATAAGGACAGGACTTGATTGAATATCTCTGTGATTATGGGTTTAACCTTTAATGATTCAGAGCAAAAATATCTCTCCAGGGTCTTCTAATTTCGAAAGAAATGCTCCATCATCTCCCATGAACAGCCCCTTTGGTGTTCCCCAAAGCCTCTGGAAAATAACCTAAGCAGACTGGCAAAACTACAGCCATGAATTCTCTTGCACAGGACAGTCTGGTGGATTTTATTGCTTCCCAGATCTTTAACTACAGAACATTCCTTTGTTAGTCTTCATTGACCTTTCATAACCCTGAGTTTGGATTGTATTATTGTTTCTATCCCAGATTAACTCACTTCAGGTTTATTCTTTAATTTTAAGGGCAGGCAAGAACATGGAAATACAGCTGAAGCTGCTGGGAACTTGGAGCCTGGAAATACTAGAAATTCACCTCTGGTGTCAGTGAAGCCATTTTACAGGAGTCACGTTGTATGCACATTGACAGAACACTCCCAGTTTATGAAATTAAACATTTACTGGAAATTCCTTTGCTATGGTTTAATTTTTCACATCTGACATGCTGACAGCATGTGGCAGAGCAAGCAATGGTAGCAGGAAAGCATATGGTTATGTTTTTTATGTTTATGTTGTCCTGTGAGCATGAGATACACAAGAACACAATTTAATTAAGACTTGCCCCAGTTTTTTGGCAAACTCAGCTGAGCTGCACCACCCACACTAATGCAGCAAGTGCTGCAGGAGGTGCTCTGCAAAGCCACATCAAGAACACAGGAAACAAACCCTTACATTTGCTGGATGGCTTGCTAGAAAACACCTGCCTTGTTCCATTTTCATGAAAATAACCTCTGAGACAAGAAGCTGTGACAGTTTTTGTAAAACAGGAGGAAGGCTGACCCACCTGAGAAGCTGGGGTAGAGCTGCTGCTCACTCCCACTGCCTGCAGCAGTGGTGTGACAAAAATTCTGTGCTCAGAGGACACAGCCAATGAACCCCACAACTGAGCCTGCAGATGGCATTTCTCTCTGTCAGTGTTTCTCAATGCTAAGCCTATCTAGTTTTGAAAAAAGTCTCATATTTTTGGTTAGGCAAAAAAAAACGCCCAACCTCTGTCTCGGTTTTCACAAGTTTGGGAGATTTAAATTCAGGCTGTCTGTGAAACTTCATAGAAGAAGAGAAACTTCCCACAGCTCATCTAGAAGTTAAAAGAGGTATTTGCTGATTCCATTGATGTTTTACACTCTCCATGTGAGACAATTCCCTCCACTGATCTCCCCCAGTGGTCCTAATTTCAGCAGTGGATCACAGAAGGCAGCTGTGTGGGGAGATGTAGAATAACTTGTGGAGAAAGTCTCATGTCACATGAAAAATCTTTGAAAGCAAGTGACAGGTGTTTAGGTTATTACAAAAGGAATGATAAATCCTTCCTTTATACATCTTTTTGGACACTATTAGAAGAAATGCTGTAAACAGCCACCCTCAGAAGTGTGCTCTCCTTGCTGCTCAGTGGAAAGGTTTGCACTTTTTTCCTCTTGTTGCTATAATTGCACATCAGGAGGGCTGTGGAACAGAGCTGCAAAAGGGCCATGAACAGGCCCTGAAGACTTGGAAACAAAAACCTCATTGCTGAGTAAGAGGAGCTGGGGAAAGGTGGGGTTGGAAAAACCCATCAAGGGAGGTGTGGAGCCACGAGAGCTGTGCAGGTAGATCTGAGTGGCATGAGCTGGATTAAAACCATTCAGGGTGAGCCCCTGTCCATGCCAGGCACACCAGGAAGGCTGGCTGTGGTTCTGGTCTGCAGAGGAGATGCTCTGGTTACAGCCAGACACTTCTGGGGACCCTTTGCTGAAGGGCAAATACACACCAGAAGTACCTTTGGCTTAATTCAGGTGGAATAATCAGGATGATCCATAAGGGAAACCCTGCATGGAGGATGGCACAATTCTTCAATTAATGACTGTTTCTGCCTGTGAGATCACTGTAGCTCTCCCTGAGCCTCTGAAAGCACTGCAGATGCACATACAGCAGCTGCACTGCTATGAGAAACAACATCCTTGTCTCCTTCATAAGCAAATTCTCCATAAACAGTTAAATGATTCCAGCAGCTGATAAAACTCCACAAGGAACCCCTTTACTCTTTTATGTTACACCTGTGTATTTGTGAGCTGCCTTCACCTGCAGCATCCTCTCTGAGCTGATAGAAACTGAGGCAAGTTTCTAAGTGCTACCACCTCCAAAAGGTGTTTAAGGAGAGTGCCTTTCCTAGCCTGTGACCAATCCCAGTAATCCCACAGCTTCCCTGGACCAGGCACTGCACAATGCAGAAATGAGCAATTGCTTTCATACTGTTTGCCTGAAGGTTTTCAGCATATGTGGATCTACTCGTGTGCCTTAAGAAAAAATACTCCAGCAAGTAAAAACATGAATGTGTCCTTAAAATTGCCCTTCTGGAATTAGCTCAGCCTATTTGTAAGAATTCTTGCAACTTAGCACATGCTTCATCTTCAGCTCAGAGTGTTAGCCAAGCAATAATCAGCACTCAGCAAGAATTAGAAAGCCAGTTTGTCACAGTGAGGTCATGGGGAAGATTATTCCTGCTTTATGACTCCATTTATAATAAATATTCCATAGCCTGTCATGGAAAGGATGTAGAACATATTTATACTTCCAACCTCCCTTTTCACATAAAAATGTATCAACTTGTCTGGTAAATTCAATAGGAGCCTATTCCCTTTTGTCACTTTTTACATGTCTCCTGGCTCAGGAGAACCAATAATCTACCTCAGAGTGCAGCAGAGAACTTGTCTGCCTTTGAAAGTTAATGTGGCACAGATCTAGATTAGCAAAGGTATTTAGGTATTTCCTTTTCAGCTAGAATATAACTGCATAAATCTTCTTCTCAGACTCAAGTCAAACATCTGATGCACTCTCCTCATATTTAGGCTGCTTATTACCATCTGTTGAGGTATCAAGATTCAATTTCACAACATCATCTTACTCCTGTCCAAGTATTTATTGCCAGATAAGCGTGGGCTTGGGAAATCAGCCTACATGACAGTGTAATGCCTCTGTCCTCCTCTTTCAGAAACACTGGAAGGAAAATCCAGTGCATTTCTCAGAACAGAAACATTCCCTTCTCTGGAAAAGGCAACAGGAAACATGAGCTGTGTCTCACTACGTGGCAATGAGACATTTGAGTCCTCACAGGGAGGGAGCCAAAGCAACAGGACATCCCCACACCCAGATGGTCAGAGTGCAGCAGAATTCAGACAAGATTTCCCTATGCCCTCACATTCCCTAAGGGATTATGTCCAAGGAGCTGGCTGTGGTATTTTTACAGTCCCTGTGCCAATGCCCATCTCCTGCCTGGTGTTGCCAGGTTTGGAGGACAGGTTGAAGAAAAGCTCGAGTTCCTTTCTTTTTTTTACTCTGTACATATTAGCAGCACTGTGGTGATGATACAATTTAAAAAAATAAAATAACAAAATAAATCAGACTGAGGAATGTGTTATAATTCAGGACCCAGACCACTGAAATGTTATAAAAAGGCAGGAAAGAAAACACAGCTAAGATTTCAACAGGTACCTCAGAAAGGCTTAGAGCATGGAATTGTCTAGAAAACAGGAAAAGCATTTTATTTGCAAGACATATGAAGACACATGTTGTACCTGTGTCCACTCTAAATATATAATGAATATTTAAATGCACGTTGTTGAAACAAATTGAGTACAGACAGCTATTTCTTTTTACAAAACATATGGGAATGATCATGATGGAATTACTCTTTCCAGAAAGAAATTTTGAGGAACTTCCAATTGTACTCCAATAAAATAATTGTTTAGAGAGGAAAAAAAAAACCCAAAACCCAAAAAACCAACAAACCCAGCAATTTTTTTCTAGCAAGAAAGATTCTAATCCTACATTTTTTGCTCCCACAATTCTTACACAAATGGCTTCACTGAAGTCTGCTGCGTAAAGAAGCTTCCTTAAGTGAGTGAAAAATGATAATAAAAAAACTGGTAACATAATTTAAGCTTCACAAAAAATAGATTTGTCTTGAGATGGCAAATGAGAGGTTTGTCTTGAGAAATAACTTGCATATGATTTTTTTTTTTTCCTCACCAGCATTGCAATTGCTGCAAGGGTTGTGTGGCATATCACAGGTGAGCTGATTCAATGCCTGGAGCCTTTAACTGTTCCACAAAAAGAGCTAACAGAGGAAATGAGTGCACCTGCCCTTGAGGAGAGAGAGGACAAGGATGATGGAAATAGAGAGGAAGAAGGATTCCACCCCCCAAGGCTGAGAATCTGTTAAAATCTCATATAGCTCTGAGGAGCCAATTCACACAATTGTTATATCAGGACAATAAATCAGAGAAAGGCTGAAAGAATGGATGAACAGTTAAAAAAGAATCACACCGAGAACAAACCAGTAACCCCATCTAGGTGTTGAAAGATGTGGGGATTTGTATTTTAAATCTTGAAAATTACCTTTTTGCCCTGACCATGGGGAGATAAGCACCCTTATCTCCATCTCCCAATCTTTTGTCAAAGCACACATCCTCTCTCAGTTGTGGAGCTGACCTGGGTCATTTTCCACAGCTTCTCCTAAAAGTTCCTGGCACCAGCACCTGGTCATCACCTCAGGCTGTCCTTCTTTACAGTAGCCATACCTCGTTTTCCACAGCAGGAATTGTTAGCATCACACCCTGCAGTTCGCTGGACATTTCCATCAGGATTCCAAGCAGGATTCTATGAATCTAGTGCTTTTGCTTTGGGCCATTTCATTCCTTTAACCTAAGGCTGCCAGTAAATTCAACAGCAGACTTTGCATTCTGATTTATACCCACCCATACAGATTTTCCCCTTGCATGGAAAATACTGGTGTTTATGTGAAAAAAGAAAAAAAAAGTCGAGTGAGCTTAAACCCAGCAGTTTTATATGCCTTTCTGAGGCTGCAGCACTTTAAAACTCTCAGCATGGTGCATAAAGCAGTCAGCAGCTCTTGCTGTTTAATTGTCCTTTTCCCCAGCCACTTGCAGTCAGGAAGGGAGCACTGGCATCCCTGTGCCACAGCTGCAACAGAGGCAACAAGTTTGTGCCCCTCCTGAAGTAACATCTGCTTTAGGGTGAGATTTGCTTAGAACTCAGGAAACTCACTCTAAATCCAATCTACAATCCTATTAAGAAAAATAATGAAAAAGTAGCAAGAGGCAAGCCAGCTGAAAAGTGAGAATAAGGATTAAAAAACTAGCAAAACTTTAAGATATGAGCACTGAAGAAAAAACCCTCTGAAGCAGGCAGTAGGTAACATATCTTTGGTTAAGATGGACTACACAGTAAACCTGTCATAAAAGCCTTCTGCAAACCCATGAACAACTATATTTTTAAGAAATCCAATAATAAACACTGAACACGAGCCCAATCCAGTATAACTAAATACTATTTCTTGTTGATGTAAGCTCTGCAGCCAGCTGAGTGTGGTGCTCAGTTAAATCTCTGGCAAGCAGCAGTGAGAGAAGTACACAATACAATCTCAGAAGGCAAGCAAAGACAGATGGAAAGGGACAATAAATGAGCCAGTGGCTAGACAGACAGAAAATCTCACCCAGCATTTTATCTTCCATCTGCTTCTCCCTATAACTGTACCTTTACAAAACCAGATCTCCCTTCCTGGCACTGGAAATGGCACAAGGGGTGTTTATGACAAGGGGAATGTGTTTAAACATACAAAAAACCTAAACAACAAAATTAAAATCTGAAGGTAAGCATTTGAGAGCAGACACTCTTAAGAACGATTTCTTTAAAATAAAACATTCTTGTGTTTCCTCTGTTTTCCCGTGTTGTTCTTTAATCTGCCTCTTAAAGGAGGGTCTGAAGAGCATTGATAGATAAAAGAGATGAAAGAAGGAAAGATGCAGCTTTGAAACAGTGAAATGTGTTTCATTTTGTCCCACTCTCCAGCATCCCCTGCAGCAATAGTGGGGAGCAGGAGGGAATGTGCTGGGGAGGGAGTTTGGCTGCAAGTCTCAGTTCCAAGCAGTACATTTTTACATGGCACAGAGCACAGACTTTATCACCCTTCCCATCAGCTCTGGTTATATTTGACACTTACAAGTTTACATATACTATGTTATCTTCAAGCCTTGTAAATCATCTTTCATTTAAATTTAAATTGCTCCCGTGGGGCAGAAGGGAGGACAAAACACTCCAAGTAGTTAAAAGCTTGGTAGTTAGTGAATGAGTTTCCAGGCTCTGTAGACTGCAAGAGCCAGTGAAAAATTCTGTTACAGGTTTTCTGTGTGCCACATCACCACAGATACTGCAGAGATACAGAGGGTAAATGTTTGCTTCTGTTATCAAATGTGCAGGGATAACAAGAGAGGAAAACTTTATCTTCCTCTGAATAGCAAGAAATACTGTACTAGTTAATATAAAGCTGGTTCTTCAAGAGATGAGTGATAGACAAAGCAATCTTAGGGCTGAAGGGACATTTATGATGCAGCCCTGGATTGCTTCTACCAAGCCAAAGAGCCCCAACCTGCTGCACTTCAGCAGCTCTGCCTCTGCATCTACATCACCCTGCACCTGCTGCAGCTCTCACCTTCCATCCCCATTTACCAGACTCGGGGGGAGCATGAGAAAACCATTTTCAACAGGATTAGCAAATTTAGAATCAATGGGTTTTATTGATGCAAAGGACAGAGGGATTTCTGCTAGCAAAAGAAAGCATCCACCACCTCTTCAAGCTCCCACTAATTTCGATTTCTTACTTAAAAGCAGCAAAACACTTCTGAGTTGTCCCTGGTGAGCAGTTCTTAATGAGATGGAGTTGGCATGGGGCACTCAATCAGTGCAACAAAGGACACTATTCCTTGGCACTGACTTCGAGGTTTTTTATGGCAAAACCTGCTGATTTCCAGAGCATTCTGTACTCAAGCATTTCAGACTCTGCAAGAATTGCAGCACTGAATTTTATCAGCTATGTCAGTTTGATTGGGTTGTATTCCAGCTCCAGAGGTGCCAGCTATACAGTAATATTTTATTGCTTGTATTGCTGACAAAGACTGTATCATCTAGCTCTGGAAATGTACTTAGAGGGCTGTAAATAAAAAGGAAATTTTGCAGAACTAATATTGCAGGTTGTGAATGGCAAGGGGGCACATTTACAGTGGAACACTGATAGCACTTTCTGGTTATTTTAGCAATTGGATAATGATGGATGGAGCTACAGTAACTTTGCCTTGGGTCTCAAGGGAGATCAGTGCATATCCTAGGGAACACCCTGTTCAGGAAAATTAATAAAGAAATTAATAAATATTTTTATTATAAAATAAAGGCCTTTGATTCAATATCAAAATTAAATGCTGAAGACAGTAATTCTGCTGAGCAGGGACTGTGCATAGAGCACATTGTAGCACCTCTACAGCACAGGGATGATGTTTCTGAAGTGATGTCCTGATCTGCATCTACTGCCCACGGCCACCCTTTAGCACATGGCCTGCTTGGCAGGATCCAAACCAGCACCAACCTAGCCAGGGTTTATTCAGCTGATAGAGGGGAGAGCTCTCTGAGAGCCAGGGCTGCAGTGTTTGCATTTCTGAGTTGTGCTGAGCCTGGTCCAAGCCTGTTCCAGCTGATGGAAGGACTCCTGTTGACCTTGGCATGTGCTGGATCCAGCCCTTGGTGCAGTGAGGGGCAGTATGGTGGCTGAACACTGAAATTCTTGAACAATGTGGCTATTTCACAATTTAAGGAACACATAAAAGACAAAGCTATTTTCCCCCCCTTTCAGTACTCATGTTACAAAACTGTGGCAAAAAACCCCTGCCAGGTTCTCCAAGCCATTGAGCAACCTTCCTTGCTTTCACATTCCTTTGTTCCTGGAAAAAAAGTCAGACAAAAATATCAGCTGCATCATCTCAATATTAAACAGCTACTTCAGACAAGGACTGCCTTATTTTTTCCAATACTTAGCACTTCAGAAGTGGATTGTGTTGAGAGATGAAAAGAATCCACCATTTCATTTAGTGGATGAGAAAATCCTAGTTAAAACCTGCTTCCATTTGGAAATATCAATACTTGTCCCTGTATCACACAAGGCCATGCACTGCCTTGATCATGGACCAAGAGCAGCAGTTCTCTCCAGAGATTCAGAGGAAATGTCCCAAATATCGCCTTGTTTTAAACACCTTTAAACTTGCTAAATGCTGAATACTTTAAAAGCAGTTTCAACTGATTTCCCACCACCAAGACACGTGTCTAAAATTTTTATTGCTTCTAAAATAGGCATGGTATGAGTAGGACTGATTCCTTTTGTGACTGCAGTTTTCTGATCTGGTGTTTTGTCACACCAGTTCTGTGATTAAATACATTAGTTCTGAGCAGGAGCTCTGACTGAGATCATCAAGCACTGGAAGAGCTCAGGGGCCAAGAGGCTGTATGCCCAAACAGGATTTTCCATGTCTTTGCCATTTTTTCTGTTAATAAGTCCCTCCATAAGTCCAGTCTCACACATGAGAATTCTTTGTCCCTTCCAGCAGCCAACCCTTTCTCTTTATTGTTCAGCAGAGCAGTTCCTACATTTGGTGATAGTGCTGCTACCAAAGTTTGCCACATTATGAGCCAGATTTGAAATTAAGGGGAATTCTATGGCTATAAGAGCCTATTTTATTTTGGGCTTTGATTTTCTTGGTGCCTTTTTTTTCCTTTTTAACTTAAGATGGCATCATCATGAGAATGACATATCCTGGAAGATTGTTTCAAAAGAATGAGGGTTACAGGCTACCCATGGAAACAATCGACTTGAGGTATTTCCTAGAGATCTTAGTACTGTCATAGCAGAATTTCAATGTGTGAGGCAGATAAATATGGATGGCAACTGAGCTGCAAATTGACCTTGGAGGCTTGGGATAGATTTAGTCACTGCTGCCAAAAAAATTTTCAGGTACATCAGAGATTTGTGCCCAGGGGTCCTCTTCTTACCCAACTAACTTGTAATCACAACTGTCAGCTTCAGAACATTTATATGACCCTGTGGAGTGTAATGTGACTCAACCATCTGAATGTGAAATTCGTTAGACAACTGCAGCATGCTCAGTGGGAGCAGACTGTGAGACAACTGTGATGGATAAAAGGAGATGAGAGAACAGGTTAAAGGGTTCCTGCAGTGGTTTTGCAGGTTTGGGAATAGGTGTGCACGTATTAAGTGCCAAAGTGCCTCCTCACACACCTCCAGTGAGATCATTTGGGTGCTGTGAAAACTTCAGCAGTAACAGAACCTGACACCTATCTCTTCCAGTATCAGGGTATAACAGTGATTGGCCTGCACTTTAATGAGCCTTGCCATTCCTTGTTTATCAAGGACATAATGCTTTGAAAGAACAACTTGCTTGATTACAATCTGGCAGTGAGGGGTGTGAGCAGCCCTCCTCACAGCACTTTACCCATTACCCACAGCACCTCTCAGCCCCTGCCAATCACTCTTGTGTGAATCATTCTAATTGTACAAAGGGGTTTAGACACTACTAACTTGTGTCTGGTACAAGCAGGGTTGATTTATTAGCCCTCTCCCACTTATACTTGTTTGAACCTCCAGCAGTCCAAAAGGAATCTATTGATCTAGTTAAGGGCTCTATGTAAAACTGAGCCCTTAGGCAATGAGGCTCCTTGGCAAGCTCTCACTGAATTATCAGTTACTTTTTTTTGGTCTAATTTTACTTCCCCTGTCCATTTTGCCCCATAATTTCTTCTTGCTGAGGTGGGCACTTACAGAGAGAGGCAGTGCTGCAATTGAGAGAATCAATACTTCCATTGCAGGGTACTTACAGTGCTTCATTCTCTTTGCATCCTGTGCCCTTCATATGTCAGGGATAGGGATCAATTATGAAGATCTGTCGGGTTTGTTATTACATGAGAACATTTATTCTGTTAAGAGGATAAAGCAAAGTCAGCAAGCCAAGAACATTTCAACTACAGTTACAGCCTGTTAGAAAGACAAGAATATTTCCTTTATTCTGAACTCACAGAACAAAGGGACACTTCAGCCTGACCACTGAAGAAATGTAATTGAGAATCACAATACAGAGATTGAAAATATCAGGAAAATTTTTCTAATGGTGTTTTTGCCTAAAGGCTTTCCCCCAAAGCCTACATCACAAAAAGAGTCAGCAAGAACAGCACTTATCAGATCCCTTTTTGTACTGGACAGAGAGCATTACTTCATTTTCCACGGCTGGCCCAGTTCAGGGCATGCAGCTGTGGCTTTCTCTTGCCCCTCTAAGGCACTGTGAACTTGAATTTGCCAAAACTAGCAATGTCCAAATACAATGCAAAAGGTAGGAAGGCAGCTTGTTATTAGTTTGATTAGCTGTAGTACTATAATTGAATAGGCTGGACACATTAAACTTGCAAACACATTCAGCTGCTGACTAACAAAACTCTTGTTCCACACGTGTACACCTGATCCAGGCAAGGGCAAGGTCAGAGGCAGGCTTTGTTCCTCAAGGTTTTATGGTTTTGCTTTTCTTCACAAGATAAAAGGCAAAGACAAGAGCAGAATTTCTTATAGTGATTTTCAACTAATGCTTTGAAGGTGAATTCTGAATATTTAAACTTTTCCTCGCAGTGGGAATTCTGATATTTGTAGCCACTGCCAAGGAAGGATCTTTCACTATTAAAGTGGCCGAAAATGAAAGTGAACATACTGCAGAGTCTGGGAGAGCTGCCAGAACTGCACATTCTCTGCATAGCTAAGAACAGGTACAGTGCAAGTGCTGCATGGGGAAGATGTTATCTGCCCCCAGCAAACATCTCAGCAGTAATTTGGAAAGGACCACATTGAGGGGAAAAAGGTTTTTTATTCTGCACTTCCATTCAGCAGTGATTTAAGAAGCTAATTAGTGCCAACGTTTGAGGTCCAGACCCTAAATAAGCTTGAGTGCCTATTAGCTATTGCATCTCCTGCCAGCCACAAGCTGTGTCCCTCTGAGGATGTGAGCCCTGGCTGTGCTGTGAGAGGAACAGCCCCACACATGGAGCCTTCCCTTGCAGTGCAGTGAGAGGAAAGGCAGCATCTGGAGGTCAGTTCTCACTTGTGCTCAGCCCCTGCGGGCAGCAAGAGCAGACATGACTTGGAGAACACAAAGAGGAATTTGGCTCCAGGTACCAAACCCTGAAAGGTTTATTTCAAAGCCCTATGCCAGATATCACTTCACATTTAGAGTCCTGAATCAAATTGTTTCTATTGAAATGCATTAGGTACTGAGGATCTGCTTGTAGTTATATATAATACCACCACCACCCTCACATTAGCTCCCGAGCTAAAGAGTGACACTTGAAATAAGCTTTTCTCTGTCACTCTGCTTTATGGGACTCAAGGCACAAAATATCATCTCAGACCACAAAGACCCAATACTTAGCTCAGCATGCTCCTGGCTAGACCTACACACTGCTCTGTGCTATATCCAGGGCTGAATTTTCCTCTTAGTACAAATTCAAAATCCACATAATGCAGCAAAGATTTTCCAGACACGGTGGTCAGAATGCATTTAAAGTTGAACTTTCCTTTGTTTCTTGTTATTCTCCCATGTGTCTCATGTACAGATTTATTTTCAAATGTGAACAGTCTTTAAATATGTATTTGCATATAAAAAAACAGAGTTTGCACCCTGCTCTGACTGTGACTCCATGGTACTTGTGGTGGTGAGCCTGCTGCCCTGGTACACAAGAAAGGACAAGCTGCAGGGAAAAAATTAGGAGGAAAGAAAATGCAATTCTATATCTTTTATGCTTATCTACCTTTGTAATTCCAGTCATGGATCCTATCTGTTTGTAAATGCTAAAGCAAAATGCCTCTGAACTTGCTAAGCTGGTGTGGACATGCTCATCTTTTCCTTGCTACATAAAATTAGACACATACCAGGCAACAGTGGACTGATTAAGAGTTTCTCCAGCAAAATAAAAGAAGATAGGTCTTGTTATCAACTTGGCTGCTGACTCTTCACAGAGGCAGGAGTGTAAGGTGCATTGAGATGCTTATGAGATTCCTACCCTCTATTATGAGAACTTTCAGCAGTGGTTTTATATTGAAAAGTGACTCTGAATAAATAGCATTGTGAAGTTCCAAATTTATTTTCTCTCAAACTCTTGCAGAATAAATTTGCCCACTTTACAGGAAAAGATGCATTTTGTCTTGCTGACATCCCTGCAAACTCTGAAAGTCACAGCTGTGTTCTCCTTTCATTGCTGCTCTCCTGAAGTGGTGTCTTAGTTAAAACTCTATTGTTAATGTAACAGAGAAAAAATTTCAATGCCTTCAGAAAAAAGTCCTTTAAAAAGCCTTGAACATAAAAAACAATCAATGCATATCCTAGGATCAGTATAAAGCTATACCCATATCTAAAGGAGGGGGGGATACAAATCACTCTGGGATTTGAATTCTCTGAATCATAAAGATTCATCATAAAAATCTAGTTATGAGGATCATTAAAAAAATGAGCTTCAGAGCATGAAATGTTACAGACATTTGCAATCTTTTAGAAAAATAGTGTCTTGTTCAAGACCAGATTTTAAATCATCCTCTCTAAGTTGTCTGGATGCCAACTTCTTGCAGGCAGATGTAGATGTGAAGAAATGTTTTCAAAGGTGTTTCAAAAGTGTGATGTAACACACCCAGCACTGGCATGTGCTCTCCTCTTCTCAGAAGTGGATTAGGGTCACACTTTGATAGACCTCTCATTTTTAAAGATGCAGATAAATACCTAATGACAGTTTTGAAAAGCCTTTATTATCTCACTCTTGTCAAAGTCCTTTAAAACCCAGAAGCTTCTCAGCTGTTTGGAAAATTCCAGGAGTCACTGGGCATGGTAAATGCCCAAATGACTTTAAAATGACATCAGTGCCTGTAAATGGCTGGCAAAAGAACATGTAGAACAGACCTCTGACAGATTTAAAGCAATAGATAAATAGATAAATAGATAAATAGATAAATAGATAAATAGATCAATGTAATGGGATATTTTGCACTGCTCTGATTCTGCTCCTTTTATTAGGATAGGTCACGTTATATGATCAAAGCTGACTGCAGGATACAACTCAGGAAATTAGGATGAGACAAAAATCAAGCCCAACAGAAATATGTAAAAGCCATAGTAACATTTATTTTTTGTAAACTTGCTGGGATGTCATGATCCACCTTTTGCTGGGTATTTCAAGGTTTTGAATAAGGAATGAGCAGAGTTATTTGCTGGGTTTCACCAGCATGTTCCAGCAAAATCTTTGCCAAAGCTTGCACGAGCTCCTGATTGGGAGCAGGATGAAAGGACCTGTGAGAGAACAGACTGGATGTTGAAATTTCCATGGATCACTCTCAATTTGAGGTCTCTGGATTTCTCCTTCCAACCATCACCTAAATGGCAGTGCAATGAATGTGGTGCATGGCTTGTGGAAAGTGCATTTACCTGCTGATCTGGGCTCTGGCCTTTCAGGAAGTTTAGACAACTTTTCTGAACAGCTAATGTCAGATTGGAGAGGATAAAGCAATCTATTAATTTATCCTTCTGTAACTGGTCACATTCCAATTTGTTCATGCCATTCTATGGCAATGTTGTTTTAAACTTATACTGCTATGTATTTTATTTTTATTGGTCCATTGCTAAACCAGTTTAAGATCCCTGAGTTCTCCTCAGCCACAGGAGAACTGGGAATGGTCTCTTTTCAAGGATGTATGGCCACTTCTTCTCAGGGTCAGCTCTGGCCCTGTCTCTTTGGAAAGTGCATTTGTTGTTCAGTTTTACAGAAGAATCTTTTCCATAGATTCTGAGGTAACACTAGAGGGCAATAATGCATGAGATATTCAGGATTTCTGAGACTGAGAATATCTGACATGGGTGGTCTCCACTTGTTAGTTCATCATTTGCTTCATGTGTTTGCTTTAATTAAGGAAGCTGGGGTAGGAAAAGAAAAAGCTTCACAAAAACCTAAAAATTAGCAATCGCTCATTTTCACAGTCTTGTGGTATTCTTAAAAGAAAGTGAGGATCCCTTTTGGGAAGGAGATCTGCATACAGGGGAGGAGTATCTCTTCCAAACAAAATATTGAAGGACATTTTAAAATTTCTGAAATTGTTTTGAATTTTGCTGAATCACTGATAGCAAAAAAATCTCTTGAAAAGGACAGAAGAGGAAAAAGGCAGAACAGAAAAAATAAAAAAGGGATATAACGGGAGAAGATTTAAAAAAAGTTATAGAGATAGGTAGCATAAAAAAAAAATCTCTCTCCGTTAGAGGTATCTTACCTGCACAACAAAGAGATTGTACTTTCCCTTGCTGTGGAGTGTCCCCATAAGTGTTTTTCTTTAAAACCAGTTCATCTGTAAAGTGACACTTTGGCAAGAGAGGAGAGGAAGGGCTTGGTTTGGTTTCCAATCTGATCTGTCACACTTTCAGTGTCTTGGGTCACACACTCTTTTAACAACTGCTCTTCCTCAGATTGCTGTGACAAAAGGATATTGTCTAAAGCTTGGGCACTGTATGGTGCTGGAAAACAAACCAAAAATCTTTGCATCTTGCTGCTTTCAAGTTTCATTAAATCCAAGGAACCTGGATGGGTTTTTGTCTTGAGTGAACGTCTCTGATGATTAACATCTTCAGGGTGCACTCAGACATCAAGAGAAGGCTTTGCTTCAAAAAAAGCTTTATTTTAGGAATGCCAAGTGCAAAATTAATGATTCAGGATTGAGTCTGGAAGAAAGAGATGTAAGTGTGAAGTGAACCTTTAATGGTCTGTAAGAGGGAGTGACTGCTTAGAAGAGTTTTTATAGCACTGCACTTCCTGCTACCTGGGTAATAATATCAGCAGTACCAGTAATACTGCCTGCCTCTGATAGCTCACTTCCCATCAGCAGAACACAAGTAATTATGCTCATTTCTTACCTTAAAGCAAGTGTTACCGAGGAGAGGAATGTGATCTTGTGGTGTTTGCTGCTATCTGTGGTTTTGGGCAAAGTCTCAGGACAGGTTTCTTCTGCTGGAGTGGGGCAGGGAATGACCAAATATCAGAACAAGCTGTTCACATTTTAGACAGATCACCTCTTTAAAGGAGAGGTGGGGTATGCCATGGCCACAGAGGATGTTTGGCTCCTTTGAGTTGAGAAGGAGTGTGTTTGTGACATTTAAAAGCCTCACCCTTTCTGCTTTCAACTCTGCAGCACTGGAGTGGCACAGACCACCTTGGTACAGCACGTTATTGATGGGTGATGATACCTATCAGTTGAAGCCAGGCACTTTAAAAACAGAAGCTGATATTCTTTTTAAGAAAAGGAATTAAAGAGAAGTCTTAAAATACTCATCAGCCTGAGCAGGGCTCATTTTTTTCCCTCCTACAGCCAAGAGGAAATGATCATGCCATAGCAAATTAATTCAGGTCATGATAGTGCCATGGTGAAGCTAGAGGCCAGTTCGTGGAGATTGCTCAGAACAGCCTCTCTGTTTTCCTGTTGCATTTAATGAGCCTTTTGGCTGAAAAACTCGTTATGCTGCACTTTGATTCCAGCCCAAGATGAATATGGCTCCTGTGTTTTTGAGCCTCTCCAAGATAATGACTGTGATTCCACCTTTTCTATGATAGACCCGTGTTCCTGGGGCTGAGCTCCCTCTGCCACTGGCAGGGTATGAAAGGGAACACTGGGGATGTTCACACAGGTCAGCTTTCCCTGGAGGGATCTTGCCTCTCATACCTGTGCTCTTTCTGCTATCCAAACGTAAAGATGAATAGTAACAATTCATTTCAGCCATGTATCATTAATTTTAAGCAGTCTAGTTTTTCTA
Source organism: Oenanthe melanoleuca (assembly GCF_029582105.1). Taxonomy (NCBI): domain Eukaryota; kingdom Metazoa; phylum Chordata; class Aves; order Passeriformes; family Muscicapidae; genus Oenanthe; species Oenanthe melanoleuca. The sequence goes on from NC_079345.1 coordinate 16,093,222, forward strand.
TCAGCCACTTTCTATTACCCATGTGTAATGACCCTTGCTCACATAAATCAGCCAGGAAGATTTAATTCGCTTACTGATGAACCACTGATGAATTTCCAGGCTCTTCCTGCAAAACTCAGAACAGAACACTCAGTTTTTTTCTTGGACTTCTTGAAGAAGTAATGCACAACTAAACCCTTCAGTAAAACTTGGAAAATTGCCCTTCAGTGCCTAAATGCTGACTATTAACTGCAGGAATTTTAAGTGTTTTTCTTGATTGTATTTAGCCCAGCTCTGCTAGATTATCCTTGATTTTTGCACTGTCCATTTTTTTTTTTTTGTTAAATGAGGTGATAATTAAACACATGCATTCTATAGAACAGAAAGTGTTATTCAAAACTAACCAGCAAAGGTCATGGAATAAATACATTGACAACTTGCTAAGAGAGGAGATTACCCAAAGTCTTGACTTGGTGTTATTTCAAATCCCAAGACAGAAGAGAGTTTTTATTCCCTCTCAATTCCTTTGTTGTTTGGGGATTTCTATGTATTGCTTAGCTTAAATTTCTCTCAAAGCCATCCAATCAACTCTGTTGACTGCTTGGTAAAATTCCCTTCTACACTTGGGTCGGTGTGTACTGAAGAAAAAGGTTATCTGCACTATTAAACCTCTGACTCCTTGTCTTTTGAAGAGATCATTTTGCATTTTGCTATGGCAGAGCTGTAATTAGATCTGTTAATTAAGAACAGAATGAACTTTTTAAAAACTCCAAACCCCTTTCCATTTTTGATAAGTTTGCTTAGGTTGCTACTGACCTTCGTACAGGGTTTGCCACTGCTTATTAATTGTTAAATTTTAATTAGGCATGCTGATGAATGTGCTAGCCTTTGCAATAAATAAAAGGTAGCTTCATTTATAATCGGATATTTACCAGCCTACACAGAAATTATCTGCTTTCCTAGAACACAGTTAATTTAACACATTTTGATAACAGTAATTGGTGGTCTATAAAAACCAAATGCAAACAGATAAATAGAGTGACTCCCTGGTCAAAGATGGAATTAGCAGTCCTAACAAACTGAGCTAGGACACGGGGTCTTAAAAACATTCCACAGGCATTTGAACTAAACTACTTCAACAGCTGGTCAGATATTCATGGCATTTTCATTGAAATTCCTTGAAAACATGTTTTCCAGGGAACAATCAACACTTCTCGTAGAAAAAGCAGGTCAGACTGAGGAGATAGAGGAGTAGGAGGATGAAGAAGGGGATCATCTTCCATGCCTAAGGGAAGAGAAATTTTGCAGCACTGGTGACCAACCTGCTTTTCCTTTTGCCAGTAATAACTGTGTGGTGAATCCCAGAGCCTGTGGGGACTCTACAGACCAACCCACCAAAGCTGTGAAACAAAATATTAGGAAATCAAAGGGTACAGCGAATCAAAATAATTCTTTTAGATTGACCAGTATTGCCATAACTGAAAGAAATATCAATTATCTATTCTGTTGGATTGCTCTGGTAGAATTGGGTACTGCACTTTTTAAATTAGACCTCTTGCCATGTTCACTTCTTGCCTCTGTGGAAGAGATCACAGAATCTTGTCCTGAGGAATGATATATTTAATTAGCCATGTCCATTGCCATGAAACAGATTTAGCAATCAGCATCTTCTGCCACAGCACACTCAGGTATGTAAAGTTATCCCTGATTTCAGTGCCATAACTGAACAGCAAACTGTGAAAATGCTGGAGATGGTGACTCAAGTCCTGGCTCACATAGAAACAAGTGGCAAAAGTCACCCTTAATTCCCACCCTGCCAAGCTTCAGAGACCAATGGCCAAAAGCTTTGCTGTTATCAGGACCCACCACCTCCAGAAGGAAATACTGCTGCTTTTTAAAGAAATGAAACTCAGTTTTGGAAATGGGGCTCCATTGACTTCCTTTCCACCCAGTGATGATTTTCCAGCAGCTTGCCTTCAAGAAAGAGCACATATGATTCACTTTTTGCTGGTAGCTTTAGCACCTATCTCTTCTCAAGGGCTGAATGATTAGACAATTACCAGTTGCCTGTATTATCAGTGCTGAAATGCAGCCTGCAGTTGTTAGGGCTGTTCAGGCAGCTTTAGCAGCTGATGGAGTGCACTGCTCAGAGCTGTGTGTGAGCAGTGCCAGGGGTGCTGTCCCCTGACCATCTCAAAGCCTGTGGTCACTGCTGGCTGGTTTGATGCCAGTTCTTCAAGCACTGAGTGCTGCTTTCAAGATTCCCACTGCAAGGAGCAGGGCCAGTGATTGACTTGCCAGGGTGATTTGGGGCACTGATGAAAGCAGGGCTTTTCAAAGGCTGCTGCTTTGGGAGCATTCTGCCAGACTGAGGGAATATTTTGCTAGTGGCAGACCTAGCTGGGTAAGTGAGAATTCAGAGACAGGTAAATTAATTTTCTAGGTCCTAGTAAGTATGTATTCCCAGAAAACAAGTTTCAGCAGCAGCCTAACGTGGGGCACAGTGCTGTGTGTTTGAATATGTCCTGACACTGAAAAAGCCAGTTTTCAGAGAGGGTTTGAGCAACCTGTCTGCTGTTAACCCTGGCTTATGCACAGATGTTCCTGCAACCCTACTGAGAATCAACTCTTTTCCTTTTGAAATCAGGTATGACTGCATGCCTGGCTTCACTTTTCCCTGCAGTGGAAAAGCAAGAGAAACATCTGAAAGCTTCCCCCCTCAGGGGCATAAAAATGACATTACATCCTCAGCACAGGGTGGGGATGCTTCACCTGCTCCTTCAGACACAGCCTGACACATTTTACTGTGCTGTTGATGGAAGTGAAGACCAGCACTCTGCAAATAGAGTCGTTACTGGAATAGAAAATGGGGCATGAAATAGGGGCTGCAGATCAGTCTGGTTAATAATGATCTCCTCAGAGCTGTATTAACGAGCTGGAAGTGAGGAGAGCAGAATTTCTTCCCCTTGAACTTAGACTAGCAGCAGGACATGAAGGAGCTGTAATAGAATGTTATTTTACAAGAAGTAAATAATGTAATAGAGTCTATAAGGATGTCAGCAGGAGAGTTAGAACTGTCATAGCATAATCCTGACTTGAGCAGCAATGTGTGAAAAAGTAGCCTGCAGCAGTTTCTCCAGTACTTCAATAATTTCTGCTTTCTCACTGATCTTTGTTTACTCTACTTACCTTGTCAAAAAAATGTTTTACCTTATGTTAAAATGCTAGCTAAAAGAGGAAAATGTATTCCCAGAAATCCCAACTTTTCAAACATACTCATTTCATTTTCTTTTCAGCTGTTGTTGTTGTGGAAAAGATGGAAGAGTTGTATTCCCTTCACTTAAAAATATGAAGTAGTAAAACCATAAATAAAAAGAAGCTGCCTGTGTCTTTCTTGCTTCTTTTTTCCTTTAGACTAATGAATAATTCACAAAATTGGCAGTATTAGACTTCATATCCTTGTGATATAATGGCAGATTTTCCAATGAGGCCTCAAATGTAAGCTCAGGAGGGTCATGAAACTACACAGTTATCATTATTGGAATGCAGCAACATCTTCCAAGGTACTGCAGCACCTTTATATCATCACTGAAGCAAGGCAGAGAGGACAAGTTTGCAACTAAAGAAAATGCTAAGTATTAAACTGAAGATACAAAAAAAGGAGTGGGAGGGGGGGGGCTAAGTCTCTGTTTTGTCATTTCTCTTCCCATATGACATCTGTTTAAGTTTTCTTAAACCATTATTACAGCAATGGTGTAAAGACAAGGGGGACAAACTACCCCAAATTTTCAGGATGGTTTTGTTTGTACCTTGACACTGTGCAAAGAATTCAGAGTATGAATGCCCCCAGAAGAATACTCTCACAAGCCTTCCCTGGAACAAATTCTATCTGACTTCCCACAGGATCCAGGCCCTTCTACTTTCCTTTCCAACATGCTGCTTCTGTTGTTACTTTGCTGTGGGTGCTCTTGCAGGCCCCAAGCTCCTCTGCAATTCTCCCACCCCATCCCAGCCACAGCCTTGGGAACACTGTGTTTTAAATTCAAATTGTGTTGTCTTCTCCAAGTTTGAGACAGACCTTTAACATCAGCCTGGTGTAATGTGTTTGTAGGGTATATTTGTCTTGGCTTTAAAGAAATACATTAAAAACCTTTCACTGAGAATATGAGATATTGCATTGTCCTTGAAATGGTGTTTGGACCTTCAAAGCCATTTAATCTCAATTAAAGCAGAGCATACAAGATAAGGTGCTCTGAAGAGGCATTAAAGCATGTTCCAGTGCCAAGGCTGGTGCTCTCTGACACATCCTGAAAGCTCTGTGGCACTGCCTGGGAGGGAGGCTCAGACTCTCCCCTGCCCCATTATCCATGGATCATTAGCATAACTCAGAGCTCTCCCTGCACTGTGCCAGTGGGTGCTAACAAGTGCTGCTAATGTGGGAAGGCTTGACATGATAGATTGCAGTGCCTCTGGCTCTGTCATGTCACAGGCAGTGCGTGCATTAAATAAAACACACCAGGGGATTACAGAGTTAAGAGATTGGAAATGCACCATGATGAAGCCTTGCAGTTCAGAATCACCATTCGTGGCCCATGCCAGAGCTGTGCAGTGCAAGCTGAGGTTTGACCTGAGGAGGATGGGCAGGAATTGGTTTGGGATGAGTTTGGGGCTCTCAGAGCAGCCCATCCACCACGGGACAGCAGCCTGCTCATCCTACTGCAACTCCCTTCTAATTATTTAGTTCTTAAGAAGGAGCTAGGTGCATGCATGTGATACACAAAGGATCCAAAAGAGGCTCTTTGCCTTTTTCAAAGCTCGTTGTTTATTGCATGGTGGTCCCAGGGCATGAAGAGCTCAGATAATGGTCTTTTCTAGGAAAGGGTTAGGGAGGGGAATTGGATAGGATAGGGACAGGAGGGAAGGGTTAAAGCATTCCTTATCCCCCTGGTATTAAATGACAGCCTCCTCCCAGGGGCAAGCAAAGCCAGGCTGCCCTCCCAGCTGAGCAGGGGACATCCCAGGGTGACAGCAGCGAGCCTGAGCTGCCACTGACCCTGCTGCACTGACTCAGAGCACAAACAGAGGACTCAGTTCTCCAGAGTTATCAATCTGGCACCTTTCAAGCACATTTAGATTGGCATGGGCTTTTGTTTTCTGTTTTCTTTATTTCCCTCCTTCCCAATTACATGTCAAGTGTAGCTGTGTTAACAGATGTCACTAGAATATAATCTCCAAGGATTTCAAGAGCAAATAACACTAGGAAAAAATTGATTCACAAAGAAATGTTTCGCTATCATGATCATTGAGAATAAACCACATTATTTTCTTAAATGCCTAGTTCAAATACTGTTTTTAGAGTTATTTTGACAGAAGATTTTGTAAAAGGTGCCAGCAAACAGCGTGGGATGACAATCACACAGGAAAAAGATGGTGCCACAGTCAGAATTCACCAGTGACAAAGATGAAAGGCATTGGATCATGGTTTTTGCAGGAATCTAACCTCCACGCCTACAATATGGTTCACATAGCAGAGTCCTACTGTGCCAGAAAATGCATTTATATTTGTAACATGCTAAAAATACTGTGAATACCATGATATCCTAGTTCTTTTTCCTACTTGCTTTTTGGGCTAAGAAAGCTTTTTTATTTTTTTTTTTTTTTTTTTTTTTTTTTTTTTAATATTTCTGTCATTAGTTCTTAAACTATTTTTTTTCCATTTTTTGAAAGCAACTCACCAGATAAGTCTGTTGTTAATAAATTTATGGCTGATAATTTTTTTAAAAATAATTATGTAGGAATGTGAAGTAATGAATACATCAGAATAGATATTTAGATTCCTAGAAATTAATGACCACAGAAGCACAGAGCTCCCATGGCTTCCAGAGAAGAAGTGAAGTTCTGAAAGCAGAGCTGTTTTAAAACCCACCTTGTGGACATGCACGTTAAAACTGATGCCCACAAAGTTTATAATCTCTGTCCTGATTGGTAGTTAAGCTCCTTTTTGGAGTTCATTGCCATTGCCCCTTTATTTTATTAATAGACAATATAATTTTTAATATGTCTGTTTTGTACAGGGCAAAGCAGGCCACAGACAGCTGAGCACACTGATATAAAAGTACCCAACACAAACTGTCTTTGTAGCTCATGCACAGGATTTTATGCTTGTTCACTGCTACCCAGGTCTATTGCCACAAGTAAGACCAGCAGAAACAGAAGCATAATCAGTGAAAATTGATTTTCTGTAAGTTGGGAATATTCCTGACCCTTATCAGACCCTCTGTTGTTCACCTTCCACTGGACACCAGTGCCTGGAGCTGTATCAGTGTCTCAGGCTCAGACAGGTGCCTTCAGCATGTCCTGAAGGAGACCAGAGACAAACCAGCTTGTCTGGCCCCTCAGGGCATGGACAAAGCAGATGTGTATCTGCCTGCAGCTGAGCAGAGATTTTTTTCCCACTTTTTTCCCCTCCAACTTTGCCCCTGGGCTCTGGGATGGAATCCCACCTCTGCCCATCCTCAGTAGGGTCTCAGGGAGTTCATATCCCCCTGGAGAAAGCCCACTAGCACCTTCCCACTGCCCTGAAGTCTGCAAAACCAAACCAGGCTGTCCCACAGCTATTGCAGAACAGCTCCAGCCCTGTGTGAGCAGCTTCAGCAAAGCACATCAAAACTGTGCACTTTTACCCTCACTGCTTAAAATGTGAACAGAATCTGGGTTTTACCTCATTAGTGACCTGCTTCAGGCTCATATTCCCAGTCTTTCTGGAACTATTTCAGTGATGAACTGTAGATGGAGTTATTAACCCACCAGAAGCGTCTGGCAGAGGAAAAGGCCCTCAACACATTCTTCTCCAAAAAATTCCCAACCTTTGTGTTTGTTTGTTCATTTACTAAAAGTAGTATATTGAAAAGCATGGAAAGGCAGAAGGCTGGAGTTATTGAGGCATGAGACAGATATGACAGATACCTGGCTTGGAAATGCCACAGGACACTTCTTCTCCATACACCATTATTCACCTCTGAACACTCCTTATCAAATTCTACACCTGCAGAAAGAAAAAAAAAAAAAGGAACAAAAGAACTAAATGCAACAGGAAAAGGAAAGATTTCATGATCAAAACATTACAAACAACCTAGTGCTCAACTAACAACATTCTTAGAAACACAAATAGCCAAATTTACTTGATTATGTTTCATTTTTGGAGCAGCAGTAGCTCCTCACTGTTTCCCAGTTATCTGTTCACATCACAGCTCACTCTCTCTCATATTTCATCCTTGTTTGCAGCTGATCTTCAATGGTTTTTGAAGTTGGGCAATAGCCAGCCCCCTGTTCAGTAGCATCAGTATTGGGCTAATGCAAACAAAACCAGGTTCACTTTCCAAGATGTGCCAGCTGCCTGCTGAAAATATCTGGATGACATTTCCTATGTAATAGAAGATCTCTCAATTGTTACAATCCTTGCACAATTTTAAGGAAGCAGAACACCCAGTCTGCAATGGGTTAAGAAAATCCCCTGGAATTGCATCATAAGCAAATTTTATTCCTGTTCAGTGATTTATTTAAATGCAGTTTCCTCTGAAGGGTAAGAAACAAATCCTCAGGGTATTCACAGAAGCAGGGAGTTATGGCACAAGGGGATTTTTCACCTTCAGATCGAATTAACTGACTTTATTCTAAAATGAGGATGGTCAGCTGGGATGGTCAGCCCAGCATTTGTCCAAGACTACAGAACATGACTAGCAGAGGAACTCTGCTGACCCAGAGGGGTTTTGAGTAATCTGAAAGCTCAGCTGTGGGAGCAAGTGAATTAACTGAGACTGCTGGGGCTGAAAACTAACAGCCAGTCCTAGAGAGGATCCTGGAGAGCTGCAGGATTTGAAGACACTCCTCACCTCCCTCTCTATCTGCTCTCCAAGGGGTTTGGTGTGCATTTGCTTATCACCCTTGGCAATCTGAAGCTATCTAGACAAGGTTTGTAATGTTAGGAGAGCTGGTCTGCTCTCTTCTAGGCAGCTGTTCTCAGAACTGCATGCTGAGGCAAACCTGGGAGAGTCTTCTCACTGGGACCTGGGTCAGATCATTAGTTTACACCAGGGCATTGTAGAGGGTGGACTAATTCTGAAAAGACATTCATTATTGTCAGTCTGAGCAAGATGGTCCTGGTAGCCTCCATGCAAGCCCGTATAATGTTAAATATTCAAGATAATGCCACAAGACAAACCTCACACAGAAAATTGTTCACATTTACAGGGAGTATAAAGATTATTCCTTTTAGCTAGCTGAAAAGTATGAAAAGTTACCATTTAAAAATAAAATGCCTTGATAAATGTTTGTTGCAATCCATATGATACTGCAATTATTTGAACTGGGAAAGCTCCATACCTAGCAAGGCAGTAATTTGATGGCTTGGTAGAAGAAACAAGACATAATAATGTATTCATGTTAAGAACCTACATTAAATGGGAGAATCATCCTTGAAAGGATGGATGTCTGGTTCTCTGCTACCCTGGGACTTCTCTCTGATGAAACAGCCTCAGACACGAGCACTGTGTATGGGGAGTGCAGAAATGGGAGTTTGGGCTGGTAATGGAATAATGGAGAATGTCTGGCTGGCTTTGGCTGTCTTGTACAGGAGCCAGCGTGGAGCTAGGTGGTGAGGGAGCAGTGCCAGGCTGTGGCTGTGGCTGGGGCTGTGCAGAGCAGCATGTCACACTGCTCTCTGGGCACCACTAGATGTCTGTCTCTGCCTGTGCTCGCCCTGGCACCCCCTGCTCCAGGAGAGCCTGGCCACCAACTCACCTTTGGGCCCCAGCTTCTGTCTGTGCTCGAGACCATCACCTCACATAACCTGAGTGCTGGTGGAGAACACCCACTCACTGAATTAACTGCTTAACAGGCCAACTAACTGCAGCTATTCCCCTCCATAAGTGCAGTGAGATCATTCTTTTCCCTCCACAACAGGACAGGACTGCAGTGAAAAGTTAGAGCAGACTGGGCAAAGCAATGTACCCAGTGTGACCCAAGGGTTACTGCAGGGAGTGGGACTTTGCTGCTGTCTGCAGCTGTGTCAGATTTGCAGAAATCCTCTTTGCCATAACAGAGATGTCCATTTTGCTGTGTCATTTTACCAGCCCCATGTGTGGCTCCACTCACTAATGCAGAGTTTACCTCTCAGGCTGTGTGTGTTGGCTAATCTCTCATATTTGTGCTGCTTTCCAGCTGACTCAGCTGGTTGCTCTGCTGAGGACTTTTCACACTCCTCACTCCTGGAGCAAACCTGCCTTGCATGCTCAGTTTTACTGCCCCAGCAGTGCCAGAGCTGAGCTCCTGAGGAGGCATTTCCAGCAGACACACTCAGGGTGGCACCTGCTCAGCACATAACTCCCCAGCCAGGGATGCAGGGTCCTTGGCTGGTCCTGCCATGCACTGCACAGAGACCCACCCCAGCAGCACTGCCACCTCTGAATTAACCTGTGCCAAGCAGCTCCCAGCCTCTTGTGCCTCTTCCCTGCAGGAATTCCCTGCCTCTTGCCAGGATTAGGAGGGCCCCTCAGGTGTTGAGGTTTGCATGTGGACAGGGTAACACAGGGCTCTCCCCTCAGCTCTACCTCCCCCTTCTCCCCTACTCATCAGTCATAGGAAAAAATAGGAGATTTTCTTAGGATAAGATGCCAAAACACTTTAAATCTGCCTTCAGATCCATACAATTTGGCTGCACTAAATGGATCAGTGAGCACATCCCTTGTATATGTTAAAGTCCCTCAAAGTAGAGTCATGCAGTCATCTAGCTTATTTTCCCTCTTAGCAAATAATCAATTCCTTCTTTTGAGTATGTATCTGCAATTTTCTCCATTTCCATTTGAGGAACTGAGTTAGAGTGAGTCTCAGTGGTTTGCTAAAGGAGCACTCAACCCTTCTGGCAGACCAGAGAGAAAGCCAGGAAGGGAAGACAGGTAAAAACTCAAATACTCAGTGTTTCATCAAGCTGGCAGCAGGTTCTTGGATAAAATAAAAGTACTGTTCCATACAATGTTCAATGGGAGTTCAGCATCATATAATGTTATGGAGAATAAAAGTGTAAATGGTTTGAGGAAGGAATTAGAAAAGCCAATCCCCATCACATGATGACAGATCTGTTTACCTGTTTAACTAACAGACTTTTTTTGTATTGGACTGAGTGCAAAAGTCCCCTTGCAACAGAAATAAGTCCAGCCCATGGGATGAGGGAAAAAGGTTCCCTGTTCCATACCTATTCCTTAACCACTACACCCATCTTCCACCCTGGATGGAAGAGATGGGGTGTTTTACTCCAAAGGATTTGTGCTGAGGTCACCACTCCAGCCAGAGGAGAGAGCAAAGCTCTATTTCATGAGGGAGATCCAGCCAAGCAAGTGCTGTTATGGTTCTATAATGCAAACAAGATTTGCAGGAAAGCAAGAGCTGTTTTGGTGATTTTCCTCCAAGGTTCAGAGACTTTGTTCCTATGAAAAGTATCATGTCAATTCAGGATGGCTGGTTCAGGACACGCCATGGAACAAGCAAACAATGGTGGCAGGGTTTGCATCATGTAGAAGACTAAGCTGGTTAAGTCAATCCAAGTTTTCCCCTTCCACAGACAGGAAATTAGTCCTTTCTGCCCTGATCCAAACACCTACTGCACACCAGGCTGCCAGGTGTGAAAATCAATACAAATAAGAAAAGAATCAATAAGGATAAGAGGAGACAAAATTTCAAAAGGAGCCTTTCCACCTTTTGTGACCCAAGCATGGTGCAGTGGTTGTAAGGGTAATTTTGAAACTAAGGGCACTGCAATGCTGTTCTTGCTTTGCAAAGCTAATGCCAGTTCTCCAAGTGCAGTGGGAACTGATGGCAGCTCAAGGCTATATCCATTTTTATTCCATGAGTGTACCAGGAACTAGTAGTGCTGGGAGGTGGTTGTGGAAAATGAGGGCATCTAAACAATTACTTGTTTACATAAATATTTTAAATATGCCTTCAGTAAAGCACTGGGGTTATGGAACTAATTACTGTACTCATCTCTTACTGACTTCCATGGCTCTACCTATTCCCTTTCAGGGTGGATATCTCATTTTTCATATGGATTTGTATATGCCTTGGGTTTTATTGATCATTATGTGAAGGTCAAACCAGATATGTGTTTTTCTCTCCTCAGGATCCTGTTTCCAATGCTACAATTATTAAGCAAGTACGTTATTAGCAAATGCAGGGAAAAAGAAAAGCAAATTAAAATAAAACCATACACAATCAGTCTATTTACATGCTTATTCTTATTTAATGATACACTTCACTGCATGGCTAGTTAGATACACTGCCTTGCAGTTAAAGAAGACTGTACTCAACTCACACCTTTCCCTCTCTTAGCTCAGGGGGTTCTTAGCAGCAATCCCAGTGAAGATCTCCCACACCTTGGCTTTGCCTTTCAAAGGAAGCTGGACTCCCCACCAAAACATCCTTATCTTAGTTTTCCTCTCCTTTTCATACTGCTCAGTCATGCTTCTTTACTTCTTTTTTTACAGTCTTTATTTTTTGGGAGTTTTTTTTGTATTCTCCACCATTAAATTTTTAAGCTGGCAAGATTCTAGCTAAATAGAAATATCCAAAGAGAATGCATTTCCAGTTTAGTCCAAAATTGTTGGTGTGGGGCTTTTTCCTCAAAGTGAGAAAATCCTTCCTTATCAATTGAAACATTTTGTTCATTTCACACCACTAATCTTTCAGGTTTTAATTTTCAGGATTTTTTTTTTTTCCTCATAAGCTTCTAAGTTACGTTTAAGTAAATTTCTCCATACACAGGATGCTTTGCTATTGTTTGCCTCTTAGGGGCTGAACTGATCCTGTGCTTGCTAACAGATATGCAGGGAGAATATCTGTGGTAGCCCACTTCTGATGTGGACTGGAATCCCTTGTGGAGCCCCACACAGCCTCTCTGCTCCTGAATGAGCAGACCAACATTGCCAGCAGCCTCTCCCCTGCTGCTGCAACTCTGTGACTTGGCTTTAAATGGACTGCAGTTTGGCTCTGAGTATTTTCATTTAGGCCCTTAGCATTAGACTCCCTGACATATTGTTAGCACCACCAAACCTTTCAGATGCATCAAGGAAACAAAACTGAAATGCCAGTGAGATAAATCTATGCTCCCAAACAGGTGCTGCACCATCGCATGCAGGTCAAGAATCCAGTGCCTAACATCTTATTTCAGCAAATCTCACAGATAAGGAATTTAACACAATCTCACCAAACACTAGCTGAATCAGCCTCTAGGATTCATGGATTTTAAAGTAAGCAAGGAGAGCTGTGATTATCCAGTTTGATTTGCATTGCACAGGCATTTCATCCAATAAATCCCACTGTCAAATGAATTATAGCTTCCTTCCATGTAAGCTATCCTTACATCCAGTAAGTTGTGGCTGAATTATAGCACATCTTGCAGGAGGGCATCCAGCTTCCTTCCATCCTATAATGCTTAAAAGGCCAGGCACAAAGCCCAAACAAGCCATCTCCTTTCCCATTTCCTAGTGCTGGAACTTAATCCAGCTATGACATGAAGGTAAACTTATGTAGTGAGCATTGCTTCCATATACCACTGGCCTCATCCCATGCCAGAATTGTACCTTTCCTCAGGGAAATAAGTGTTTCTTCAGAAATGATGCATGGGATAGTGGGAAGAAATCAGTCAACAACAGGATTGCAATCTACAAAGGAAATTATTCCTGTTTGGATCTTATCCTGATTTCTTTTGCAAACTTGGAGAAATTCGAAAAGTAAAGCAGAAAATGGAAGGAGGAGTGTAGGCAAAATGACACAGGGCAAGAACATTAAAATATCTCAGATTTGTCTTGTGCCCCTCACTAGAAATTCTGGAAAATAAAACCCTAGACATCAGGAGTGTGTGGTGGGATAAAGCACACAGTCACTGGCTCACTGTCCCCAGCAGGATGAGGGACAGAGTTAGGAGAGAAAGTGAGAAAATGCATAGGTTGAGATAAAGACAGTTTAATGGTAAAGCAAAAGCTGTGCACACAAGCCCAGCAAAACAAGGAATTCATTCTTGCTGCCCATGGGCAGGCAGGGGCTCAGCCATGCCCAGCAGAGCAGGGCCACATCCCATGGGAGGCTCCTCAGGAGCACAGACACCTTCACTCCAAACAGCACAACTCAGTCAAACAGGCTCTGACTCATCTTTGTGTCTACCAACAAACAGCAGCAAGTAAAGAGCAGTAAATTCCTCACCTGGAGCTGGTTTTGTGGGGTAGATTTGAGCATTAATCATAGCTATGTCTGGATGAATGCAGACTGAAAATGGTCCTATTTATTCTACTGACAAGTATCTGAAATCAATTTGCAGCTTATTTTGTGTATCTATTACATAATTGCAACAAGGAATATGTTTAATAAGCAGAATCCCAACAACTCCAGGGTGGAGGAGATATTTTTGTTGTTGTAGGTGCTTGCCATTGGTGACATAAGCAAACACAAGATGTCCCAGCTGCAGCCCATTCTCCCGCCTGACTCAAGACTTTAATGTGAAAATGGCTATTTTTAGGCTGGAGCTCATTTGAGGTTGTTCTGTGTCCCCAGCATGTAGCTGATTGCTGATAACCTACTTGGGGGAGTGGGGGTGAACCAGTGCAATCTGCAAACATTATGAATCAGATTGACTGAAAAGCAGAGCAAGAGCTGCAGAGACCTCTCTGAGATTCTGGTCCGATCTCTGGTACTCTGCCTTCTCTTGGAGATCCACTCTTTAGTTAGAAGTGACACTTCTTTCACATTTTAAACAGCTGGCAGAAAATAAAAAGGTAAAGACCCTAAAATGCTTTTGCCAGACTAGTCAATGCATTTAAGATTAAGCTGAACATTTCTATACATCAGTGACCTTTAAAATCTGTTAGGAAGGTGAGATGTTAGGATTTAGACTCAGCCAGGTGATTGATGTTTTTTTTTTTTCAACTGCAAAGCAAAGCTATAGCCTGTAGTCTAAAGCCTATTTATAATCCTCTTTAACAGCACTTGGTATAAAGATACAACTCATTTCTTTGTGAAAATAGCCTGGCTCTGCAATAGTGTGATATATTGAAAGAAAACAAAGTAAGAACCTAGAGCTTGCCTCCAACATATACATTAAAGAAGTGTCAATAGTTGCCCTGCATTTGAAGGAATTTTGTTAATATGAAAACCTGATAACATTCCTACAAAGTAAGTGTCAATAAGGGCATTCATTCATCCACTTACCTTCTGAAACAGATTGGCAACAACAATAAGCAACAACAGAAGCATCTTTGTGGGTGGGGGTTTGTTTCTCAGGATGCTCCCCAGGATGTCATTTATCCCACTTGCAAGTGCCAGAGCAGGAGCAGCAGTCTGAGGGACAATGCCCACCGACAGCAATGTTTAATGCAGCCCTTGCCTCTCCTCAGCCTGTCTGCTCTGCCCTTCCTGTGCTCCAGGAGAGCACTGCACCTGCCCCTCCATGAGCTCTTACCACACTGCTTTTCCATCCTGTCCTTAGAGAGGACATGGGAAGAGGGAGAGAAGTTCTCTTGCCTTCCCTGAAGTAAAGAAAAGCAAATTCAATCCCTTGGCACCTGAATGTCCTTTACAACAACCCTTTTTGCTTTTTGCCACCTCATTATCTGACCCTGGATTGGATCTCCAATAGCAAACCACTGATAAACCCACTTTATATCATCACCAGACATTTGCCTTCTTTCTGGAAGACCATGCCAACTTTTTTTTTTTTTTTTTTTCCTCCTTCATTGTGATTTTTCAATGCACAAGTCTGTAAATAGTGCATTGGGAAAAGCACCAAAAATGGAAAGCAAAATCTATTTTACTTAAAGGGATATACCTCAAAGCCTGTCCCAATGCACTTCCAGTGTCTGCTGTGGGGTTGAAATATTGAGCACACATCATGCACTCAGGTTTCACCCCTGCCATCCCTGAACTGCTTGATTGGGGTTGAGCTGCAGTAAAAATTCACGAGGAAACACATCCCTGGTGCCTCAGGGCAACTTCTGTTTGAATTTTCCTGTGAAGCAAGAGGTGGGAACACGGCCTGAGTTATTGCAGGCTGATCCCCTGTGCATGCAGTCCCTGCTGGCCAGTCAACCCCCATGGATGTAGTGAAAAATGAGGTTCACTTTCCTGGTAAAATTTAAAAGGTTTAATAAAAGACAGTAAGAGTGAAACAATAAAGCAAAAGGTTATATGGTCCACACACTAACTCGGAAAACACATCAACATGTTGCATATTCATAGACCTTCCTGCATTATTCAAAATCATTCCCCTCCAACCTGTAAATCAACTTTTTTTCCTTGTGGCTCCATCTTGTTGCACTCTTCCTGATCAATAAATTCCTTCCCTGGGGTTCTGGTGTCCTCCCTGCTATCTTTATCCAGATAGGATAATCCAAGAATGTGAAGAATTTCCTGATTATCTTTTTACCATTTTCTGAATTAGTTACATGAACAAAAGCTTTTTACATCACCATGCAATAATCCAAGAAGAATATATTTATCACACTACTATTTCTAAGTTTTGTTAATAGCAGAATTAAGAGAAACTATATTCATACAGCAAAGTTTTCTGACATTATACATATAGCATTCATTTTTATATTTGTGGAAAGCCAATAATATAATATGTACTTATAGAAAATAACATTGGGAGCCAGGAGATTCAGATCCAATGGGAAACTGAATACTGGCAGTTGTTCAACTCTGGATCAATGAACTTTAAAAGGGTCCATCTCTATGGGTTTGACTGTGTAAAGTTTGGGAGAAAATCCTGCAGAAACATGGAATGATTCTCTCTGCACACCCAGACTATGTGTGGATGAGATGATTTCTCTGGCACATCCTGGCCAGAACAGCATCCTGGCCAGAGAATAAAGTAATGCCTTGGCTCTCTAATGTTAAAAATTTTGTTGAGAGTTTTTGTTTTTCCTGCAGTTTCAGTGACAAACATAGTGGCAGGACTGATTTTATTCCATGTAGTGAGTCTGGAATGTCCCAGTTCCTCTGAAAGGATTGCTGGAAGAACACCGTGTATATATTTATTTTATCTGAAAGCAATACAGGAACATTTGCTGTTACATCTTGATATGAAAATGTTAACTGTTAGTGCTGCACTTCTCAGGGAAAGGAGCAGAAAGGAAAGAAAAAAGCTCGAGGAGCAGGTAAACATCCCTGCTACTGCATCTCTCTCTGCATGTCCAGCCTTTCTATTTTGGTTCTTTGCTGAAAGGAAGTACAGGACCATACCTCAGACACATGACTGTCAGCATTCATTAAGACCAATGCTTAATCTCAGCTGACAACATCAATGTCAGAATCGTAGCTGGGAGCTGGCAGCATTTCAATAGAGGATTCTTCTGAGCTCTTACACACTACTTCAATAAATAATCCTACCGGGAAAAATGGAGAGGAGCATTTAAAATGATTTTAGCTGGCACGCCACTACAAGTTTGAACCACCATGTAGTGATGTGCCCACTGCCTAATTCCACTGTGAAATGTTGAAATACAGCTTTTAGCTCCACAGAAGCATGTAGGCCTCTATTTACATGCAAATTAATGCTATTCATGTGTGAACTACAGCAGGTACTGATTCTGCCAGATGGAATAATTTGGGGATGGGCCCATTCTCTTTCGCTGAGGGCTGCATGTATTCTCCCATGCTGAAGATAATTGTTGGAGTTTCTATGTCACCAGAACTCCCAATTAAATAGCTATTTAAATAATTTACTTTTTTTTTTTTTTTTTCCCAAGTGAAACATGGTCATGCATGCAGTTGTGTAGAGTAAAAATAATTATGGCAGCAATCACACTTCTAATGCCACTATTAGTAACAACACCATTAGCACTGAGGGAGAAGCAGGTGGCTCAGGACAGAGTATCAGGAAACCTGGATGTGTCACTGCCCAGTGATTTTGGACATGCCATTTCATCCCAGAAAGAGAATGAAATAACCTGGAAAGGACCCATCAGGACCCAGCCATTGTCTCTTTCTTCCCTTTGTTTTCATCAGTAAATTATTCACAGAAGGCATAATACTATACTCAGTTTCTGTACAGAAGTAGGCAAAAAACCCCCATAAATGTTACTGTGACATTTACATGCATTTTGCTGCATTAGCCCCCACTTGACCTTCACCAGCAGAGAGGGTCACTTGATTTTAATCAATGGCAGCCCCTAATTCCACAGAATTAGGATTCTGAAAAGCAGTAGGTGACTAAACTAACTGATGCTAACAGGCCTGGTTTGGCTGATGGTATTTTATTTGAAGCACTGATATGCTTAATATTTGTTCAATTATCATCAGCAGAGAAATCAAGATATCAGTGTGTGAACCTCCTCGACATGCGGTGGCCAACTTTATATGAGGCAGCAACAAACACAAGACCTGAGAGGAATCTACAATAGGATCTGCTGATCTATTTACAATTGCAAGCTACAAAGGATTTCTTAGCCAGTGATTTTCATCCTCTTGAAGGTGGAGATGCAGAGACAGATTTTGACAGTTCTGCAAAGAAAGGGATTTTATTAAACTGAAGAAAATGAGATAAACTTTGCATAACAAAAGAAAGGAAAATACACCCATGTCACATAAAGAGGCTGGGATGGGATGTCCCCACCTCCTGCTCTCCTTGAAGCCCATTCCTGTGGTGTGACCTTCCAGGCACTGGCAGGGCTGTGCCCTCCCTGAGTCAGCCCAGCCCCTCTGAGTCTGCAAAGGGGGATCAGCAGAGCAGCCTTGGAAGGCAGGGTTTGGAAAGGAGGACCCAAGTGAAGATAATCAGCTGCACATCCACAAATCCACAAGTACAAATGACTGGAAAGATCATAATCAAACAACAACAACCAAAAAACCCAAACCCACATCAGAAAATCTCTAAATTCAGGCTCAGCAGAGCCCTGTCCTTTTCCAGCTTTTCTTATTCCAGAGCCATGTCATGAACATTCAGCTTCACTGCCCTCACCTGCTGGAATACTCCCAAATGCCTTCCCATGTCAGGGGCCAGTGGATGGGTTTGCTTCAGCTGTCAGTGATGGTGAGCACTGCAAAGCACAGACTTACCATGGAGTCATGGCAGTGGGAAATACAGCATTGTCTTCCAACCACGGAAAAAATCCCCCTATGCTAATCCCTAATTCACAGTCAAAGATATTTCTCCCTAAATAGAAATGGCCTTTCTGAAAGGCCATTTAAAAATAAGATCAATCACATATTCCTGGAGAAAAGAAAACCCTCAGTTGTGAGAATCACAGGTGAATGGCACACATTCTGATACTACTGCCTGAATCTCTTCTTCCTTTACCAGAGATAAAAACAAAACTAAACAGGCAAAGTCCATTCTGGACTTTTGATATTTTTCCCTATGTGCTTGATTTTAGGAGATTAATTTTGCTTTATCTTTCAATTTTAATCTCTCTTGGTCAAGTCTATGGGATAAAAATAAATTCAGAAAGTAATCAAAGGGCACTACCCTATAGGTGGTGTCCATATCTGGGATTGCTGTGTCTTCAGCTGGTTGCACAAGTTTGTGAATGGAATGGCTGGATTTTGGAGAGGCTGGGTTTTGCTTGCTTGCTAATCAACAGCCCCTGAGAGACACATGGAATCAGCACCTGCCTGGTATGTGAGACATGGGAAGAAGCCCTAAAAACCAGGGAAAACAATGAGCAGCTATTCTGTGCTGCACCTTTCCACAGCCACTAAAAACTCCTGCAGGACAAGAAGAAGGACAAGAGAAGCCCACCTAGTTCTGTTCTTGGTCTCTGAGAGTGACCAAGGAGGGAGCACATCAATGGGAATGCACAGGGAAATGCTTTCCCTGCTGTGCTCAATAATTCAGTCTCTGTGGCAAAAGATTTGAACAGACTTGCTTTTAGCAGCCACTAATATGCTTCTCCTTAAAGAAACATTTTGAATCCATGCTTAATTTTATTTTTCAAAAATCATGTAGCGATGAGTTTCACAAATTAGTTTTACAGTCTGTAAAAAGAGCTCCCTCTTCTTTCTGTAAAATGTACTCACCAGTAAAATTGCTGGTTATGTTCCTGCACACCCATCTTGAAAAACAGCAAATTAATAATTCCTGATGCTTTTCCTTCATACTGGTTATGATGTTATCTGCTTCCATCTTGTGCATCCCTTTCATTTATTTTCTAAGCCAAAGTCTCCAAATCTGTGATCTTCCTATTCTGAGCATTCTTGTTGCCTTTCTCATGCTGCCCTGAGCATTACTTTGGACTTCTCAGTACCAAATTTTATCTGCTATTCCATTAGTTTTGTGAGTTTAAGGTCTAAGCTTTTCAGTTTGCAGTTTGACTATCCTGATAATTTTTTTATTGCCAGTACACACGAACCTCCAGGATCTCTGATAATGTGCTGATTAGTACAAATCCCAGCTGAAAGCCTTGGAGTGTTTCCCTTCAATAGAAAAGCAGTCCATGTATTCCTACCCTTTATTTCTTATCTTTTAACCAGTTTTTAATACTTTGGAGGACCTTTCCTCTTATGCTTTGACAGCTTAGTTTCCATGAGGGTGTCTCATGAGAAACCCTGTCAGGAGTGTTGAATGGAAACCACTTGGATGAAATGTTTGTTATCAGGAGTTAGGATATTCATTCAGGATCAGCAACCTGTGGAATGGACTGTTGGATTTCTGGAGAAAAGGAAAAGGAATTGTGAATCATTTATAGGATGTTTCCTCCCATTGGAGTCAAAGTAGACGCTGCAGATGACATTAAAATATCATCATTTCAGTAACTTAGCTGATGTTTTAGTAATGTCTGGTGAATAATGTAACTGGTAAATTTTGCTAAATTCTATATAATCCCACTTGCACTATGTCTTCTTTTTTTTTTTTAATTTTTTAACTGAAAAGTAAAATGACAACAAGGATGACCTGACATTAGATAGAAGAAGCTGACCTTGTCTTCCAGCACACTTTATTGAGGCTGAAGAGAAACAAGAGCTGAAATTCAGTGCTGGAGCCCCTTGGCAGCTCCTGCCAGTCCTGGCTCAGAATGCCAGCCCTGCTTGAGGTGCAGCCTGAGAGAGCAGCAGCCTGTCCCCTTGGTGTCTGCTGCACCCCAGGAGCTCTGGCAGATGCTGCAGTGCCACACACAGATTTGGGGACAGCCCACGTTCCCTGCCAGCCCTGGCAGCAGCAGCAGCCACCAGAAGCCCCACTTTAGCACTCTGCCCAGCCTGGGGCCTCTCCTTTCCAAAAAGCCAAGGATGCACTTCAAACCCTCAGTGCTCTGAGCTGGGACTGTCTCCTTCAGATCCCAGGAAGGGCAGGGAACAGAGACACAAAACCAGAGAGCAGGGGGGAACTGAGAGCCCTCCCTGGGCAGAGCCTTCCTGCTGACCTCTGACCTGACTGCTCCTGCCTGAGCCCTGCACCCAGAGCCCCTCTGCTGCCATTCCCATCCCAGGGCACTGCTGGCACTGCTGGCACTGCTCCTGCCTGGCAGAACCCTCTGCCATCCCTGCAGAGCCACAGAACAGAGTCAATGGATTGAAATTCATGCTGCTGACACTGAGGAGGGCTCTGCCTGCTTGAAATATAAGTGGTCCTGGTAATTTGGAGACCTAAGTAAAGTGAGCAGAGAATCTGTACAAGCAGGCTTTCACATCCTATTTCCTTCTGGTCAGGGCATGCAGAAAAATAATTTACCATGGAAATGATCTCACAAAGACATAACGTAAGAATTAGTAATGTCTAAGATTATAAAAAACCCTTTCTGTATGTTATCTTTTCTTATAATTTCATTAAAAGAACAATTATTCATCTGGAAAAAGCCAAGTTAGATTTTATTTTATTTTATTTTATTTTATTTTATTTTATTTTATTTTATTTTATTTTATTTTATTTTATTTTATTTTATTTTATTTTAAGCTTGTGTTACTTCCTGATGAATAATCATATGGAGATAAAATTCAGATTCATGTGTACCAGGCATTACAGGATATAAAATGTCATTGTTAATTCCCTAAGCCATACATTGCAAGATTACCAACATTAAGATTGCACTTAGAAGACATCTGCAAATGCTAAGGACAGTAAAGGTCATTAAATAAAATTAACATTTCCCTGTACTTCAAGTAGAATAAAGAGTTTGAATTTCTGCTGCAGGTTCAAGCCCACTCTATTTTGCCTCTCCAGTCATGATCAGTTTCATATGGGAAGTTATCTTTATATCAAGGAAGCCTCCTACAAGGTTTATCTGAGCTACACAACAATTTTAGAATAAAAACCAAACAGGAAACTTTAAAAGACAACCTCCCCCTAGCCAATACTCTAGAAACATTTAATGAGGGAAAATTACTGCTCCTTAACAAAATGGAGAAAGATTAGAATACTTGATGAGAACATTGTTGAAATTTTTCCTTTCTAAGGTGTTCTGTGCTGGCTGGGAGCCATTTACTCCTGCATTGCAATTGAAGAGAACATTTGCCTCCTTGCTTTTCCACTCTAATATCTCATAGCACAAGCAGAGCTTTTGTTATGCATCAGCAGCTGCCAATATTTTAATGAAAAGCTCCAACAAAACCGGTTGTCCTTTTCTTTTCATTTCTTTTAGCTGGCAGCTCTTCAGAGTTCCACTCCCCAGTTCAAACCCAGTCTGCTGCAACCTCTACCCACAGCATCTCCCAGTATTGTCCCATTGAAACTGACTGACTGCACTGTCAGAACCTCTCAACAAATTCCCAGTTTCATTTAGTCTGCATGAGTTCTGTCTTCAGCAAAGCAAATTCCCAGTTCTGCCTTTATTTCATATTAAACTGGAAGGAATATTTCACATCAGATGGGTTCCTGCTGAATCCAGATATATTTAGCAAAGTCTCTAAGTCTGTCTCTTCATCCTATGATCTCCACTTGTTTCTCAACATGTGAGGCCTTTCCTTGCCTATTTATATAAGGTTTTAATTTTTGACATATGTATATTTTTAAATTCTTAAAATGAATCCGAGTATGTATTTCTCCAACACCCTTGGATGCTGTGATAGGCACAAAGGAAAAAAAAAGCCTGTGCTTAAGACATACAAATCTGCAGAAGTTAAACACAGGGCTACATGCTCCCTTGAACTCTCAGTGACAAAAAGGTCTGTGGGCTTTTTGCACTGGACTCTGCTGATGTCTCTGTTTTATACTATTGGTGACAACAGCACTTAACCAGCTTCCTTTCTGGTACAATATTCCAAGGACCTTTCAGTAAATCAGTTGCAATCAGGGGGGAAAAAAAAGAAACCCTTGAAAGATAATAAATGTCAGTTCATTTATACAACAAGAATAATGAAGCTGATTGCAAAACACAGGTTAGAAAAAAACCAGTGGAAACACTATGAATTATATTCCTATTCATGACATAGAATTTAAAAGCACAGAATTTGCCAAGTTTTAAAAAATTCCAGAGTGCTGATATTTTTTTAGCCATTTCTCCTGGCTTTGCTGATTTATCTGGCAGTGATATGTCAGTGGAGATATAACACTGCTTGGCGTGCTAAATAGTGTCACTTTCTTCTGATTCTGTCGAGTTTTCATGTTGACTAGCACAAGGAAATGTTAACCTCTCCTGTTCTCACTCCTTCAGTGTGATTTCTGATACTTCTGACACAATCCCTTGCATGTCCTTATTTCTCTGTAATTACATTAACACGGTGATGTGCCTTCATCTGGGACTTCATCAGGATTTCATCTTGTAAAGAAAAAAAAGCCCTGGATCACTGAAGTACCTTTTTTCTTAGGGAACCACCTTCAAAGCCTTAACCACAATGTTTCTAGAGATCTGTCAGCTTAGAAGTAATGCCTGACACCATCAAATTATTGTCATTATCACATCCAGGGCAATCACTTCTCCCTCCCCTGCCATCCCAAGGTTTTCAGAAAAAAAGGAAGCAGGGTGTCTTTCAACTTTGAAAGTTGTTAGCCACAGGTGTGACTTGGATTTACTGAATTATTCTACTGTAGTGTCCCAGGAAGATTTGGCAGAGTTCAATTCCAAGGATGACACACATCAAACTACCTTCACAGATGCTCATTCACCCAGCAGATTACAGAAGGCTGACCCCAGAATTGCTGAGAACTGAGAGCAGTAAAGAGAGGGTTGGTGAGTGTGATCTGGGTGCCAGGTCATTAAGGCTGTTCTGGTAAGACAAAACAGAAGGGTATGATGCAGACTTTCTGCCACAGGCTGTGAACTTGTCATCTTACAACAGAAGTCAGTCTGCCTAACTGCCTGAGCAATAAATAGAAACTCTTTCCTAGCACATAATAAAAGCAATGGACACCTCCTACTTCAGTTTTGCTTCTTCATTCTCTCATCTAACATTGCCCTGAGCTCTTCTGGAGTTCTTGTTTGAGAGCTCTCTCTGTTGATGCCCACAAGCAATTAGTCATGGTAATGGGGCTATGTTTTATGCCACAACTGTCATTTTGTATTTACAAACACAACATCAAAACTTCATGAAGTAGGAGGACGTGGCTGATTTTTTGCAACCTGAAACAATGCCTAAGATGGGAAAGAAAAATACTTTAGTTATTTCCTAAGAATTTCCCACAGCATATCATTAAGTAAACTGGAATGTAAGCAAACACAGGACCTGGGCCAGTTTTGTAGAGCTGAGATATTTCTCTGCTGACACATTTTAATGCTAAATATGTGTCTGATCAGGTGTTCCAGTTTAAGATGGCTTCTTCCCTGTGGCAGAAACCTGCCTATGGCACAGGGGACAGATGAGAGGAAACTCAGCAAGGATTCCATTTTGAATCCATTATTAACAAAGCATGGCTCACAGTGGACTACTGAGGGTGTTCTGCACAAAAATGTATTTAGGTGAAGGTTAGGCATTGTACTGACTGAAACTTCCCCCCAATCTTGATATTCACAGAATTTAGGGCAGCTGGGCCAATTTGGTCTCCTGTATCTGGCAGGACATTAACTCAAGCATTAACCTCAGTGTTCTGCCCAATGCCTTGGTCTGGAGTGAGGCATTTTGACCCTTGACAAACCTGTGGGGACCACAGACAGCAGTGTCAAAACCATTCTTCAAACCTCAGTGCTGACTGGAGATGAAATGAAACAGGTGGTTTGTGTTGGCTCTTCTCCTATGGAAATACTAAAAGGCACACATTGAGGCTGTGCTCCTCCTGTGACTGCTGCTTTTGAGCTGCCCAACTTGCCTTTCTTGCCAGATAGCAAAAACTTCATTCCTGGCCATTGTGCCATGAAAATTGTTGAGTTTCTTTAGAGGAAACATTTGTTAGAGGCTAATATATGATCTTTGGTCTTCTGAGGAGTGAATGAACCCATGAATGGCTTCACCTTGACTTAATAAAGCATGGCTTGTCCTCAGTGTGCTGGCACAGTCCAGGCACTCATCTCCAGCCTGGTTTCCTTAGGTCTTTAGGCTTTGAGTTGGCAGAACCTGTGTCTTCAGTTACTGCAATAAAATTGTGCTTATAAATGAGGGAAATAATCAGGTCCCTTTAAAAATCAGGTTTATGGGAACTAATCTAAATGTGAAGTTAACTCATTTTTAAAGCAGCAGCTTAAACTGTCATTAAAGCAAGAAAATAAAGGCCTTGAGAGAGAAGGGAACACTAAGAGGAAGGAACAGGGATGTCAGGTTACAGATAAAGTTGTTTCCTGCCCAGCAAACAAGTAGTAGAGCAAACCACTTCATCCTGCACCTCACATAAACACGTAGTTGATGATACAATAAACACAGCACAAGTGAATGTTGGTACTGCAAATGGCTTTATGCCAAAGCACAACAAAATCAGGGGCTGGGGCTGGATGAGCTCTTTGAAAGCAGGCAAGTTAAGAACTGCAGTATTGCTCAAGATCATTTAAAGCCTCTAAAAATCCTTAAAATTTCTCTCCCTCTTTCACTGGCACTTTAGTAAGGCAATTCCCAATATTTGGCTTGTGAAATAGTCTGGAATATAACAGTTGCATCAGCAGCCTGTAGCAGGGCTGTTCCTTCCAGGCCCTGTGTGCACATTTGAAACCCCCTTTGTACCACCATGAAAGCCATACCTGTTCCAGGGCATGTTTGCACAGAGGGAGCAGTTAAAAGTTTTGATTACTGGGACTGCAGATGGTGGGGCTGATTCTGGGAGTAGCAGGCTATTCTTCCAGTCCCCAGCGTCTGGAGACCACTGGCAGTCCCTTTTTATTTTTTTTTTCCCCTGAACGAATTCCTTTTCATCTGATACCAAATCTGTGACTCACATTGTTCACTTCAGCAAGCCAGCACAGTGTCACATCAGCTTTGTCCCCAACTTTAAATATATTCATGCCATCTGTCTCTTGGTCTCAACTGGTGAAACAATTGCAACGTAGGTTACGTACAATCAATTCCCAGTTGTTGTGAACAGCTTGAGATGTCTCACATCTAACTCAGTGGCTTGTGGAAGAGTCTGGTAAATGACTTTTTACAGGAAGATGATCAGTTTAGGATTCCCTTTGCAGACATTTCAGATGGCAAGAAGTTCAGATTTTAGCTTGATATCTTTGCACTTTTTCTCCATATGGTTTTGGTTCTTCTTGCAAAAATATGTGTTTGTCTCCATATGTCTCTTATCTTGAGATTTTTGTGTCATCTTTAATTAGAAATTGAAGATCGGTTGGTTTGATTTGTATCACTATTTGTCATTGCTGCTATTGTCTTTCAGGCAATCACATTCAGATGTTAATGTCAGATTAAAATTATTCTTTATAGGGTCATAAATATGAAATATGCAATTAAAACGTTGCCATTTTGAAACAACAGAGTGTGTGACAGACCCCTGCTCGCAGTGCCTCAGTCAGCACTGTCCTTGTGAGAGCACTGAGAGTCTGTGTCCCTCAGACCTCCCCAGCCAAACACAGATTAAATCTGGGACTGCAGGTGCCACACGGTCCAAATTCAGACACCAGGGGACTGAAATTTGCTCTCAGCTCTGGTGACCATGATGGAATTGTCAAAGTGAAGGATGGTGCATCACCCAGGCAGAGAATGTAGGTGCTCCTTGCTAGAAGCTGGGTGCCCTTACATCCTTGGGGATGCAGCCCAGGGGAGCAGAGGGCTGGTCCCTGGCAGGACACAGCTGCTCCTTCTGGGATGGAAGCCTGACCAGCTACAGGCAGAAAAGTGGAGCCTGTGGGGAAACACAGGCCAGCACTTGTTACACAGATTTGTCAGCAAAATCACTCTCACCAGAATTCAATTTCTGAAAGTACATAATATTCCTAATTTTTATTCTTTTTTTTTCACTTGAAAAACTTCCAGCTTCCTTATGAGGTTACTCCACACTAACCTGTGGGTTCTGGTGACAATAGGTAGGTCCTTCCCTTGAAGCCTCTGCAAAGAACTGGGATTTATCTTCTTCTTTAAATGAAAGGAGCCTGAACAAAGGTATAACTTCATTTTGGTAGGTCCTTTTTTCATACTGTGCCTGTAACCAGCATTCCTCTTTCATAGGGAACCCTCTGCAGTAACTGAGGTGACCCTTTTGTTCTGCTCCACACAAGCACAGGCAGTGAGAATCTCCAGCATCCCCTCATTACCTCTCCCAGAGGAGGTAATGGGCCCTCAGATAATCCATAAATAGTGCTAAGAACTGTGTGTGAAGAGCTGTACACAAAAGAAGCCTTTTACAATGAAGCATAAACCAAGGCATTTGATTTATCCTGCAAATCACAGGGACAAATGCTGCACACTCCTGCATGCCAGCTACTGACTCACTGTCTTCAAGCTAGTTATTGGAGCTGGTTATTTCCATTATTTCCACATTCCCAGAGATCATTTTGCCATCAGGAATGGCTGCAGTCTGAGTGTTCAGAGCTGCCTCCAGCAGGGAATAAATCCCTCTTCCCCAGAGCCCCTCACAGCACGTGGCAGGGAAAAGGGAACCTCAGTGCTCCTGGAGGAATAAAACAAAGAATTTGAAAAGAATTTGCCAAAGAATTTGGCAAGGACAACAGAGAGGTCCTTACAAGTTAGGGAGCAGGTAAAATACTAATTTTAGCAAACTTCCAGAATTTTCTTAGATGCAGAGGAAAGGACCCCAATTCAAGCACAAAGTGCCCTACTATTCCTCCATCCATGATCAACAGTGTCTGGAGAGATGATAAACACCTTTGAGAAATGGCTCAGGCTCTATTCTGTGGGAATTTTATTTCTCTCTAACATTTTTGATCATTCAGTCCAGTTTTAAAAGGGAATTTCTTCTGCTCCTAGCCATTCTGGGAAACCCTGTTTTTGAGACAGGATGTCTTGGAAATTGTTGTACCACCTGAGATGATTCAGCTCTGTGCAGGGGTATTGACTATAAAATAGTAATAGTAATAGTAATAGTAATAGTAATAGTAATAGTAATAGTAATAGTAATAGTAATAGTAATAGTAATAGTAATTAATAGTAATAGTAATTAATAGCAATAGCAATAGCAATAGCAATAGCAATAGCAATAGCAATAGCAATAGCAATAGCAATAGCAAGAGTAATAGTAATAGTAATAGTAATAGTAATAGTAATAGTAATAGTAATAATAATAGTAATAGTAATAGTAATAAATAGTAATAGCAATAAATAGCAACAATAGTAATATAATAATAATAATAATAATAATAATAAGTATCTGAAGCACTGCTCCTGAGTAAAATCAGTCACATTTTTGGAAGGCACCCAAGTAGTTTTAGCCTCCATATTTTCTTCTCTCCTAGTAGGTAAACTGAGAATAAATCAGGGTCTTTTACTGCAGTACAGCAGAAACTACCTGTTACACTGGGCTTCGTGGGTCAGTGCTTTGATGTCTGTGTCAGTGTAAATCTGAGCTAAAATATATTTCCTAAGTACACAGGGAGAACAATAAAGAATGTGAAGGGAGCTCAGAGGATGTGTAGACTCAAACATGAGGCTTTCAGTGCTCACTGCATTCATCTGCATGAGTAAAACTGGGCTGGTTTGGATAGAGGCATCTCACCTCTCCCCTGAAACATCCTGGTTGAGAAAGAGGGAGAGATGGTGACAACACATCCAGGAATTTGTCTAGTGAACCATAAGAAGGGTCAGTGAGATTGTGGAGGCATAAAGTTTATTGAGAAGAAAATTAAAATGCAAAATATGGTGGGCTCATACTGCAATGTCTCCAGTGAGAAGTCCAGTGAATATCAATCTAAATTAATTTTGGCCTCTTTAATCAATCATCTCTTTATGAAATACAAATAAAGCCACATCAGTATGACATGTTATTAAGGAAGAGAAGACAGTTGCCCTGAACGTCTGGTGACAATTTACATAAATGTCATTAGAAGCAGCAAGGTTAAACCCTCCAGCAGAGCATTAAAATATTCTAAAGATCATCAGCAACTTCACTGTATACAAACCAAGAAACAAAGAGGACTGGTGCTCTGGAACCAGGGGGTGCTGGAGGAGTGAGAAAAAAGGAATTTAATTTGGCATGTCTGCAAATCTTAAAGAGTTTTGAAAGCATAAAAGGAATGTAAACAAGTCATCAAAATAAAATGGCCTGAAAGAAGAATATTTACTGTGGTTTTGTTTTTTTTTAAGAACTATGATCCTTAACTCATCCAAAAAGATCTGTTTTTGTAAAAGATCTGTGCAGCTAAGGTCCATGGTTGGTGTATTTATTATATTATAGTATTACTGTGACAGGATTTGTATTGGTGTAACTCCCAAGTCACCAGATGGAAGTGAGACCCTGTTATGTCACACGTTTGCTATAGAAGAATTTCACGTGGGGAATTTTATTTTCTAAAGAGTGGAGAGATGGAAGGAGACTGAATTCCTAGGGATAAACTGAACATGACTGGTTAAACCCTGATTAAAGTTCAGGAAATGCCCTTCACAGCCAGTGCCCAGCCCAGCTCTTGCACCTCTCTGTATCTCACATTCACCACGGGTTTTCTCCACAGAAAGGTCAGCAGATCACTCCAAAGTCTCACTCATGGCCAATTTCTCTCATCAGGTCTCTAATGTGTGTTTTGCTTTCCTTCCCTCAAGCCTGTTTATCATTTATTCCCATTCTCCTGTATGAAAAAATGAACAAAGACACTTTCTAAAGGCCATTTCACAGCTTTAGGGAGCTGTATTCAGGAGAGTAATGTGTGATCTAAGGCAAGCTGAGGAGCATTATTTTCCTATCACCACCCCACAGATGATGGGGAGTGACAGATTACATGCCAGTCACAGCACACTAGGCAAGGGGCCAGGCTGCCAGGAGCTCTGTCCTTTCTGGCTCCAGCCAAAGCATTGTTGAGAATGAAAGAATGATTTATAAATAGCTCCCACTGAAGTCAGTCTATCACAGAAGCTGCAGATCAGCCTGGTCTTTATTCAGGCTGCTCAAGATGATGTCTGTAAGCTCTGTACGTGCAGGTGCTGCAGACAGAGCCTGCAAGGATCATGTCCCAGAGCTATTCCCTTCCTAGCTGTCACCTTTCTTTGCAAGAAAAAAGAAAACCTACTGTGAGCACATTTAGCTTCACTCCCTTCATTCCCTTTTAGCTTCCCTCTCATTTGATATGATTCCACATTAATTTGTACTCTCTTAGAAAGACTTCCTTCTAAAAAAAAAAAAAAACCCAACAAATTCAAGTATCTGTCCTTTCTCTGAAGAACTGACAAAGAAAAAAGAACAATATCTTATTAGCAATCATGTTACCAGATCTCTCACAGAAAGTGTAATATGAAGAGTTAGGATTCAGTGACAGGAGTGAGCAGAACCTTCTGCCAAAACTGAACAGAGTCAGTCTGGAGCCATCACAAATGAGTCATTATTCTCTAACCTTTCCCTGAATGTTCACACACAAAAACTATATGTTTTTTTCAGGACTTTCTGCTTATTCTATGAAATTAAATCTCTCCAAAGCAAAATATGAGTATTCTCAGTCTGATGAGAGAATTTGTTAGCAGTCCTAGCTAGTCCCATGACACCTTTCTGCAGATTTCCTACAAATTATTCTGTGGGCAGACCCCAGAAGACAACCCCAGCCCACCCAGTATGTTGTGATGGCCCAGCCTTGCTGTCCTGAGCACAGCTACCAAGAGCTGTCTCCTTTTCCAGGTGAGTGATGGGGGACACTGGTGTGGAACAAGAGACCTGCAGCAGCATCCCCTGCTTTGAGGTGACCCCTGAAATGCTGGGGTGTGGTGGTTTTACATGAAAGGACCTGAAATGGGACTGGCTTTCTAATGGATACCTTCACCTGGTGCATTTTTAAGTAACTTCTCTGAAATTAACTTTCTGCATTATCCATTTAACTTATTCTTGGCACTGCCAAAAGGAGGGAAGATGAATAAGGGCTATTTCTTTCAGAAGAGACCTCCTATGCTACAATAAAATTTTATTGCCAAAAGCAAAACCAGAACAGATTGGAAGAGAATCTGTGCCCACTGAAGATTTTTTTTTAAATTATCACTAAATATCATTTATCCTGTTTTAATCTCATGCATGGAACATCATTGCTCCTGATATATTGACCAAGAATAAAACCTGACAACTTACTCAGGAGCTGAAGGTGTTAGATGAAGCCTAATGAATTATACATATGTTTTGGGCATAGCTGAAATCACGACAGTATGGGTCTAAATGGGTACTTACAGCTACCAAAATCATATAACCTGAATTTTCCAGCCATGTACCTTCTGTCTGTTCTGCATGTGTGAGCAATGGCTGCCCAGCACATCAATAATGGTAAAAAAAATTACACTGCAGCTCATCACATTGTTTGTGGATTTATTCCTTTGGGGTGGGAGAGGAAGATGGACAGAGTCAGACAGATGGGGTGCAACATTCTTGTTCCACCATGTACACCATAAATACCTGAGACAGACTGTGCCTCTTGCCAATGGAAGGCTGTGAATGGAGCCCTGGCAGCCATGCAATGGAGAGGTCCCCACTTTAGCTTCCTAATTTACCCTAAAAAACCCTCCCTACATTCAAAGGCTGCTTCTAATATCTGCCACAGAGGTTTTATAGCTGTCTGTGTCTTTTAATGCCCCAGTCCTGCACGTTAAATCTATCCCAAGTGGAGAATGGTTCCAGCTCCTCTCCAGTACTGCAGAATTCACATTTCAGTGTTTGTGGTGTTTTTCCATCAAGTTCTGGCAGTGTTTCCTACCAGGAGCAGTGCAGGGACACAAGCAGGACAATTCTGAGCTCACACTGCCTGCCCTGTTTCCTGCCTTTGCCTGCACAGGGTAATGCTGAGCTGGCAAACACCAGGAAGATGGTGACAAGCAGCTCTTTGTGCAACAGCTGAAAATAGAACTGTCTTAAAAGAGAGCCTAAGTGCTATTCATTGATCATGTCTGTTATTGTCTGCATAAATAGAAGCAGCTGATTGCAAAAGTCCTCCACTTTGGGAAAATGAGGATCACGCTGCCAGTTTAAGGCCAGATTGCACATGGCTGATCAGCAAACGAGGGGCAGAGGAATGGGAGCTGCTCTGCCCCAAGGCAGCAGGATATTACACCAGTTTTCAAAGCAATTAAATGTTTAGGGAAGTTTTTATTTATTATGAATCTGCACAGCTCGTGAACTTGAACCCTGAGAAGCTGATTTACATGGGTGAGCAGACAGTGACATTGGAGTCATTGACAGGAAAAACAGAAACTGTGTTAGCGAGGATAACTAAGCCTCAGAAATCTGGGCATGAACTTGATCAGCAGCAGGTTCTAAAGCTTCTGTGCTGCTGGGTGTTTATATGATGTGCATGGGGAGTGGCAGTGTCCAAGGCCAGGTTGGATGGGGTTTGGAGCAACCAGGGATAGTGGAAGGTGTCCCTGCCCATGGCAGGGGTGGAATGGGATGAGCTTTAAGGTCCCTTCCCAAAGCATTCCATGCTTCTATGATCCTATGAATACTGTGGCAGTAGCCAGTTACAAATAAAATTATTTGATTAGATTATTTACCACTCCTGTGGTAATGTTTCTCCCTCTGCTCCCCTGACCAGAGGAGCCACTTAAAAAGTTTGGCAGTGATCCTTCATTGTGAAGACTGGAAATTTAATTAAAGTTCTACCTGTTTTTTTCTGTAACAAAGAACCTTATTATTGGCTCATCTCTGTCGACAAGCCTGCGATTTTCCCTGAATCTTGACACAAGATGAATTCTGAAGGTTGTTAAGTGCCCCTAAATTCACAGCGGGCATTTCTTGCAATGTATCCAAAATAATTATGTTTTACTCTGCTCCTTCAGCCTTTTCAGTGGTGGGAGGTCAGGATCTGACCTACCATCAATTGGAAGTTACAGAGGAAGAGCTTGGCTTGCAGAAGGAGAAATGTAGAAAACATTGGGTCAGGCATCTCAGCACTTGTGAGAAGCCCAGCAGGGGCCCAGCAACATCATTTGGAGGCAAACCACTTTTCAAAATCTTCCTTCAATGTTTTAGGCTCCCTTAAACCTACAGCACAAAGGACCATATTGTCAAAGATTAAAACAAATATCTTTTGTCTTAGTGTCCTCTGAGTCAAGCTATTCTTAGAGGAAGCATAAAAAATGGAAAAGAAAAGAAATAAAAGCTGTACCACTTATCTCTTTAGTGTATAGAAATAGCAATGTTAGGCTAATCCAAATATTACTTTGCCAGATCCTCGTTTGATATTCCAATGGTGCATGTAGTTCTGAAACAATATTTTAATATTGAATTCCCTAAATAATTATTCACTGCAAAATATATTCAGTCCATAGAATTTTTCCTTTTCTTTCCAGGGATTGAATCTGGAAGTCCTTATTAAGGTAAGATGCTGCAGAAACCCTCAGGGTTTACCTGAGTTAAGAGCTCAAGAACTGGTCCTGCATATGCACATAAATTGCTTTGGGAGCTGGAAGATTGTAATGTAACAAAAGAAGAGTCCATAATGCATGCAGGCTTCTGACAGTTTTTGCAAACATCAAGGAATATGACATCTACCCTTAATATTTTTCTGCTCTGATTATGAAACCCAAACTGCAAGGAGTCCATCTTTGCATATGCCAGATAAATCAGTTTTCCAACCTGAGCTGTCTGGCATTTCTTTGAGTGGATGATGAACTTGTTAAAAATGAAATAGAGAGTAATGGGTACTTATAATTTAAATGAACCACTGCATGCAAAGTAATTTCTTTAAACTATCTGCCAGGTAAATCTTGAATCACCAGCATGACACATTTGAAAATTTAAAAATGTGAACATATATTATTTAAATATGAGTACCATTAATTGAGATTCAACAGAGTACAATTCGTTGTTTAAGGGGAAAATCCCAAGATGCCTGTGCAACAAGAACTTCCAAAGTCAAGAGAAGTTACACCTGCAGATGGAGAGCAGACTACAGAGGTCCCAGTCTTCTCTGTCAGACAGGGAGTTTGTGTTCAGGGAGATTTTCTGCAATGCTGTTTTACAATCAAATTTCCATCAGCCCCAGCAGTAAAATCCAGGCATATTTCCTCCATAGCTGAGTGGAACAGCCAGAGCATCATGATGAGCAGCTGTGCAGGTGCATCAATCTGTGCAAGACCTGTTCAGGTCTGAAGTGAGGATGGGCAATGGGAGATGAGTGTTTTTTCTGGCTTCAGGTATAATATCCTTCCCTCTGAAATTGTGAATCAGTGCCCTGCAGTACCTCAGGTACATCCTGAGCACAGACTGAGGGCACTGTGGGATGCAGTTCCAGCACAGCAGCAGGAACAGGCTCTATGTGGCTGATGTATCACAAATTTATCCTGGTGTGATTGTTAATTATCTCTAATACTTGCCACATCTTTCCAATACAATAAAATGCTAAAAACTCAGATTGCTGATAGGTGGGTTAAAGCATAATCTTTTCTCTAAGAAGCCTTTTCCCCATGGACATGCTTTCTTCTGAAAGGGTGAGAGGTTGAGAGCTATCATGAGTTAAGCTCAGGAGCTCTTCAGAGACTGAAAACAGCAATGAGGAAAAAAGAAAAATGCAGTGTGTCCAACACAGCACATTTAGAGATTTAAAAACCCTGTATTTCCCTTGACCAGACCTAAAGCAAAACAATGTTCTGTTCTGCTAAGCCTTCATCACTGGGAAATCAGAGTGGATTTTTAAAGTGAATTAAGCAATAGGATGGGGTCACATGAGGACTGATGCTAAATTGAAGAAAATTGAGAAACCTGTTCTTTAGCTGTGGTTTTGTGTTACATTTGAACTTATTCTTCCCATGGTGATTTTGAAACTCTTGCCTCACTCTAAAAATAATTAACCTAACACTCAGTAATGCATTTG
The DNA here is from genome assembly GCF_029582105.1 of Oenanthe melanoleuca. Classification (NCBI taxonomy): domain Eukaryota; kingdom Metazoa; phylum Chordata; class Aves; order Passeriformes; family Muscicapidae; genus Oenanthe; species Oenanthe melanoleuca. Next base: position 16,127,481 of record NC_079345.1, read on the forward strand.
AAATCAATGAAGTTAAACAGGTACACAACTGGTGTAACGAGTTTCACCTATTAGTACAAATTCTGAAATTATTTGGGTTGCTTTATGTCAAGGGGTAGTATCTCATTGACTTCAATGAGCTTTGAATAAAGCTTTAAAATTCTCTGTCTCACTAGATTTTTTTAATGAGAACTAAATTTGTTTAATGAGAAACAAAACAAGATGGTTCCACTTACATAAATGGAGCTACGCTTGTAGAAAAATAAGGTAGAATCAGAACTGGGATTACTGAAATTATGGTTTTGGCAATCACAATGTAAGGGTTCAAAATCAATTTCCTATTATGGCCATTTTGGAATAGCATTTTCCTTCTTTTTTTTTTTTTTTTAAATATTTTTAATAAAGCAAAATATTTTACAGGCGTCACTGATATTACCAAAACAAACTGGAATTACAATTTATTTTTACTACCACTAAAAGCACATTAAGTCAAGTTTTAGATGCAGTGTAAGGCCATGGAACAACAATAATCTTATTTTCATAGTCCTAAACATGTAGAACATCTTAGGCTTTCTTCTATTACATACATCCAAGGCATTGCACTTGGTAAAGGCAGAAGTTGACTTTCTCTTGCCTTCATGGCTCTAAAAATAAAAGAGATTGGGCCAATGCTTCAGGCTGCACAAACTCTCTACACCTGCAATGCATTTCAGCTGCAAAGCTGTGACTGCTGTATTCAGCATTCTCAGGCCCAATTACAATTCTCAGAAATGCTGCAAACATGACAGGTGGAGTCACCCTAACAGAGAACACTTCAGAAATGTTTAGATGTTTGCCCAGTTCACTGCTTGGCTTTGTTTATACTCAACACCCATTTTTCTGTTTACTTCAGTGGCCTTAAAATAATCCCTTTGAAGACTCCACTAACTCTGACCCTGTGGGAAAAGCCAGCTAAGTCAGGTCAGCTAAGACTCTGCTAAATTAAGGGTTTTTTTGGAAATAATATTCTCAGTATACATAACTCAACATTATTGGAAGAAGACAAACTAACAAATTAGTAAATGCCAGACTGGAGGCTAGATTGCAGGTTGAGCAGGCAGAGCCCTCTATCTTGTCCCAAAAAGATGGGAAATATGTTTGGAATTGAAAGCTGCTGGAGGAGTCTCCAGCCTGGGAGCCAGTGGGGTGCAGGAAATCAGGATGTGGGTGTGCACAGAGCCTGAACAGCCCCAGAATGACACAGGTGTCACCTGAGCAGGAAGGGCTGGAATCCAGCTGCAGTGCCACCCACTCTAACCCTAACATTTTCATCTCCAAAGCACAGCATATTTTGCAGTTTTGACTGGATGACTGGCATGAGGAAGAGGATATAGGCAAATCAGAGTGAGCTCCCAAGGTCACTCTGGGGAGTGTCATCAGGGAAATTGCCACGATGAAGCAGCTCCTGGGCAGTTCAGAGCTTGCTGTCCCTTTGCAAAGGATTGTTAGGCTTGATTGTGCCTTTCCAGGTGATTTCACAATCGAGGGATGGCACTGATGAGCAGGGAAGGGATTAAATGCAGGGCAGCTGATGAGAGTGGGACCTGACCACGATGATATTTCCACCCGTCCCTGAATTGGACACGTTTGTTCAAACAGAATTACAGGAGAGAGCTATACTCTTTTGTAAGCTCTGTTTGATTGGTACAATTTGTGTTTAACATCTGCCTTTGATTTCCTGGCTTTTTAAAGTGACTCCCATGGCTCCTATTATCCAGCCCAGGCACACCACTAAGCTAAAACTGGCAAGGTGGGAAGGGCAGGATTGAGGCTAGCAGCAGAAAAGCCCTGCCAAGCACAAACTACCTGATCCTTAAACAAAGAAAGCAACTGACAGTCTTTTATACACCTGCTTGCATGTATATTTTGCCATTAAACTTGACAAAAAGTTTGTCACAGAAAGCAAAAAGTGGGTGAGCAATGTGCCACTGCTGTATTTTGAAGTGCATGCTTGGGGGAAGTTGCTGGAAGACAGTAGGGGACTGTCACTGTTGAGAAATGGTTGGCTTTGTTCACAGCTGTGTAATTTCCAAGCTGATTGATAGTCTACACACAGAGCAAATATGTGTTGTCCTGAAATTCTGAACTTTCTTTTTGTTTCCTTTTATAATATTTTTTTCCAGTGTAGAAGCCCCGGAGTGCAAATGTAATTTCCCACTGCTAGAGTAGAGCCCCCAAAACGTCATTGTGTCCATCACTCTTACCCAGGAAATGGTTTCTCCAATGGTATTAACAAAATTGACAACTCAAACATTTCCCCAAGTGGCAAAGGGGGATATTTTTGGATTTAACTTTCATTCATTATATTATTGTGTTACAGTTTAGCCCTAAGAATCAAATTAAAATAATCATCTACTGTGCTGAAGAAGTTCTACAAATGGGCCATGGACTCAAATAGTTCTTGATTATATGGAAAAGGGACACAAGTACTGGTCTTTCTAGGATGAGCTCCAACATTCTCAGGAATTTGTTATTCTCTAAATGCTTGTGCTAGTGAGAGGTGTGAGATGGTGACTGAAACCAGTGTCAGAGGGACAGGATGTGGAAATGTAAAATTTAGAAAATGATGTGATAGGAAAGTACAGCAAAAAGACCAGTGAAGGCCTGGAGACCATTTCAAAGTGTTCCCCTACCCAAGGTATTTTTGCCTCTAACAACAGTTCCTGATATCAGTAAAATCACAAGCATTGGCCTCAGAGATAAAGCTGAGAGCCAGTGACTGAAGTGATCTATTGGCCAGATGCCACTGCTGCTCCTGCACATCTGTGCTCATCACTGTGCTCCACCAGAGTGACTAAATCCAGAACAACTCCACTGGCCCTATTTTTAATTAAACATTTATTAATAGAAAGTTGTGGATGTTACTGATATATGATGAAAGCAGGGATGGTCCACTCTTCATCATTTCCCACACAGCTGGTTCATTGTGTATCATTTTGATGATCTATAAAATGCTCTTTGCAGTTTTTGTTCTGAGGTGATTTATAACACAGAATAAATCATTGCTATACCATAATTGTTTATGTCCACTAGGTTGGTGACCTAATCTTCCAGAACTTCTTAAGCAGGCACAACAAACACATAGTAAAGTTTTAAACTCATAGAAATATAGACTCATGGAATGGTTTGGGTTGGAAAGGACCTTTAAGCTCATCCAGTCCCACACTTGCCATGGGCAGAGACATGTTCTGACACTGACCCAGCTGCCCCAAACCCCTTGGACACTTCCAGGGATCTAGGGGCAGCCACAGCTTCTCTGGGCACCCTCACAGGGGAAGAATTACTTCCTAATACCCAATCTAGACCTACTCTCTCTGTGTTTAAAACCATGCATGTTGCACATACCTAGTGGGGAAAATGCTGATTTACTTGAGACTGGAGTCTGGGATTCTCTAATGAACAGTAAACTAAGTACACCCAAAGATAAAGATTCTAAAAATATTGTCTACATTGCACCTCCCTTCATCCATCAGAATCCTGGTCTTGAAAAAGAAAAACAGAATTTCAATAAATCTGACCTTTGTCTCTTTAGAAAAAGGCATTTGTGAAAAAATAATTCATGTATAAGGCGCTGTACTTTGTTATTCCAGAAGGATTTCCAGTAAGAATGTATGGTTTGTGTTTGCTTTTACATTTTCTTTTTCTAAGAAGGGCTGGGTTGCTAACACTGCACTAATAAAGCCCATTGTTTTAATACTCAGCTGTGTTTCAGTGTGCCTTTTGATCAAGGGAAGGATTTGGCCAGCCATCACTAGGTTAACAAATTAATATGCACAAAGCAACCAACCTGACAGCAGGCACTCACCCTCAGCTGTAATTATCCCTGTTGTGGTATAATAATGTTGGAATTGTGTGTCCTAATTGCAGACATGGGGGTGTCCTGGAGGTGCTGGCACTCAGGGCTGCTCCTGTCCTGGCACTGCCACCAGCCAAGGGCTCTGCTCTGCCTCCAGCCTGGGGCACCAGAGCACAAATTGCTGGGCTTCACCATTCACCAAATTCACCAAATTCACCAGTACTTCCTTCTTCACTTCTTGTACTTCTCCAGTACAGCTTCTTCACAAGCTCCACATCATGTGTTTGCTATCAAAGGAAGGTGTGGAGTACTGACTCTCCCTCCTGCCTTGGAAGACTTCTGCTAAAAATAATGTAAGATTTCTGTCCCCAGAGCAGGGAGGGTGGCCAGGCCACAGGACTGAATAATCCTTACTCAGATTGAAAAAAACACCTTTTTCAGAGAAAACTCTGGGACAAATTCTCTCTGTGAAGCTACACATTTCTGTCTTGTCCTTACTGTGTAAAGGATAAAGGTGTGCAATCTGCTCCTCACACCACTCCCCAAGGCTAATGCAGATGAAGAGAGAGCTTGAAGCACTTTGTGGGAATGAGGGACGATGTAAAATTGAAAATCTGAAAGTTCAGATGGGACAAAACACAAAGGAATGGATGAAAGAGATAAAGGATGATGGGTGATGTGCATGAGGACAATATTTATAGTATATTCCTCTTAAAAGGACTTCATAGTGCTCTGTGCCTCCTAAAACGTCTCAAGAGGTTTTTGGCAACACCCAATTGTGCCATAGTTTGGGAAATAACTTGAGGAAAAAGAGCCATTTTGCTGCCTTTCTTAGGTAGTTAAATTATTCATACTGGCAGTATAACTAATGAAATAGGACATGAGAGACAGCATGGCTCTAGCACAATTCCAATGCTGATTGATTGGTCATTCTTAAGAAGGGATTGATTCATTTTATCCCAGTGATACTCACCACAATTTCATTCCCCTTAAAATGGAGGTGTGAAGGTCTAAATATCACCTATGAGAAAGAAAGCAATTAGTATCTCCAACACAGAGCTCTATTAATCTCATGGCTGCAATATTCAAGCTCCAAACAATTTACTAAGATGATGTATCTCTATTTACATCCAAAAAGAAAACCAAACAAAACAACTCTATATCAATCTGGGAACTTGTAAGGGTGTGGTTAATAAGAAAGACACATATTTATGGGGAGCACTTGGCTTTTATAGAGCAAAATGCCCAAGGATAATATTGCTTCCTGATAATCACATCCCATGCTGGGTTTTATTGCTTATAATTCTCACTTTCTTATTAGGAAAAACATCTTCCATTAAGTTTTTTAAATTATCAACCAGCATAGGCAGTAACTGAACCTTATCTCCTTTCTTCAAAGTAATTATTAGGAGAGTTCAGTTGTTGGTTTAGAAATCAATTATTTAGAAAACTCTCATTTTAGTGCTTCTCTGAAAGGGCTGGGGTTTATGGTGTGCTTGCATTTTGCTTGCACAGCAAAGCAAGCTCCCCAAATCCATCTGTCAAATTTGTGTGCTGTGCAAATACATTTGTGGAAGTACACAGGGATGTGCCTGAAAAACGATTATTATATCCAAAACCTAATAGTTGAAACTATACAAAGAATTTTTAAAATGTTTTCTTGCTGTGGTGGGGAGCAAGGTTTAGGTCCTTGCCCTAATTCACTGGTTGATGCAGTATGGTTTTGTCATGAGGGAAATGAGTTTTAACCCTTATCCCCATTCAGAGAGGTGAAATGCAGGGGGACTGGGACTGGGACATCTCAGCATCTGGTGAAAGGCTGGGTCCCAAACTTGGCTTTCACTGAGTGATGGAATTTTTTGTGCTGTTTTCCTGCAGGAGGTAGGAGTGAAAACATTGTCATCGTTTGTTGCTTTTTCCATTTTAAGGCACTCCTTACTTTTTAGTATTGTCTGGAAATATTTTTCCTGAACTTGATATAACTGCCATCTTAATAAATACTTCTGACCTGATACAAGAGAGAAAAAAAACATAGCAAGGGTAGTTTAGCACTGCAACAGGAGTCAAATAAAGCAGTTTCCAAAAGGTGGAAGTTCTCAAGTCAGGCCTGGTCTGGTTCCCTCCCAAGCAGACCCTTCCTGTGGTTCTGTGAAATGTTGATGAGGCAACACAAATCCAATCCAGAAAGGAACTCCCAGCTCTCTGTGCCATGGCACTTTGGCTGCTGACTCTGCCATCAGCATTTCTCAGAAAAAAGGATACAAGCCAAATAAGTAATAACTTATCTACCCCTAAAGCAGAAGAAGCTGGCAAAGAATAAATAAATGAATAGCAAAAGCTCCAGGGCTGTAGTCCTGAGAGATGTACTGTTTGAACTGCACTCACTTATCTGGGAGCTGAAAACTGAGAACTTGATAAAACTGGAGGGTTTTAGTATGTTTAGAGTTTTTTCCTATGTAAAAAGAACCTGGTCAATGCCTCAGGTAAATTCCAAGGGTATTTTGCACAACCCCTGCAGAAAACAAGTTTCATTGCATGGCTTGCTGGTTCAATCTGTCCTTGCCAAGGAGGCATTTTTGAGGCATCTGAGTGAACCCTGCAGTACAAACATCCTCTTCCAGCTGCAGTGGTACCAGCCTGTGTTAGACAGATGGGAGTAACACACAGGGCTGGTGCCTGCTTTGGAAACTTGCTGTGAGAGGGTCTGGCTCTGCCAAAGCAGGAACTGTAGAAGCAGCTCGTTTTGCAGGCTGAAATATCAAAATCTTGAGTTTAAATCCAAAGGTGGGATTTATTTTTCAGTCATCCCCTGGTTGTACCACATCACCTGCTGCTGGCACAATGTGCCTCAAGTCACAAGGAGACAGAGAGTTACCTTCAGCTGCTGTGTTCCAATGAGGGAATGGGGCAAAAACGCACATTCAAATGCCTGAAACAAACCCCAACCCAATATCTGACCTGTTAGAGTTGTTGAGTCATGAAGACCAAAATAATCAAGGTGGTTTTTTGTTGGTTTTTCTTTTTTTTTTTTTCTTCTTTGTCAGGCTTTTAATAACTCTAAACCAATTATGCCAGTTCTGACTGCTGATGGTGATGCTGGTGCCCAGATTTACATGCTGCAGATTGACTCAGCCAGTCCAGATCAGGGTGCAATATTAATTGAAGCAGAACTGCATGAGGAAAATCTGCTCTGCTTACTTTTTGCACTTACTTGTGGCAAATGTTCTCAACATCCTATTTTTATCACAGGGCAAGTGAGCAGGGAACAACTTAAAAAGCACCAGAGCTGTGACAAGAATGGCATTTTCATTTTTCTAAAGAATTTGTAATTTCAAAACCGGTTCCATGCCCATCAGGAAGCAAATCCTATCACTTCAAAATTTGCCATGAAAGAAGATTCCAACCGTAACAAACCAAAATACTGTCTCAGGCCAGCTCCTGACAGATTTTATTTTGACAAAAATCAAAATGCTTCATTTGGTTGCAAGTGCACTTTAGTGTAGAATACAGAATAGAAAGGAAGGTCTCACTTGAAAGGAAAACTAAAAATATTGTTGGAAAATATAACAGCTGAGCAAATGAAAGAGTGCTTCATCAGCCCATGCCTCTATTTTTCCCAAAATAAAAATTCAACAAAATTAACAATCTGTTGAACCATTGAGGTATAAGAAAAGGGCACTTCCCAAAAAAAAAAAACCTACAGAAATCCTCAGGTGTTCTGGATCCATCAGCTCCTGGTATGCCACCTTGGAGACACCAGGGCCAAAATACCCTTTTTGGGCCCAGGCTGCAGCTGCAGGTTCTGTGCTGCCACAGCTGGCTGCTCTCTAAGTGCCTTCCTACCTAGCCATGGATAAGATTCCAAGAGGTGAAACACATCAGCCAGCCTTGACAACAACCCAGGGACTCACAAATTTACCAAGCACCTGCTACTGTGAAAGTCTTCTGAGTAACACCCTGACATGAGCACCCTTAGGAAAACCAGTGATTTTGTTATTAAATGTGTAATTGCCTGAATTCAGCTTCTGCTTGAATAACCTCTTGAGTACAGAATTGCTTTTTTTGTCAAGCTGTTGGACTGTAACACAAAATAACCACCAGCCTTTTCCTTTGTCCTTCTGTCCCTTGAAATAGGAACCCTCTGTTCTTAATGCAAGGAAAGATATTTGCAAAGGAATGTGTTGCCATTTAGTAGGTCAGGTTTTAACACAGTCTCCAGTGTAAATTGGGAAATGCTCCAATGAGCTGCACGAGTTTACACAAGTAATCTGCTCATACCCTGGCATTCCTAATCAGTGCACAGGACCACAATGGGGACACTCTTAAAGGTTAATAACAGTCATTTATTTGTACAAGGATGCAGCAGTACTGAATCCATATTTCACAGGCTGCTGCAAGCAGATGTAAGTCAAGGAAAACATTATAGGCAAAGAAAATATACTCCTACATAGAAAAAAAAACTGCTGGGATTTTACAGACATTTCCGGAGTGCACTCTCAAGGAACATAGCATTCATCAAGCTACTTATTATTCTTTACATTTAACAGCCACACTGGAACTGTTTTGTCTTATTTAAGAAGTGTAATTTCTCATTGACCTTAGATTTGTGAAAATTAGGTGGAATTAGGTATAGTATGTCAAACTGGAACACCTGTAAAGTAACATAAACATATTTACACATCAACCTTTCCCTCTGATTGGTTTTTGTGGGAGCAAATACTGATTAGAAACAGAAATTTCAAGCCATGACCTTCCATGGCAGGAGCTAACACATCATGCCATTAAGTTCTGATATTGAATTATCTCATTAACTAAAAAGGGCAGTTTTCACTTTTTTTTTTTTTTTTTTTTTTTTTTTTTTTTTTTTTTTTTTTTTTTTTTTTTTTTTAATTTTGCCAGCACCACGACTTGCAGTGCTGTAAGGAAACCTTGAAAGCAAAGTTTATGGTTTTTCTCCATGCTTGCACAAGGCACCATGGTCCCTTATAAACAGACATAAACCACACCAAAGGCATCCCTTATAATGACAATCTTCTTTTTTCTTTTAGAGATGTTTCCAAAGAGCAGTGTTGGGCTGGTTTTGTGGCACAGTTCTCTCCACTGCATTGGAAGAGGCAGAGATCAGAATATAGGTAAGATTGTTTGTCTAAGTAGCACCTGATAAAAGGAAATCAATTTTTTGTTGAGCATTTATTACAACAAACATATGCACCAACACCAACTGTTCAAATCCTCTTATTTGCTAATAAAGACTTTGTTGGTGTTAAAGTTCAAACTTGGAGCAAATGTAGATGCAAATAAATGATATATTTTGGGGTTTTTTTGAACCATAATCTTGTCAGAAAAGATTATCAAATGATCAAAGCAGTAACAGAATGAATTGGGGTTTAAACGTTTATGAAAAAGCAGTTAAATTGTAGGATTACACTTTTTAATAGACTAAAGGCATTAAACAGACCTTGTATTAGGCTTTGAAATTAATGGGTCACTGTATAACATTCCAGTCTTCATAGATTGATAAGATTAATGCTTGCTTATATAGCAAATTCAATGGCACATTTAATTTCATATGAATGTTTAAAGTTAAATTGCTTTTGGATTAAGTCTAAACTCATTATTAATTTTAACGTCTGAAAGAGCTTCCATTTTTCTTTCATTTTATTTAATCAAGTGCATCATCATTAAGTAAAGGCTATGAACTTAGATAGTGGAGAAATAAGGAAGTTTATTAATTTAGTTTTTGAAAGATCTATTTGTTAAAGTTTAATTCAGTGGCCATTTTAGGTTCCATAAGAAGTTAGGAAAAATAGTGACTGCAGTCTATTCAGTTTTCCTGTAGTAATTCAGAGGGAGAGGGTGCTTTTGGGCAATGTGTTTGCAGCACATGAGAATTTCAAAAGTAAATTCTGTATTCACATCTCTTTGGCACTTTGAAAGACTGATCCCCCTTCACTGGAGCTCAGCAAGACTTTTGCCCACACCTGGCTCACAAAGCCCATGAATTCACTGATTTCAGTGAATACCCCCCAGTTTACATCAGGTGAGACCCTGGCTCTGATGCTCTGGCTCAGAAAGGATTTTTCCTTAGTTCTGCATTAAAAGTTCCAAAGTGTGAGTCCCCAGTAAAGCCTACAGCAGATCTGGCAGAGGAAGGGGAGGCAGTAAGTCACTTATCAAGAGCAGCTGCACTCAGTTTGTGCAGTCCCTCCCTTCCCACACCCTGGCACAATTAGACACTGTGCACTAATTACAAGTTCCAGAACAAATATCTCTTTAAAAACACTCACACATCCTCTTATTATGTAAAACTTAATGCATTTGATGAGGAGCATGGCTGAGGGACCACAAAACCCCTCTCTGGGATTTACCTGGGACTATCAGAGTTTAAGAGTGTTAGCTAATGAATTATTCAGAATGAATTAATAGCTTGGGAGAGTCCTTCACCTGTCTGACACAACTTCATTTTCCCTAGATAAGGTTTCTCAGCAGAGTCAGACACTGGCAAACAACTTTGTTTTCCTTTTCTAATGTGTGTGAAAATGCGCACTGTAGACAATGAAAAAAAATATTTCCTTGCTTAATAATAATTTAACCTAGCTGCAAGGTCATTTAAGGATGGACCTTTGAATGCTTTGCAGTGGAGACAAAATCACCAACTGATACCTGACCATGTCCAAAACTCAGGAGACAAAGCAAACCCAGGGCAGAAGCCAGGCTGCTGTGTCCAGCTGAGCAGCATTGCTCATTTTCTCAGAAAGCAACCACAGCTTTCCATAAAGTATGAGATAATAATAATAATAATGAAAATAATAATTTTAAGTTGCTTTTTCTTGTCCACTGTATACAAGATGCATTTTTTAATGAGAAGAGATATTATACTTGCATCATATTTGTCAGTTCTTTCCCACTGAATGTCTTACTCAGGAGCTGAAGAACAATTTGCCTTTTGTAGTACTGCTGTCTCCTATTTATTTATGGGTTTATTTAATTAAGAAGAGGAACCTACTTTTCTTTATAATTGACTTTGCATGGTGTGTCTACTGCCAGTATCTCATTGTTTGCAAATGGTGAGGATCTGTGTGCAGACACACACACACCTGTGAAGAATTGTGCCTGAATTCATGGCTCAGTTTGTGATTTACTGCAAATTGTTAAGCACTTCTAAATCAAAACACTTTATTACAATGCTATTTACAATGTTTGAAATAGTGCTAATCACACAGTAACAGAATAAATTCAAATGAGGTCTCTGTTTTCTTGCTGGATGTTCTTTTATTTAAGGAAGCAGAAAACAATTCCCAGAGCTTGTGGTGAAACCTGTCCCCAAAACCAGACGTTCCTAACTCGATAATGACTTTGACTCCACGCTGAGTCAGGGACAAAGAAAATTAAGATTCCTCCCCCCTTCACCTCAAATGTCATGGTGTGGAACATCAGGATGGAGGCAGTGAGTTTTATGGTGTCTCCTCCTCCTGAGAAGCCACAGGAGTTATTGCTGTGCTCTCTCTCCCGTCTCTCATGACGGGCAGACGAGCTGACCCTCTGTCAGGATGTGGAATTTGTTGCTGTCTCTGCTTTACAGCAAATTGCTGCTGCCCTGAAGCACAGGAGAAGCATGGCAGGAACATGTCTCTGAGGCACATCTCCTTTGAGGTTGTTCCAGGGGGGGAAACATCTTATGCACCCTTTTTTTTCCCTTCTTTTTTATTTTATTTTATTTTGACCAACAACTATCTTTGAAAATAAATCTGCTCAAGAGTCTCAGGAGGTTTGTTACCACTCACAGCTCTCAGGGGATCCTGCAGCAGCACTGCCAATCCTCTCACCCCCTTCCCTCCCCCTCCTGGGGTTAAAGCAGACAAGATGGGAAAAGAATATCAGCTGTGGGCTGGAATAATGAAAATAGTAATGGAACATGGCATCAGTAGAGACATAGAGGCTGAAAGAGCAGAAATGTTGTGGAGATCAAAGCAGTTGGGAACAGTCCTTTGTACTATTAATATCTCCCATATTTTGAAAGTGGAGGAGAAATGTAAAAGCAAACAGTGCACTGTTCTCCCTCAGGCCAGCACCATTAGAGCACTGGATCAGCCTTGAGAGCTCCTGTGCAAGGACAGCAGGCCACTGGGGTACAGAGCAGAACATGCACTGTCTAAAAAGCTAACATGACAGATACAAGGCCAGGCAAGTATTCAATTTGGGCTATCATGGAAAGAGAGGAAAACAAGAGGAGAATCCTTAGTGGCAGCTCTCTGAGGAGCTGCTCTGCTGTGGCTGGGAGCAGAGAGCCTGGTGGAGCTAAGGCAGCCCTGACAAACACAGACCTTCCCCATGGTTTTTGTCGTGTTTCTGCTTTCTTCCCTCCTCATTCTCGATGAATAGCTCTTCAAGGCATTTGTCTTTCATTTCTAGCCAGGCCAAAAAGAAACTGCATCATTGTCCCTGCATCAGTGCCCTTCACTGAGACCCTGAAGGGCGACACGAGGCAGCACCAAGCTTCACCTTCTTACTGAGCAAGTTGTGTCTTTTCTTCCCAGGGCTGTAGATCTTTCTAAACCATGCAGAATGCAGTTTCCTTGCCAAGCAATTCACAAAAACTCTAAGAGAGAACATGGAAGTCTAGAAGTGGCAAAAAGGTGTGTCCTTTGCTTTGCTTTACCCTGACAGTCCTCATTTCCCTTTCTCTCCTTCCATGCCTCCTGTATTTCCCTCTCTGGAGCCAGAAGTGTCTCTCCCATAACTCAGGGCTGCAGGAGAAGGGGGGTTTGATCCTCCTGTATCCATGGATAACATCAAGGCACAAATAATAATTTTAGAAGCAGGATTACTGAGCAAAGCATTTGCCAAAGAAGACAGTGGATATTGTAACAGCAATTCACTGCCTGCTTGACATAGATTGAATATCAATGTATCCTGAGATTATAAGTGAAAGAATTGGTTTAATATATTTCCAACAAAATAAGCTTCTCTTGGAAAATATCAGTGAAATGGAGCTTTGCTTAGTTTTGCTTCTTATTAAACATTTCTCATTGAAACTTATAAAAAACCTTGAACTGGTTTTATCAAAATTGTAGATTTATTTCAACATTAAAATTTAATTTAAAATATTCTGTATTTTTATTCACATTATTTCATGAGCTGTCAGTAGTAAAAAATGTGAAGCTTTATCCCTCATAAGGATATAGAAAACAGCTCCTTCTCTATTGTACTGATAAAAAAATCAGCAGTCTCTGATGATGCTTTTGTTCTCAGCAAATTCTGCCATACAGTGACATTTCTCTAACCAAACTATGACATTGAAATAATAAAAAATAAAAAGACAATTTTAAATCTAAACTTTTGAGTTTGAAATGCACATTAGTTTTTGAAGCAGCTATTTAGAATTTTTCCTTTTGTAGGAAAGATATTTGTTCCATTTCTGAACAAAATTGAACTTCAAGATGTCCACATTTCCCAAATAGAAATTCTATATTCTGTTCAGCTCTGTTTAAAAATTCAGCATGTTACATGCTCTCATTGCTCAGAATAGTGCTATTTAGGATTGTGCTATTTGTGGAATATTTGACAATTATTAACAAAATATCATTTCAGCCTAGCTTATAACTTCAGTTCAAATTCTACTTGATAGTGTTTATGTGCAGGCTGAAGTGCTTTTCATGTGTTACAATGACATCTTCAGATGTCTTGCACTATCTCACAATTTTCAAATGAGGCAGCTCAAACAGGACTCTTTTTAGTGGCAATTTCATGAAAATCATCTAAAGAAAAAGATTATTTAGAAGTAAATGGAAGTGGGGAGAGCACAAAAAGTAAACGAGGCGATGCATTTCCAGCTAGGTTAAGTGTCAGATTAAAATTCAGAGAAGCAATAACAGTAGGCAACTGCTGTCAGATTGGAAAGAGTGAGAAGTGATGGGTCTGATTCTGTAGATGCTGCAGAAGCTGCTGTATTTGGGTATTTCAAAAGCTGAATGAGGCAGATTCTCTGTGGAGGTAAAACTTTAAAAGTCCTCTAAGATACCAAATGGAAGATGACAATTTATATGAGGTGAGGATCTGGCTGGTGTTGTATTCCTCATGTCAGAATAACAGGATCACAGATTTGTTTGGGGTGGAAGGGACCTCAAAGCTCACCTCGTTCCACCCCCTTTCATAGAACATCTATTATATCTTCAATATAAAGCATTCCTCTATAAACAAGTAATATTAATAATAATAATAAACAAGTAATATTTCATGTTACTTGTATGGCCTTCCCTTAGTGTTAAAAGATGGCCCTACCCTAACACCATCAAAAACCTGTATTTTTTTAGACTAAGTGATAGGGCTGTGTAAAATCCACTGAGCAAATAAAATGCTGTGTTTGTCTGGAGCTGTGCATGTACCTGTGCTTGCCCAGGCATGCTCAGAGGCACACCCTGCTGCACAAAGGGCTTGCTGGAGATAAGAAATGTTTTCTATTCACCTTTTTCCTTTCCCAGGCAGAGATTTTGGTAGTGCAGGATGATCCCCTGAGTAGCAGCACGTAAAAAGATCATACAACAAATTGCCAGGTTGGTGGTGGAACAGCACAGACCTCACGTGGTGCTTTGGCTTTTAGGAACAAACATGCACATTTCCCTGGTGATCTGTAGCAAAACACATAAAGAATGGTTTTTTCCTTTCCCTTCCCAATCATTTGTGAATTATGGAGTAGTAAGCACATTTTTAACTACATCTCTGCAGACAGTGAGATACAGTTCCACTCTGTGCAAGACGAATTGAAGCTCATTTATGAAAGTACATCTAAAAATGCCAAGGGAGCAGACTTATCAAAGAGATGACATCAAGTTGTCACTAATTCTTTGTACATGCACCTGTGATTGAGAAAAGTGTTTTCTTTAATGTAACTTGATATTTGAAGAGAACATGACAAAATGAAGTCCCATCCCTTCATCATTTACATTATGCCTTAGGGGTACAAAGCTGATCTAAGGCATTTTGATTTATGCCTATTAGTGAAGCTGTACCTACAGATGATCAAAAGGCTCATTCTGATTCCTATAAAATAGTCAATATCACAATTAGGGAAACATATTAGGTATAATTAAATTACAGTTATAAATGACATAGAACTGAGATATTTTATGATAAATATCATTTGATATACCAGCCTTTTTAAAGAATTCATCCCATCCATCCTCCTTCTAAAGACAGATCCTAACTATGGGACATGAAAAATGATGCACATAAAAAAGAGCCTTAGAAATAACCCAGCAACCTCTTGTGCTTCCCCATCTGGCACTGGACAAACTTAAGGAAAGCACCTTTTGTCTTTCTTTCAACCATAAGGATCCTTTGCAAGCCAAGATGTGGTAGAGGTGAGCAGAGAGTAACACAGGGCAATCCATGCAATCCATGGGAATCCAGCAGAGCTCAGTGCTTATTTTACAAGTCAGGGGGTATTTGTATGCCAAAAAAACCCAACTTGGCATGGACCAGAGGCAAGGAAAGAAAACACATTGCAAGAAGTTCATTCCTCACATTCAACATGTCAAAGACATATGCAATTAGCAATATCCATCTCACCATGTGCACTGAGCTCAGGGACACTCAGGTCAGAAGTGCCCAGAGCCAGCCAGGCACACAGCAAGCCCAGCTGCAAAATCCTAGTGCCTCTCTTTGCAATGATTAGGTTACCTGTGGAATACATGCATCACTTCAGCTTCTTTCAGGAGCTAAGATGTGGAAATTATTTCCACATGGAGAAAATCCTACTTAACCAGTGACACGAGGGCATGAGAGCAAACATGAGAGCTGCAATTATGTTTGACCTGTGCTCTGTCTGGTCTGCTGCACTCCCTGCATGCTGCAGGCATCCTTGGGCTAGGTGGGAGAAGCTTCCAGTGAAATAAAAGCCTAAAATAGTGCTAAATCCCATTTACTGAAGGAGTTCTTGCTACCCTCACCCTTGACAGGCAGATCACTGTAAATACACGTTGTATAATCCTTGTTCCTCAGGACCTTTCCCCTTCCCACAGCCCATGGAATGTGACTGGAGGCAGGTTGCAATGCTCTGAGCCAGCTGCCTGCCGTGCTGGGGACCATCACTTCCAATACTGTTCTCTTTCAGCAGTCAGGATCCTTCTGTCAGCACTCATGTCATTTTTAGGCTGCAGCTTTCCTGGGCATAAAAATCATCTTTTTTGTTCCTGTAGGAGAAGACAAGCTCTGGAAAGCAAATCAAAAGCAGCCTGACTTCTTTAGGGCTGCCCATACCCAGCAACTGGACGGGTTGGATCAGCCACAGGGAGTACCTGAGTGACTGGAAATCAATTCATACACAGATGGGAGTGTGGAAAAATGATCCAGGAGAAGTCCAGGGCCAGCTTGGTGGGGAAGGACAATCTGCAGCGTGGCCAGGCCTTTGAGAACCATCTGAAACAAGCTCCCTACTCAGGCTGCAGTTCAGCAAGGGTGAACATTTAATTGTAATTGTTTTGACTTCAGTGAAAGTGCTCATCTGTTCAGCACTAGACATCTGCTTAATTTCCTGGATGGATTGAGTCCTACAGAGCTAAACATCCAGGAGTGACAAATGCTGGTTCAGGTGTGGGATTATGCTGCTCTGAGACAGATGTTCCTAAGCCACCACATGCATCAAAGTCAGCAGCACTAAAAGAGGGCTGAATTTAGCCTTGTTCCTGTTTATCCATCCTGCAGCATTATGTGTTTTCCTTTCCTTCATTTTTGTATTCTGCTGTCTCACTTCAGAACAAGCTGTATGAGACAGAGGCTCCTGGGGGAGCAGCTGGAGATTTGAAATTCACATCACTGTTCCCCTTAAGCCTGTCAGATGATCAGATAGCCGAGGAAGTGCTAATAGCTTATGCTCTGGTGAAATATGTTTTTCTGTACATGATTACCTTTGTATTTTGTTCCCCTTATCCCTGATTGTCAGCATTTTAATTAAAAGTAGAGGTGTGAGAACATGGGAAAACCTGTCTGCAGAACAAGGCTGACTTTGATTTAAGTTAGTGTACTAAGTTTGTAAATGTGGAACCCAATTTTCTGCTGCTGTCATCTGTCTGGAGAGAGACCATGGAGCTGGATGCTGAGCAATTCACTTTGCTTCCTGAGCCCCCTGTATCTCTCCAGTAGGGCAGGGAGGGGGTACATAGCAATTAACCCTTGATGGAATTTTCCAGAGGTGCTTTGAGCTCTATTGCTGCTCTGACTAAAAGTTTCTGTCCCTGCTACAACAGTGGGAGACCACTTGATGTCAAATCAGCTCCTCAGCATCTAATTTCTCAACTTCTCTGCTTCAGGCCTCCATATTTTGGTGCAAATTACATATCTTATATAAAAGTACCTTACATAAAAATACCCATGGAGTGGCAGCAGCCCTAGCTCTGGCAGGCCTGGCCTGTTCAAAGCTGTGCCTAAGCACAGGCATGAGCCAGAATTAGATCTCTTCCATATGTCCTGGGAAACCCAACTGGTAGGAACCACAGCTTTGTGTAACTCACCCACTTCTGGAGATGAAAATGTTCCTCCTGAGTAAGGTTTTTTTAAAAGTAGCCAATCTCTAGTGGGGACTATAAAATAGAAATTGTGAGAGAAAGAGAGATCCTTATGTTTTCCTTGTTGTACAGTACTTGGGATTGTTAATTTATTTTTCTCAGGATTTTTATGATCAAAAAATACCTTTTTGATGTTAAAACAAAAAATTAGCACTTCATCACAAGAAGAAAATGTACTATTTTATCATAAATCAGTGTGAAGATTACATTTTGGTGGGATTTTTTAGGTGGAAACGTGATGTGAACCAATGTGCCTGGGCACATATCTGATTGTTGAGGTGACACAACCACTTGACAGAAAAAATTACAAGATGAAAGGAAGTAAAACAATATGATAAAGATGAAAGATGATGCAGCTAAAATACCATAAGGAAAGAAGTGAGCATGAAATAACAGCATTAGGACACAAGAAAATACAATGTGATGGAAAAGAATTAGCCTGATCTGGTTCCTGATGCTGCTGCACAGGAAGAGGATTATGAAGATATATTGCAGAGACAAAAAGCAATGTTGGATTACTCAGAATAGCACACATAAATGGACAAAGCAGGAAAATGCTGCCATGCACCTCAAAGAAGACAGAGTGTCTTGATATTTGTATTTTAATGATCTCATTCCGATTCTGTGGAGCTCGTGTGAACAGCAGAGTTTGTATGGACACCTGTTGATTGAAATACTCATTTAATATGAATAACCTTAAGGTGTCCTGCTGCCAGGGCTGAGAGGGGCAGGGTGGGTGCCTGGCTGGGGTTTGGGGCCATCAGGGAGGGACAGACCTGACCCCAGTGTGTGAGCAAAGACAAGAAGTGCTTTATTTCCCTGTCACTCCCACACTGCTGGGGCCCTACCAACAAACCCAGTACCTCTGCTGTGCTTATATATTGCCACATTTAAACCTAGGTGAAATCACTGAAGTGTGGACAAGTCTCTGTTTCAGATTGTCTCTGACTTTTAGGGTGCTGTGTCTCTTTCTGTGGCAGGAAAGTAGGTTGCTGATATTCTTGGTTCATCTTTGCTCACAGAGGTAAAATTAGAGGCCTTGAGATTCCTGCTGGTAGAACAAGCTCTCAATTTCTCACTGTCGAAATTCAATCTGATTTCTATCTTTTTCACTAAAAAGCTGTCAACAGAAAATAAGCAATTCCCATCAAAGAGCTATATTAGTTTCTGAGGCATATACATTTGGCTGGTGGATGAAGAAAACCTCAAAGTAATTTAAATTGGTTTTTTTATTTTCATTTGCATTTCCCAGCAAACTAAGCAAAAATATTAATGCAGGACATAACTATAACTCATTCAAAAGAAAAGAATTGAAAAGATTCACTGCTAGATCACTAATAACTTCTTTTCTAACTGTGTCCTGGGTCTGATTTTCTCCTCCTCATGCTGGTGTAACTCTGTCATCCTGGTTATCCTTTATCTACTCTGGTGGAAGGAGGAAGGCAGCAGATATTTGCAATGAAGAACATATAATTAAAATCAAACCCAGCAGCTCTCTTTGCAGTGTGCAATAATATCAGAGCTCTCAGGAGCCAATGGGACTGTCTTGATATGCCAACAATATAACCCCACTTTTCATATGTGGAATAGCAGCTTTCCAATGCAGAGACTATATAAATTAGATTTCAGGTGAGTTTTTGCATTTGCATGTCACAGTTTGAAACCCAATTTACGTTTTATTTACAAAGAAATGTTGAAAAATATGTAATATTTCCAACTTTTTAAAGTCACAAAAGAATGGTAGATTTTTCACTGCAGTTTCTGCATTACTCAGTTTATCTCAGGGAATCTTGAGCCCAGCCTGCCCTAAAACCCAAAGGAACCAAGAAACCCAGCCCAGACCTTTAAGAGTTGCCTATTTATTGTTTTCTCACCATCTCTGTTCTTTGCTCATTTTTCGCTCCTCTTGGATTCTTCATAAGAACTTCAGCCACATTTCTTCCTTCCATAGTTTTCACTGCTCAGAATGATCAAGATGGCCTAATTAACTTCAATTCCATTGGTTTTGTTCACAATATAAAAGATGAATGAAAGAGAATTGTAGTGTTCCAGCTAAATACAAAAGCCCAACTGCAGTAGAGAGCATGAAATCCATAAGAAAACTTGCAACAAGAATTCCAATGCTTGGAGCATTTCCCTGTGCAAGCCCTGGGTCCCACCATCTACAAAGAACAGCCTAAAAAAATAGCAAGTGAACTAATAGTGAAATAAATGAAAAATAAAGAGGAAATGAACCTGATAATTGATGAGAGTAGGGCAAAAAAACAAGCACAAACCTGGGACTTGTTCTCCACAGGTTCTTTAATGGGGGTTGCTGAGATCCTTCAGAGCAGAACATTTCCTTAGGGGAAGCAAGGAAGAGAACAGAGGGCAAATAAAGATCCCAGTATTGAACTCAGTGCCTTCTGCCATGGCTACACTGGATGCTTGCAGTGCACTGGGGGTATTTACAGTGAAACATTTACTGGCACTTAAAATGATGCTTTCTGCCATGGTGTGTTGGGAAGTGCCCATTGTATAATAGAAAACCTGTAGGAGAAAGGGATTTATCCACAGCTGCTAATAGCTTTCTTTTACTCTCTCTGAGATTCTTTATTCAACCAAATATATTGCTTTCTACCTGAAAAATATTTATCAGAGTGGAGAGACACACTAGGAAGCTTCTTCCCAGGAGGGATTAAATGACCACAAATCTCACAACTTTCAGGAAAAAAATGTAAAACTGTAATTTGTCCTAGCTTTTTTAATAAGTAAATCAGCAAGAAAAGAAGAGCTGAGACAGGAAACAGAAATCCTTGACATTTATCACATGAATGTTTAAAGCATTTTCTGATCTAACAGTGAATTCTACTGTTTCAGTGAATTCTACTGTTTTCCAAGAGAACAGGTCCTGTGTTAAGATTCAAGACAGGAATGTATGAGACCTGAAATCAGGTTTGTGCTCTGTCCCAGAATGTCTGTGTGGCTTCAAGCAAGTCCCTTTGAAGCAGATTTCAAAGCTGCTTACACACCTAAAGAAATAATCGAGGTGTGAGTCCTTCAGGTAGGAGATGGACATTTTCATGCATTTGAAAAATCCCACTTGGCACCACAGCAGCCATTTGACTCTAGAAGTCTCCAATGATCTGTAGAAAATTCAGGTCTTAATCCCTCTTCACCTCACCAGTAAAACAGGAGCAGCAGCCTTTTCTTTCCTGTCCAGTCTATTTAGTTTGCAGCTTAAATCACCTCAAATCTGCTTAAAGCAGGGGTTCTCTCAGGAACTGCAGCCCAGATTTCCTCCTGCATCCTCAGTCACAATATTCCAACATCTCAGGGCTGCAACACAGACTGGGGAATGGTGAGCAGACAGTGAGTGATGTGGAAGGAGAAGCAGCTCCAGCTGTGTCCTCATGCAGAGAAAGGGTTTTGGTTCCTGATGCCACCAGAAAGTTGAAGGGTAGAGAGGGATGAGACTGTGTAAAGGTGGAGTGGTGGGAGGGCAGAAAAATCACGTCTTTTTTAAAACTTCAGAAGAAAATAATTTCAGTTTGACAGCGTGGGGTTAAAGTGTTTCTAAGACATGGGAATTGTATACAATAGATTCAGGGGGTGGAAGGAAAGGTTGGGTCTGGTAGGCCTGGGAAAGGGAACTGGACCCTGAGAACAAATGTTCAGCTTTGTCTGCACCTGCAGACATCATATGATAAATATCACCTGCATAATCATCATATGATAAAGATTATTATATATTATAATAATATATTATATATATTATAATAATATGATTATTAACTATAATGATTGTTTGGCAATTGAATAGAATTATTGTTTAATCGTAATAAGAATAATGAGAATCGATGTAATCGTAACAAGAATCATGAGAAAGGATGTTTAGGGGAAATTTGGGGGAAATGACATGAATACATGCTTGGATAAGATCAATGTATAAATAGAACAATATGGGTTTAATAACTAATATATAGTAATGTAACAAAAAGGTTATAAAAACATGTCCATCTCAAATCCATGTCAGAGTCAGATTGGGGTTTGCAGCCCTGATTCCCAGAGCTCTTCAATAAAAGCACCTGCAGATAATCATCCTGTGATTATGGGTTTCTATGCTAACAAGTTTTGCAGTGAATCAAAATTTACTGTGGAAAACCTTGCAGAAAATCCAGGCAAAAATGCAAGCAGGCAATAACTGTCCCTGTGACATGACTGTTTTTGTACCTGAGCATTGCTGGGGTTGGGTTGGCAGAGCTGCAGGATGTGACCCTGGGCACAGGGATGAGATGGCTGATGCAGTGAAGGCAGGGCAGGAAAAGTGCCCTTGGCACCAGGACTCCCCTCCCACACACAGCCCAGCGCAGGAATTCACACCTGGGGACCCATAAATCCTGAGCTGTGAGCAAACCTGAGCCCAGAAGAAAGCAAACTCAGAGAAGTCAGAAAATAATAGCCCTGCAATGCATAGGAAAGGTTATAGACAACAAGATGCTACGGTAAACAAACTAAAAAGATGAACAAAAACTCAGGAAATAGAGAGAAGGCTCTAAACTTAAAAGCATCAGCAGTTGGGAATGTTGAACAGCTGCACTCATCAATACTCTGCTCAGTTCTAGATATCAGCAAAGCGAGATTTTCCTTTGCCCAAGACACAAAGCGCCACACTGATATTGTTTTCTGTAATATTTTTGTGCTCAGTTGCTGCAGCTGATCTCAACCCTTTCTAGTCTTAGTGATAAGAATCCAATCTCCCAGCTGGGTGTCCCTCCCACATGCTGGGACTGCCATCTTCCCAACAGCAAATTCCTTTACTTTTCAATACAGGGATCTGTCTACTTCCTTAAACCCCCCCAGACATGGGTTGAAAAAGCCTTTTTTATGGTACCCTCATGGGTTTGATGAATTTTCCAACAAGCCAGTGCTTCTATTCTCATAGCAGCAAGGTGAGGCTAAGGCACACTAATATTCATTCAGAATTGACAGACTGAGGGCCACAGCACAGACAGACTCAGGGAATTTGTCTGCATGATAAGGGTGAGTATTCCTGAGCCCTGAACTGGTATAAGGAGAGACAGTTCTGGTCTCAAAGCCATGAAGTTGTGTTATTCTGGGACTTCCAAATCAAGCCAGGCTCCCAGTGCATGGCATCAGGAGACCTGAGGCTCTGAACTGTCTTTTCCTGACTGCACTGACAGATCTTAATCATCCTTCTCAAGGTCAGCGAGAACCTTGGCAGGAATTCCTCCCAGAAATCAAGCTTTTTGTTTCCCCCTCAGGGAGCTGTAAAAATACAAACAGATATTTTCATCTCATGCAGACATTTTGCATTTTCTTCCTTACTCCTCAATTCTTTCTGATATACGACTGCAAGTTACAATTAATGAGAAAATTGTGCCATCATTTCACAGAGTTTCAGCTGCCTGGATCTCTGCATTAAATTCCACTGCCCCAGTCATGTCTCTTGTCATCCTACTTGAAAACAAAGAAACAAACAAAAGCATCATATTTTTTTTTGCAGATAAAAAAAATAAATGGATGTTTGTGGAACTAAAATAATAACTGTAGCTGGTTGGTTATCTTGATTAATTCAGAAAGAGCAGAGTTGGCCACAATCAAACAGCAAACAAGGCAGAACTCTGCAGGACAGAAGCCAAATGAAGAGTGATGTATTAAATGAAGAGGTGTCACTCAAAGCATGTCATGCAAACTACTTAAAGTAGTTAATAGACTTTCTCAGAAAACTTTAGAAAGAATGGATTTGGCACACTAAGAGATGAAATGGATTAAATTTATTTTGATGAATGTACTCAAACCCCTTCATTCTTTACTAATTGACGATTATTTTTCAGACTGTCTGGAAATATATGTAGCCTGAGGAAGGGAAAAAAAATAATAAAAGCCTCAGCTGCAGTGGTATTAAATAGGCCACAAATGAAACAGAGCTCACTTTAACAGTCCAGAGCACAGATTTACACTCAGTGTTGTGAAGTGAAAAAAAATTCCAATCAAGTTGGATTTCAGAAAACAGAACAGTTCCAAACCTTATTAGGGTCTGTGTTTTAAAAAGCTTTTTCAGCAGCACCCACCATCAGAGGCTGGTAGCAGCTTAAAAGGACTGAAAATTGCGTTTTTCCCCTGAAATTAATGCTGGAACTTTTCATCTTTCCTGACTTATAGAGAATTTACTGGAGACACAGATAGATCCCTCAGTGAAGTTCCCATCTCAGATTCCAGCTGGGCTCTGTGAGCAGTGCATTATTAGTGCAATATTAGCAATAATCCACTGATGCAGAAACAATATTAGACCACAGATGGACAATGGACTGCAATACATTTTAGGAATCATTACTTTTATCACCAATGTTCATATTTGGGGATTCCAGTTCCAAAATAGGAATTATGATGGTAATTTGAGCCAGGACAGAGAAAACATTGCTTGTGACTAAGAAATGGATATTTTTGGGAAGCAAGGCGTGGCTGGGTTTTAATCAGGCTGTTCCTATGCCCCTTTCTTAAAAAAAAAAAAAAAAAAAAAACAAAAACAAGATACTGCATTAGGAAACTTAAAAATGAGTGCACAAATGCTGGAAAACCCACACTCAGTGAGTAGGAATCAGTAAGGAAATGTCTTGCTCTGAGGACACACCACCAGTGATCCCACAGGGATTTGCTCCAGGTCTAACACAACTCAGTGCATTTATTGACCCATTAGTGCAAAATAAAAGAATACTTCATGTTGTGAGTGCTGGGAAGTACTTTGGACAACAGGCTCAGAATTCATGAGGACTTTGACATTACTAATTTGGAGAGACAGCCTGAAGTCAGTAAGATGAAATTCAGTAAAGACAAGTACAAAGTGTTCTACTGAGGAAGGCAAAATAAACTTGTAATTACAAAACTGGGGATTAAGTGGCTAAGGCTGGAACATGCCAAAAACTGCTTCTGGATGACCAAAGTAACATTTTGGGTTAAAAAAGGAAGGAAAATCTAAATGAGAGATGTAATTAAGAGACACTCCTTCAAGAACACCAGTGAGATAATTATTGCACTTTGTAGGCTGGAGGAATCCTTGTCTAGAAGAGCTGGTCTTCACACCAGGAGACATGGAGCCAAATTAAAGAGACTCCTGAGGATAATAACAAAAATTACTAGGAACTTAGAAAATATTGCTTATGTTAAAAGGTTAAAATAATTGGATTTTTCTGAACCAGAAAAGATGGAGTGGGGCATGATAAATGTCTTCAAAAGTCAGGTTATTATGAAGGAGGTGCTGATCAGTTGCTCTCTAGCTAAACTGAACTTTAAATGAGAAGATATAGGTTTAATTTTCATCACAGCAAATCCAAGTTAGACATTGAGAGAACTGTGGTAACTGTTAAGAGCAGGTAAGCATTACCTGAGAGTCCAGAAAAATCCTCTCCATGGAAATATTTTTTAAAAAACCTAAGGAGTATTCTTTATCAAAGATCTAGATTTACAAGATTTTCATTAGACTGGAGAGAGAATGAGACAAATTAAATGACTTTTACTTCTGAACTCCTACAGCTCTTTCACAGGTGAGAATTCTGTCATATTTAGAGACTAGAAGCAATCCCACTGATAAAAGATAAACACATGAACAGCTCAGAAATAGTGCTGCTGATCACAAATGCATCACCCAGTTCTCTCCCAGCAGAACAGAAGGCACTTCTTAGTCAAGACAATTGAAAAGGCTGCAACTTGTGATAAAATCTTAGAAAAGGTTGGCACATGTCTGTCTTCCCTCTTCTTGACCTCCTTGCAGCTGTATCTGCTGCCTCATTAATTCCACTGGTTCTGTTGTTCTCAGTGATGGATTCAGTCAATAAGGTCCATAAGGTCAATATCTCTGTGTGACAAAGACACAAACCACATTTCCATCTCCATTGTAGCTGATGACAATATTTCCAATGACTTCAGAAAGCTTCTCTGATAATCTTCTACATCTGTGGGGTCAGGCTAAAATTTGCCTTTTTGACCATGCATTGATCTAAATGTATTGCAGTGTTTGCCTGGGTGAAGTAAAATCCCTTTTCTAGCAACATTTCTGTCAAGGGTATCCCATGCAATTTATTTTAGATTATTTAGAGAGCTTCTGAGTATCCCAAAGGACAAAACACAAATATCTTCCTTTCTGGGGCTGAGGTGCTTCACTCTGACCTGTCACAGTGATTCATTTCTTTCCTTCTTGTCAGACTCTCACTGAAAAGGTTTTTCATCTGCTTATGTTGTATAAAAGAAGGAGATGAAGAGGATTGAAAAGGTTTCTGTATTTGTCCAGCATGGCACAGATTTCCTCTTTCTAGATTGCAGATTATTAATAAATACAAGCAAAGGAATAAAATGTTGTGATGCTAATTGTTTGTGAAGTGTATCATAAACAGTACAGCTGAGTAAAAGATGGATGTTACCAAGATATTTAATGCAAACTATATGAAGAGAACCCAAAATAAATACACTACAAATTGGAGTTGTTATTTTCCAGTGATCTCAATCCAGGATGCTCTCAGATAGATCTACTGAAACACCCACTGTTTTAAAGGGAAAATAAACCCTACTCTCTCTGAATGTGACAGCCATTCATATTAACTTGCAATGTTACTACTTGAGAAAAAAAACAAACTTGTTTCATAATCTCTGTGACCTTTCCCTACTGACATTAGTATTCTTGATAAAGTCTAAATACTATCTGCTACACATAAATACTGTGATATTTCTTCACTGTTATAGATAGACAGTTTCCCAATTGAGCATCCAGAGGTGAACAGGCTGGTACATGTTTTATGCATAAGATTATACCTGGAAAACTTAAGAACTCCATGGGATATCTGAAAGAGAGAATAAAGACCAAATGTTGCATTGTCTTGGCTTTCTTTCCTCCTTTACAAAAGCTCAGAATGTGGTATTAAGAATGACTTATTTCCTGCAGACCTGTGAAATATGAAATCATGAATATTTGAAAAACCTTTCAAAAAAAAAAGAAAGAAAGAAACAAATAAAAACCCTAAAAGAGAGGACAACAGAAAAAAAGCAACTATCACCAACTGAGGTGCAAGGGCAGGCAAGGGAATGGATGTGGTGATGTTGCACACTCTTTGTGATATTCCAGATAAAATTACCAAATTGGAGTGGATCTGGACAAAAAAAAAAGGAGGCTAACTAAGACCTTGTGTACCTCTGAGCAGCCACAGACAAATATGATCACATTTTTTAACAATACCTCTCAGCCAAGCCACGGCAGCAGCAGGCTGAGGGGGCTGTGTCCAGTCTCAAAGGTGATGTTGGGGTGTTGGCTGCTCAGGGAGGTTCTCAACCAGCATCAGCTGTGCCTGGCTGCAGAGCAGGGCTGGGTCACCCTCACAGCAGACAGAAAACATCCATGCACTGTGGTTCATCATTATCAGGGAAGAAAAGTTCACATGAGAATAGCTGTAGAACCTGTGGTAGCTGTCTTTATAGATTTAAACAGATCCAGCATCCCATCCCAAACACTGAGCTGAAGCAGCACAGAGAAAGTTCACCAACAGGGCACGGGGAAAACACAGAACTACAAGAGAAAATATGCCAAAACTCTCAGTGGAAAAGCAAATTCACCAACAGAATGCAAAAGAAGACCTATTGATATTGTAGAGGGAAAATATGATAATGGAAAGTGCCCTGCCTAAGAGGTCATAAGCAATAATTGTAGCAAGAGAAAACATCATGTCAAAGGTTGTAGATGAAAAAAACAAAGTACAAAGGCATCATATCAAGGAAGCAGGCAGTGACTCAGGGGGTGAGATTTTGCATGTCCAACATAAAGGAAGCACAAAAATAAATAAATGGTTTATAAAGCTCAGGCTGGCATAAGATTCAAGGGCAGGCACAGAAACAGCCAGAAAACTGAATGCCAATGAGGAAGGAGAGCATCAAAGACTCTGCTGGCCTGTAAAGTCTCACTTACCCTTAAACAAAGGAAAAAAACCCAAACAAATAACCAAGGCAAAACTGCACTGACCTGAACCAAATTAAAATTTGACTGATGCACAGACATAATGCACAGGATAATGTAAATTGTAATCAGAATACAAAAGTATAGTACATAGACCAAGGTGTGGACTGTAAAAATGAGATACAGCTACGTGCTGAAAGAAGTGAACTTAGGAACCTAAAGAAATTATTAATAAAGTACAAGAAATCCCAAAACACAAATATCTCAGAGCAGGCAAATCCCTGTGGCATTCCTAAACCACAAAGCTGCTAAAAATTACCAAGCTGTGTTTGAAAGACTGGGACACTTTCCAAGGATGTTACACCTGGAAATAAATAAACCAATTCAGTCTGTACAACATCTGTCTTGCAGAACACCCATTGCATTAAAACAAACAAACAAACAAAGTAGTGGGAGCAATAAAGAAAATGAGGGGGAAAAAAACCCTAACCACCCCATCTATCATTGCTAAACAAATAACCAGGCAGCCACAGGACTCTGGGCAAGCTGGGAATTCACAAAGGTCCAAGGAACTTAAACAAATTGCTAAGAGGAGATAATTACCAAATACAGCTGCAAAACCCTGCTTGGTTTAAGCAAGCCCATGATGCATTGAAGGTGGGTGCTATCTGAATTAGGAGCACAGTGACTTCTCCACACACCACCAAAGACAGTTGTCCTGTCCTGGGAAACAAAACTCTCAGATCTCCAAATTATGGAAGAAAGATTTGAGGATGGAGCAGAGAACCCTGCACAGACAACAGGTCCTCAATGTAACCTCCTTGTATCTTTGTAAGAATGAGTCAAGAATAATGACCTAAATAAGGTTAAAATTGGCAGAAAACATAATATAATTTGTAACTTTGCAAGGGGTGTTAATCCATCCCTAAACAAACAAACAAACAAAAAAAAAAAACCCATGAATTGAGGGACCATACTCAAGAATTCAGGTCAGTTTGAGGATTAAAGAGGTTCATCAAACACATGCAAAACACAATTTCCACTGTCTCACCTGTCTGTGTTTGGAGCATTTTCTGGTCAAAAATTCAAGTAATATTAGTGTTCACTTTGCACAGTAACAACTTACTGAGATACAAACTGAAACAGTATGGAATATACGGAATATATACAGAATATATGGAATACCTGAAAAAGAAGGGCTGCAGCAGTTGTTTGTAATTAAGATCAGTATTTCCCACAGATTTCCACGAGAAAACTTCAGTCTGCATGCTGAAAAGAGAGAATCTTTGGGGCAGAAGATGATGTAATTTTCAATGCCTTGAGCACATTCTTCCAGTTTGCCTCCCTGGGGGCTTGGCTGGCTGGGCTCAAGGCCAGCTGAAATAATGCAGTGTGGCCTGGAAAAGCCAACCAGGAATCTCAGCTCATGCAGGATCTGCTTGGAAACTCAGTCTCTCCTCCTTGGTCACTGCATGGGCTGCCCTGCAGTCCATCCCTCACTGAGCCTGACCCAGCATTACTTACCATGACCTCTGGAGGCTTGTGTGATGGTCTGGACTCTTGACTGACCAGACATAAAGATTCCCAAAATCTCCAGTTTAATCTATTGAAATCTCATGGTTTAGAAATATGCATTCAATTCTATTTGGCTGCCTGCTTATCCTGAGCAGAATGGCACTGTGAGATCAACAAACAGATGGATCTCTGGAAGCACTGTCCAAGCCAATTGCACACCAAGCTCAAGACAGGGCTTGGAAAGAATCCAGGAATCCACTACAGACAAAGATTTACAAGTGCTGAGATCCATCATCCTGCTCAAACTGCCAAGCACTGTGAGAGCAGCTCCACTGCCACCAGACAGCATCAGAATCAGTGGCATTATCTGGACATAGAAATTGCTTCAAATAAACAGGCAGGAAAAATCTCAGTCCTGTTTCATTAGCCAAGTACATGGCTGCTCTCAGGAACACAGGGATCTAGAACAAAATGTTGTGTCCAGAAGGCCAGACATGTTGGACTAAGATAAATTGTTATGTTAGTGGTTGTTAGTGGAGACAGAGATGACACAAACTCACCATCATCCTCAACAAACAGCGTGTTTTATTGTTCAGAACTACTTTTTACAGGGCACTTGAATCCCCAGGGCTCAGATGGCTGACTGGGGATCTCTCTCTGCCCAGACCCCTGGTATGCCTGCATCTAAGCTTGGACAGGGGTGGCTGAGGAGTCCCCTGTACAGGATTGAATCCAACCAATCCTTCTCTACCCAAGGACTTGTTCACTTCTGGGCTGGTTGAGTTTTGGGGGCAGATTCAGACTAGCTTGCACAGTGACAATAAATAACAGTGTGTGAGGTCTGGTCAATGGATGTGGTTCTTACAAAAAAATGCAAGCCAAGTGACTGAGAGAAACAAAATACTTTTGTAGCACAAGCACCCAGACTTTAACAAGAACATTTTTTTTACCCTCAGAACTAACCCCATGCAAAATGTCTCATTATTATAGACAAGTCAGAATTTTTTAAAAGAGGACAAAGTGGCAGACACTATTGTAATGATAGTCACTGGCAAAGCAATGCAGCATGTAGTTTGATGGAAGAACTGGGCTTCCTTGCAGTGACCTCTTGCAAAATGAAATTTGGATTCATCATATTATCACCACTTCCATAATCACCCCATGAGAAGCAAAGCCAGACCAGTATTACAATATCAGATCTCCTGATAAGGAGGTGTGCTGAAACCTTACCGCAGGCCAGAACAAATCATTCTGAAGTGGCAGGACAGTCCCACAGAAGGGCCTGTGAATATTCTCATCTGAGATGCTCATGCATGACAACACCCATGGTGCCCCTAGAGGGTTGCAACCAAAAGGAGGAAGAAACACACTGACAGCAGATTCTACACGAGAAACTGAAGACAGCTAAAAACACTGACTTGGTATCAACTTTGGATCAAACTGCTCCTTATTTACTCAGTGCTGTGGAAGGTGAACAGCAGCTTCCCCCAAACCAGACAGATTGGCTCAGCAGTGACACAGACAGGGGCTGGTCCTCCCAGGGAAAAGAGAGAAACACTTGAGCTCAAAGCTGTTTTCTGCTAGTGGAACACTTCCATCCCAAGGCAGGACTGGTGAGTCCTTTGCTCACCCTCAGATCTTGTCTTTGGTGTGACTTTCAGCACCTGCACACTGCCTTGGGAAGCTGGCCCTGCCTTGGTCAGATAGATCCCACTCCACTGAGAAGTACCTGCTCTCACTGAGATTGCAGCCAGGCACTCAGGAATTCAGGATTTCCCACTGGGAGTCAAATGCTTCAAAGCTAGAAGTTTCACACTGAGCTCTCCACTAGATTTGCTAGGGGTTTTTGCAGTCTGCATACATTTTTAATTTGGAGAGGTAGGAGTAAAGCACCTTAAAATGAAATAATTAAAGGAGGCACTGAAATGCACAGAGATAAAGCCAACAGGACTGTGAGAGATAATAGTTATCTGCAGTAATAAACATTAAGTGAGAACAATTCATGATTTGCGATAACATTTAATGTGAGGATATAAATCAGATGAAAAGAGCACAGTTGAAAGATGGAAAACACATGCAGAGCTAGGCAGAAATAAAGAAAATATAAAGAGCCTTTTGTTATCTTCACCTTGTAATTGAGATAATGCTTGTCTTTAATGATGCACCCTTAGAGCAGCTCCTGCTCTCAGCTGCAAGGCTGGAACAAAGGCAGAATAAGAGGGAGCTTTATGGATATTCCTGGTGGGCACAGGTCTGTGCTGGGCACTGCTGAGCCACACTGAGCTCCTCCCTGTGTGCCTGCACTTTGGAACACTCAGCTGTGAACCTGATCATCAGCCAGGGGTTCCACATTTATCAGCCTAATGCTGTATTCCTTGGCATTGCCAGAGCCTGATGTGTAAAGGAATTCACATGTGCAGCTGCAGGTGAAAGGAAAGCAGGTGGGGCTGAGGCAGGGGTGCCCTGTGACCAAGGGCCAGGATCCTGTGACAGGAGGTTCTGCAGGAGCTCTTGGAAAGCAAAATGTACAAGTTTCTCTTCCACCTCAGAGGAATAATATTCAAAAGAAAAAAAGAAATTGAAAGAGCCAATATACAGAGCTATAAAGAGCACAACATGTTCATACTGGTTTCCTTGCAGCTGCTGACATTGCTTCACACAACATTTTTTAAACCCGTGGAAGCATCTTACAGATGAAAGAATTACAAGGGGAGGGAAAACAGAATGAAAACTTTAGCTTGAGATTAGTTATGAATATTTCATGGCCTTACTGAAAGGATATTTCAGGTGAGTCTCCATAGCAATCTGCTTTGTATCCAGTATCATGAAATAATTTCAAATTAATGGCTTGGTTAATGGAGCAGACATTAAATTTGCACTGAAAACTGCAGTGGGAGGGACTGCTAATTTGCAGGAGCAATAAAAATGGCAATACCAAACTGGAGAAATGCTTCAAACAAAGTGCATTTTTTTGGGGTGAGAACAAAGCTCTGCTCACAGAACACGCAGGAGGAAGAGAGAGGCAGGAACCTGCCAGTGGAGAAAAAGCTCTGTGAAAATCCAGATGTGTTAACAGCTCAGAACCTGCACAGGGTCAGTGAGAGCTGGCTGCTGTGCCAAGGATGCTGCTGGATTGTTCAGCAGCTGGAGCAGCTGGAGCACTGCTCTGGCACTGGATGGCAGCACGGGGAATGATTAGAAATCCAGAGCTTCTCTTCTCTCTTCTCTTCTCTTCTCTTCTCTTCTCTTCTCTTCTCTTCTCTTCTCTTCTCTTCTCTCCTCTCCTCTCCTCTCCTCTCCTCTCCTCTCCTCTCCTCTCCTCTCCTCTCCTCTCCTCTCCTCTCCTCTCCTCTCCTCTCCTCTCCTCTCCTCTCCTCTCCTCTCCTCTCCTCTCCTCTCCTCTCCTCTCCTCTCCTCTCCTCTCCTCTCCTCTCCTCTCCTCTCCTCTCCTCTCCTCTCCTCTCCTCTCCTCTCCTCTCCTCTCCTCTCCTCTCCTCTCCTCTCCTCTCCTCTTCTTTCTCTCTTTCTCTCTTTCTTTTCTCCTATTCTTAACCCTCAGTTCCCATTTCTTTGCACCTCTCAGCAGCCAAGTTTCCCTGACACAAAAATCATAGTTCTCCAGTGCTCTGTTCTCTCACTTAAGCCTTTCTCTTCATATTCAGAAATGCTGAGACTTTCCAAGAGACTGACTGTGCACAAAGAGCTTGTCATGAATATATATGGACAGGGAATTTTCTTATGAGTAGCACTGAAACATTAAAACTCATTCTTAGGAAATCTAAGTGTCCCTACCACTACTGGCTCTTGAGAAATCAAAGGGCAAAATGTAATTTCTCTCCACAGTACTTTTAAAGTGTCATTTTTACAGCAGGGAGTAAAAATCCATCATTTTTCTTTAGGAAAAAAAAAAACAATAACAAACCCTCAACATGGATTTTTAAATTCAGATTGGTGAAGGTAAAAAGAGGCAGGAGAAATGTCTTAATATGGGCAATGCTCTATAGGGCCATGAAGGAAATAAAGTCACATGCAAATGCCAGATTTAAATTATTTGGAAATAATTTTTTCTGCCTTTAGAATAAATAATTTAACTGAGAATATGACACTTTGGAACTACTCACCTTTAGATCCCTAAATATTTTTTTTAAAATATGATCTTATATAATACTAATACTAATACTAATGTCAATATTCTCTGCATGAAATTTAACAAGGTTTTTTTTTATATTTTTATTGGTCAAAGAATATAAATTTTCTGACCGTTCATAAGCAATTATTAACTTCAGTTGTAGGAGCTCTTCTATTACTCACCTTTATAAAATGAAATAGTAATTTCCATTAATTTTTCACATGCCTTCCATGCCTGATTTTAACAATTCAGGTTTGTTTAAGAAATATCACAGCAGAAGTCAGGATCCTTTTCTATTTCAAGAATGTTCCAAAGAACCCATGAAGTCAATGCCTTTGAAAATCCCTGTCTGTTTATTTGCCTTCTGGATAACAATTCTGTATTGTGAAAATATCTGTATAGTCCCTTATTCACTGGTAAAATGTTACTAACACTTTCATTTAGTGTCTCCAGCAAGCATTTAATTCAAATTTAGCAAGCCAGATATTGCTTTTTAATTAAATATAAGATGATTGTTAAAAAAGAACTTACTGAGTATTTAGAAGATAAATCTAATAGTCTTATAATTAGCTCAAAATTACGAAAGCAAGAAATGCCTAATCTCATTCTTAGTAGCCATGGACTTTGTAAGGAGTTTGTAGATACTTAATTAACAGTTATCAAAATGGCCTACAGCAAGACAGGTTTCTATTAATTGTGAAAATAGTGATATTTAATAAGCTTGTTAAATGATAATACACTTGGGACAACAGATTCATTTCATTTTTCGAGTATTCCATTGTTATTCCCAATGTCTTTATCAATATTTCGTGTTGCTCTTTTGTTCCCTGTAACCAGTGATTTTCCACTGTGGAGTTTGAAAGGAGGTGCCACCCTCAGCAGCAGCAGCTCAGTTCTCTTCAGTGTTGCCACTTCTTGTTCACTTTTGCTGGTTCTGATCACAACAGGTTCAGTTTTAGCTTTTGGGCAGGGGGCAAAGCCTCTCCAGATTGTGTTTTCTTTTTTTTTTTTTTTTTTTTTTTTTATAAACCTGGACTGTTCATCTTCCACATAAGTTACAGGAGGTAACTGTTGGAAATCCATTCCTTTCCTTCCCTTCCCCATGCCTTTCATTTCCTCCTCCTTGCTCCTATAAAAGTGGGGTTTTGGGTGAAACAGTTTTTTAGCATGAGTAAATCTCCAAGTAGTTCAGAGAGACTGAGTACTTCAGGAAGGCTT
Source organism: Oenanthe melanoleuca (assembly GCF_029582105.1). Taxonomy (NCBI): domain Eukaryota; kingdom Metazoa; phylum Chordata; class Aves; order Passeriformes; family Muscicapidae; genus Oenanthe; species Oenanthe melanoleuca. The sequence goes on from NC_079345.1 coordinate 16,161,656, forward strand.
TACTCAGGCTAAGCCTGCTTACTCCTGCTCCTGGGATAGCATTACCTGGAACACTTCCTCCTGCTGGAATTTTCTGTAGGATAACAGCAAGGTCTAACAATTTTCTAGCACTGTAGATGAGGTAATAAAGGCTGGTTTATTACCAAATAAAGAAAAATACACTGATGATGATATATGATATGATATGACATGATATGATGGATGATGTGTGATTGCATGACCAGATTTCTGAACCAGTGAAGAACAGACCACTGTAAATCCCACAGTTCCCAGGCTAAACTGTCCACTAAGAACCCCTAAATGCTCTTTACAAATAGGAAAAGGTTTGCTAATGCAAGAAATAGTAGCAGTATTTTTATGAAGTTAAAGCAAAGATAACAGAACACCATTTTTTTAGAGTTCAAAAGTGTAAAAGTAACAACTTCACCACAAGTTTCTTAGAAGGACTTAGAAGAGAGTATTTATAGGTGTTTTTCCATTTACTCAAAAAAGAAGGAATTTCTGCAGCTTCTCTTCAGGCCATAAATGAAAGGAATCATATCCATATAAAAGAGATTTGAAGGAAAACAATTGACCTATATAATCTTTTACAGTGAGGACTGGCTTCCAAATATATTTTCTTCAGAACGTCCTTGAGGATCCAAGCAGTGAAAAATTACTTTAACCCGAGTAACTCAGCGGAAAAGTAATTTTCTGCTTCTTTTTGGTTTGTGGATTCTTTTTGTTTGCTTGTTTACTAAAGAGCTGGCAGCCTGGAGGGCGGGCAGTGCCCCATGGCCCCTGGCCACGGGAGGTTAAATTAATTAGAGGAGTTAGAGCCCTGAGCATCACACAGTGCACAGTGTGGGCCATACATTGCCCAGCAGGTTCAGCTCTCAGGAGCTCAGGCTGCAGCTGTTAATCCGTGCTGATGGCTGCCCATAGGGTCCTTACCCATTTCCTCCTCTGCAGAGGGAACTGGATTTCCAGGAGCCTTCATGACACCTGGCAGGATGAACAAATTGACCAGCTCCATCAGCAGCAGCTGGACACCTTGCAGGTTAAACAGGGACTAGGGAGAGGCTGGAGGATCAGGGGCTGGCATTGCTCACACCAGTTCTGGAGCACCTGGAGAAGTGTTCCTGCTGCTACCCAGCACAACAGAGCATCACAGAGAACAATGCCTGCTCAGATTGCATATTGATGTGTACACGTTGCTTTAATGGCATTTATTATCTCACAAGTAGCATGGGAGTCAGTGATGTGGCAATTCATTTAATTTGTTTAACCTGTTTAATATACTGCAGACACTGTGTAAGTACTTGTCAGTCCATTAGCTGCTACAGTTCTAGGGGCTCTTTCATCTACATTTAAGCCTATTACTACCCTAAAATGTTGGACAGAAGTCCAACATTATGGACAGAAATCTTCTTCAGGCAATGCTTATAAAGAAAAAATTAAGTGTATTCAGTAGCATCTGTGGTAAATGCAGTTCTAGCAAAAATAAAATGGCTGTTTGGGGCAAGGGGAAAGGGCAGGCAAGGAATAAAATCTGCCTTAAGTTTTTATTTCCTGGCTTTTGAAGTTTGACATCTAGAAAAATATATGCAGAAGCTTAAATGTTTGATTTAACAATATTTTGGAGAATTAGTTTTATAGCTTTTAATAAATGTGTTAATGTTTACAATAGCTTGTGTCAATAGGAGCAAGAGCTTTGTGAAATAGCTTCTGAAGTTTTGCCCCATAGGGGCAACTTCTGATACAGAAAATTAAATCTGAGTGGAAAGTAAAGTTGCTGATGGAGAGGATTTTACCTGCAGAGGAGCACAGATACTGCCAAAACAGATTTTATCTGCTTGCTAACAGAAAAGATTTTACCCAGTAGTGAAATGCAACTATTGACAAAGAAGATTCCACTTCTGAACTGCTGTGGCACATAAAACTTTTTCTGTCTGACACTGCACATAAATTTTTTTTGTCTCCATTTTAGGATAAAATCTAAGAAAAAAAAAAAAAAAAGGAAGTTGCTGATAAAGCTTGTGTGAATATATGATGGGAAAGAATTCACTGGCTGTGGCATAAATTTTCACCAGGTGAGAACCTGGCCCTGTTATACATGACAGACACAAATAAAGCATTGCTTCTTGGAGCAGGAGCCAAAACACTCCTAAGCTCCAGAGAAGTAACTTCCTTATGCCAAATTTAATAGCAACACCATAATAACTTCGTTTTTCAGAGCAGTGGTGGAAAGAAGGATGCTCAGCTGTTATTGCTGCAGCAAGAGAATGACCTGCACAGAAGGAGGGAAACCAAGAGCCCCAAAGCAGCCTTAACTCAGGTGTATCTGTGCTTGTCTGTTTTTCAGATTTGGGTTCCTAAACCAGCCATATATTTTGTTTCTCCAGCTTTTTTTTTTTTTTTGTGAGGTGAATGAGTGAGTGAAGCCTCTGTTGGGAACAAAGTCTCTGTGAATCCAGGAATCCTCTTGGAAGGCACAAATGTACCTGTGGTCACACAGGGTCGTGCAGGCAGCTGGCAGAGCAAGAAGTGGTAAAGTCTAATAAAGGTCATATTATTTAAGGGAAAGGAATTGATTGGTATTAAAGAACTTTGTCTAAACACACAAATTATTTGATTTCATGGGTCTCAGGCAGCTTTCTACTTCCCTACAATTCCTTAGCCACTTGCTCCCAGGCTTTATTTTCCAGAAAAATGCAGAACTGCAAGATAGATAACCATGAATCCCCCAGAATGCAAAATGTACATATAAAAGACATTCCCCACTTTGGGTTTCATATTCTTTCCACGTAGGCTATTGAAAGAGATGAAAATGGATAAATGTGTAGCCACCAATGGCGTCCGCCTCTCACTTTATAGAGAGCTACCATTTCATTAAGTTTGAAGTTTTTGAAATAATATAATCATAATGAAAGGAAATAAAATCCTCAGAAAGTTCTCAAAGGAGTATTAAAAGATGAGATTTGAATAAGACTGATCAAATGTTGGAATGGAAGATGCAGATAGGTCATAAGCCTTTGCTTTTTTGATTGCCCATATTGTCTCGAAACTGTTCAGCAGAACAAAGAGTTTTGTGGATGAAAGACTGGTGTGAAGAAACATGAATGTCAACTTGAGTTCTGAAAGACAGTCTGCTAATGAAATATTCTAAAAGTCATTTTCAAGGTGGTAGAAAGTTCTCACTGATGTGCATCAATGCTTCTGATAAAAAGCATCAAATAGTTATGCAAGTATTGGCTTTTAGGTCTGAGAAAATAAAGCAATGCTTCTATGATTCCAAATGTTGCAGTAATGTGTTCAGTTTTTATAATTTCTGGGGACCAAAAATAGTAATTAGGATGTTGTTTAGTTTCTAGCTTAGGCATACAAAACAATTCTGCATCAGTTAATTTTCAATATAACAAAATTAGAGAATATATATAGTGAAAATGAGTACACTGAAAATAAAGACAGATCCTAAATGCATTTTTAGTTCAAGGAAAAATAAAACCTCACTATTTGTTTGTGCAATAAATAAAATAAGTATAATTTGAGGCAAACAGTAAATAATACATTTGGCTGCTTCTAGTAGGATAGACTTCTGAATCTGACACTGTGTGATATTTAATAGCTTCTTCATAATAGGAATTCATAAGACAGAAAGATCTAAAAGCAGTAAACATATTTCCAACAGTTCTAGGTGAGCAGATCTAATTAAATTTTGGAATATGAAAGCCTCTGAAGTAGTGCTGCCAATTCCTATCTTCTACAGGGATTTTCTTGCACGCTTGAACTAGCTTCTAAAAATCTTCCTTTATCTCTGATTTCTTGTAGGGCCAAATTTCAAGAGCACTGAAGTTCACAAAGGGGAGGCTTCCTGTGCCTTGAGTGGCCCCTGGCACCCTCCCAGTAAAGCACTGGGCTGGGATGTGAGGATGAGCTGGCTCACACCAGGGCCAGGCACAGGCAAGGGGTTAAAGACCAAAAGGGAAATTAAAGGCTGTTTTTTTATTTGCTTTAAGAGCAAGCTATGGGAGCAAGAAGCAGTGCTGCTGTAATTACCTGAAGCCACCAGGGGCTGTTCCTCTCAGGGACAGGACAGTCACCCCAGTGTTTGTGTGTTTGGGTGTTTGTGTCTGTGTGCTGTGTGTTAATGTGTTTGTGTGTGTTTGTGTTTGTGTGTGTTTATGTGTTTGTGTGTTTATATGTTTGTGTGTGTTTGTGTGCTTGGTGTGTGTGTCTGTTTGTGTGTGTTTGTGTGTGTGTTTGGGTGTATTTATGTATTTATGTGTTTGTGTGTGTGTTTGTGTGTGTTTATATGTTTGTGTATGTGTTTGTGTGTGTTTGTGTGTGTTTGTGTGTTTGTGTGTCTGTGTGTTTGTGTGTGTGTTTGTGTCTGTGTGTTTATGTTTTGTTTGTGTTTGTGTGTTTGTGCATGTTTATATGTTTGTGTATGTGTTTGTGTGTGTTTGTGTGTGTGTTTATGTGTTTGTGTGTGTTTGTGTGTGTGTTTGTGTGTTTGTGTGTGTTTGTGTGTGTGTTTGTGTGTTTGTGTGTGTTTGTGTGTGTATGTGTTTGTGTGTGTGTGAGTGTGTGTTTATGTATTTGTGTTTGTGTGTGTTTACATGTTTGTTTGTGTGTGTTTGTGTTTGTGTGATTATATGTTTGTGTATGTGTTTGTGTGTTTGTGTGTCTTTATGTTTGTGTGTGTTTACATGTTTGTGTATGTGTTTGTGTGTGTTTATGTGTTTGTGTGTGTGTGTTTGTATGTGTTTATATATTTGTGTATGTGTTTATGTGTGTGTTTGTGTGTTTGTGTGTGTTTACATGTTTGTGTTTGTGTGTGTTTACATGTTTGTGTATGTGTTTGTGTGTGTGTTTATGTGTTTGTGTGTGTTTGTGTGTATTTTTGTTTATGTGTTTGTGTGTGTTTGTGTGCGCCCCACCTCTGCACTCAGCTGCCTTCCCACAGCAGGGCCCCCCAAACCCCCTGAGGCACTGGATCCTGGGGGCAGATTCAGAATATGCAGCCCATAAACCAGCAGGGGATGGAATGCTACAGAATTAACTTGCAATAATAATTTATTTGTCGAATACAGTTGAAGGAGAGGTGGTTCAAACTCAGCCCAGTAATTAACACACAAAGAATGAACACAAGTGAGAGAGCTCCTGTCAGAGTGGCTGCAATCCTGCCTCTAGAACCTTCCAGAAACCCCTAGTGACAAAGCTAAGGCTGCTGGAACACAGGGGAGGGTCCTCCTGACCCCATCTTGCTTAAGCTATTCTGCAGTACAGGAAAGAAATCAAGTCTAAATCAGTCAGAAAGGAGGTACAAGAAATCTGATTCAATGATCCTTGTGAGTCCCTTCCAGCTCAGGAGCGTTCTGTGAATTTTCTGTTACTCCCAACAAGTGAAGGCAAACAAGGTGGGGAGATGTCTGACTGTGCTGTCACCCTCTGAGGCTCACTCTGAAGAGCTGCCAAGACCTTTCTCACCTCCAGTCCCAAGTGAAGGCCCTCAGCTTTGGCTGGCACAGTCTGGGCACTGTGGCACGTAGGAAAGAGCTCTGAGCTCTCTGCACAGCCTCATTTCAGTGATGCCTATCTTACCAAAAATTGGCTTTAAATCTTCAGCACACAGCTTTCCCTTTTGTTTCTATTTTGAGACTGTCATAAATGCAGATCTTGAGTGAGTTACAGCTCCAGCTTTTCTTCCTCGGGTCACTCTTTTCCTTTGGATTGTGGCAGGGCGTGGGCTCTTTGTTCCCACACAATTCAGCCAGGTTTCAAAGAGATAATACACATTGTATGCTAAGTCTGTGCTGGCTTTTATCACAAATCCCCTTGGAAACAGGAAATGCCCGGCTGTTTTTGGCTGCCCTCCCTCATGATTTAGAAGAGGAACCGTAGGAAGGCTTTGCTGAATGGCCTTTGATTTTCTGTCAGTGCAGTTTTGCCAGAATTTTAACTGAGGTCCCAAAAGTAGAAATGAAACATTAATCTGCTCCATCAGTCAGTCCCTGGACAAGCCTTAGAAACTGAAAATCTGTTTACAACAAAGATATCATAACCCTTTGAATACTTAATAAGAATGATAACAAAGCAAGTAACTCTTTGTTTAAAACTAGTTAAAGTGCAACGCTCCTGTTCTCATTCTAGATGAAAAAATAAAAGCCAAAGGTAGGTTACAGTTTATATTTTAAAGTTACTTGGCCTTTTTCTTAAAACTAGCCCTAAATGAAATGTTTAACTCTCTCTTCAAATGTGTGACACCATCCATCACAATTTTATAGTTAGACACATAATAATGTATAATCTCAGCTGGCTGTCCACTTGTAAAAATGGGAATAGACTTCAAGAAATAAGCAATTTCCCAACAGAAAATTGGAAATTCTGCCAACCAATTCCAGATGACCTGCCATCAATCAGTGTTAAATTCTCCCCAGCTATTGCTGAAGGGTATTGCCATTACTGACGGGCTTCACCTGGTGACTAATGGTATATAACAAACACATTCAAGAACTATAGAAATCCTAAGAATCTGTAATTGTCAGTTAACTTCCAGCAAAGACCTTCTCAGGCAATTCAGAAAGAGAGTGAGATTTCTATAACCTCAAAACTACTCATTTTTATTATAATTTTTTTTAGAAAAACCAGAATGACTTGATGCCATGAAACTAAATTAAATCAGACTGCAAAACATTTATTTGTTGCAGAATAATTTCATGTAACTACTTTGCTGTATGCACTGAATATGTACTAATATGACAATTATTATAGATCTGGACTTCTATTCAAGTTTCTAAAAAAATTTGTGTGCTTGATAATTATGATTAATATTTGAAGTGTGCTGTTCCAGGGTAAGAGTTTCCCTCATTTGCCAGAGTATACATTTGGAATTAAGTATTCAAGTGCTCTGGTTACTCATGTAAAGCCCCTGTAGCTGTGATTTACTTTACAGGTAAGAAACATGTTGCAAACAAGAAATCCTTACTCTGTTCAACCAGTACCAGAGAGGCAGAGGGAAATGATGATGGATTTCTTACATGGAATCTCCAAGACAGGGAAATAGGGTTTTCACAGTTGTCAAAAACAGAATCTGTCAAGGTTTAAAGCTCTTTGTGAAGCATGGAAACTCGAATTTCCACTGAACTTTCAGATTAAAAAATAAAATAAAATTGAAAAAAGTAGTTGGAAGTACTGGTGGGCTCATACTGGAATTGGATCAGGTCAGGGAGTCTCCTGTGCCTAATAACCCTTTCAAAGTCACTAATCCTAAGTTTAAAGGTCCACAGGGCTGTACAGAGATCCATTGCATCATTCTGCTCCTCTGATTTCCACAGGGCACTCACAGGGGTGGAGAAAAGGACATTATATTAACTGGACTTATATTTATATAACCTGCAACAAGATGGGTAATTAATCATGTGTTAGAGGGGCAAGAGATAGCAGTACCAGAATAAATTATTTTTTTTTCCTGACTAATTCTGCTTCATGCTGTGCTATATTAGCATAATAATAATGGGGTTCTAAGACAGAGAGTGCAACATTTTTATTCATGGTAAAATGCTGTATTGTTCATAGTTCTAACATCCCTGGGATGCTGAGCCACTCCTCAAAATAATGCAAACCAACAAATAAAAAGGTAATGAAAATATTTTATATGCATTCAGTGTCTGCTTTGTCCAAAAAGATGGAAGACAATGAAGGCAGGGAAAGAGATGTGAGTAGAAAAGAAGCAGTCTTTAAATCCCTGATAATGTGCAAAGTAAGAGGCTTGCTGATGCCCTTCACCAGAGCTCAGATAAAATGTAGACAGAAAAAGATATCTCTGTGTAAAGAGAGACATCTGGATTTTCCCTGTGTGTGTGCAGCAGTGGAGATTTCCTCCTCTGGGATGCCCGTGGCTGAGGAGTTCTGGTTTTGTTCCTTTCCCATTCTCTGCAGCCCTCTCCTGCCTTGCTCAGGCTGCAGCCACAGGAGCTGAGGAGCAGAAATCTTCCCCAGCACAGCCAGAGCCTTTTGCTTTCAGATGATGTCACCTGATCCACTTGGTCAGGGTTTGCTTCTTGGTGAGCAGATTAAATGCAGAAAAGTCAGTTTTCAGAAGAGCAGCCAGCTTCTCACTGAATGCAGGGCTTGCTGTGATGGGCTGCAAAGTCACCATGCACGTTCTTTTCTGTTAAAATCCACATCCTGGAGTGTTGGCACTCCCAGGTCAGTGCCAGGGAGGGCAACACTGAGAGTAGGTGTTGGTTATGAATACTGGACTGCAGTAATGCTGAGCTCTGAATTCCTAAATCTGGGAGATGCTCAGCATTTCACAACAGTCTGTGAATAATCAGGTCATTGCAGCTTTCCCACTGCATCCCTCCATCAGAGAGGTGTTACTTAAAGGCATTGTACAGAGGAAGTATAAAATGGAGATGTGCAGTGAAAGAAGAATTAGTATCAGGAGTGGGTTTCAGTCCCTTTGACATTCTCAGAAATAACATGTCCCGTTCTCTCCATAGCTCCTCTGCTCTCTCTGGGTGCTTAACGTAATTTGTAAAAGAAATCATCTTAGATTTTCAAAGTAGAGTCTTAAAATAGCCTTAAATACTTAATGGCAGATTGAAAGATTGGGGAATAAAAGCAGAAATATATTGTACAAAATAGCATCTAAGATACTAATTTAATTACCAAGTCTCCTCTAAGGGTTGGGTAGCTGATCTGAGGTAGCATGGACCTAATTTTTCCCCTCAAGCAGAGAACAGAGAAAGCAAATGACATGATCTTCTATTATTCTCTAGATATATATCAGTGAACACTGTATTGCTGTATTTCACAGAACAATAGTCCTTCAAGTTTAGTATCTTGTCTCAAGACATGTTTTCTGAGAGTACAGTCACTAATGAAACTTATTGAGAGACTTCAAACTGAACATATAGTAGATTTAAAATTAGATTTGCCTTTGAAATCACATTTTCTGGGATAATTGCTCTTTTTAAAATTTTTAAAGGCAGTTTAAAAACTATTTCAGTTTTCTGAGCTAGACCCTGCCTTATTTAAGGCTGTCATGAAGCAGCCTTAAATATTTCCAGTCAGTTCAGTAACTCCCATAAAATATTGATATTCAATTCCAGATTATTTCTTGTAAAACATGGGCTTTAGTTACTTGGATTACTTTAAAACAAATGAAAAGCAAGAATTTCTGTCATTACCCTCAGGAGTATTAATGCATTTCAATACACCGAAGTTTCCAAAACTCTCAAATTCTGATCATGAAAATTCTGTGAGCAAAGGAAGAAGTCTCAATTCCTGGGTGAGTCCAGCTGATTGCACAGGAATAGCAGGAGTGTAAACCAGGTGATTTAGAAACAGATCTAAAGAGATTCAGATCTGGAAGTAACAGATGTGTGTATGACAGAAAATATTCAAGAGATAACCCTAAAAAATACCTTTCTTCTTATGAATACTTGTGGTTATGGGAACCAGAGGAATACTTAGCAGTATATCACCATGAAGAATTCTGCCACGTCTGTAACACCTGAAAAACTGCTGATAAACCTTGGGATATGATAAAGAGTTTAACTCAAGTATTTCTCTCAGAGTATCTAGATTTCCTGGCAGGGGTAAATTCTGACACCTGTATCCATGCTTAGTAGAGCCTCACTTCTTGATTTTTCTCACTGACTCTATGACTGACTCATTGAAGGGTTTCTTAGAGGTGTCTGGAGGCCCATAAACAAGCCCCCAATTTTTAATACACAAAGACTGCTTTCCAAATCCTTCCTCAGCTGACAATTTCCTCATCAAAGGCAGAACAGCATTAAAAAAAAAACCTGTAGCATTGCCAAGCTGGAAATAAATGATTTTGTTGTTTTAAATACAAATAATGATCTGTTGTTATGCACTTTGCAAGGAAGACATTACCCTGCCTTGAAAAACATGGAAGAGAAATGACAATGAAGTAGTTTTGATAAATGCTGTCATTCTCTAAGGAAATTTAGGAATTAGAATGCTGTTAAATGAAGCTGCTTTATGTCCTTTTTGAGTTTTCTTTCCTTCAACAATGTAAACGTCCTTGGAAGACAGCAGATGCAGGTCCTGTGAGGATTTAAGTGGCTTGATGATGTCCTTGTGAGCAGACAGTGAAAGCCAGAGACACTGCAGTCCCCTGGCCTCCTGCTCCTGGTTAGCTTCTTCCCAGCCTTTAAAAAGAAGATGCAAACAACTCCAGCATTCTTCACACACAGAGAATTCCTGTCTTCAGCAAAGTTTCAGAATGTGAGAGAGTATGTTCTAACCACAAATATGCTTTTTGGGAACTTATTTTGGGCATAATAGTAAATTGGGCCCAACATTCTTCTCATGTCACCTCTGTCAGTGTCACTGCAGCTCATTTCCAACCTGCCACACCCAGACATTATCAACTGGCCTCATTTTTCCAGCTGTGCCCTCCCAGCACGAGGATCCCACCAGTCTGTGTGCTGGGCATGGGCACCTCTCAGGTTCTGGATAGGGAGCTGCAATTACCAGCAAGGAGGAGTAGCCAGCTCAGTGTGTGGTTTGATGTATAATTAATAATAACTTTTAATGGGGACAAGCCAGTTTGGGAAAACTGAGCAGCAAAAGGACACGTAGTGGTGATGGGGGACAAAACAGAGGAGAGAGTCAAGACAGAGCAGTGTGACAGCACTGCTTTGAGATTTAAATATCAGAGGTTTTAGGGGCTATTCACTCCAGAAATGAGGGCAATGGAAGTTAAAGAAGGGAGAGGTGTTCTCTAACCCAGAACAGCATGGCTCTCATGATGGCCTTCACTGCAGTCTGTCACTGAGCCACTCTCTATTCCCCCCGAGTAGGAGCTGCAGAATATTTTGTAAAGTTGCATCTTTTAAAGTTCAGAAAATAAGCAGTGAAGCAAGATGCATCCCCTTTAGAAAGAGGAATTGAACTCACCCCATGCTCCATGAAGCCATCAAGCTCATGGCTGAGCAACACATTGTTGAGTTGAATATAATGAGGCTGCTGTATAATGTCACATTATAAAAAAATCTGTGCAACACTATAAAAAAAAAATACCCTACTGCATTCTGATAACACAGCTCCCTTTTCCCATACTGAAAAAGATTCAGAAGAAAGCTAGGAAATGGATTCAGGCATAGCAATCTTAATTAGCCAGTTTTCAGTCAAAATATATGCACTGAACACAACTGGGATTCTTTAGAGATGATCAGAAATTAAGTATATGAATTGCATATCCTGTTCTAAACAGCTCTTTTTTCACTATAAATTAACATAACTAGACAGAGCCAAATCATGGCCATTTGATTGCTAAAATATTATTTTTATAAAGTTAAATCAATTAACGCTTCATTTGCAATTTCACTAGTTGACTGCAACTCTTTAGCCTTGAAAACTCTATTAGAAGAGGAATTCAACCTAAATTCGAAGTGGTTAACCTCTGACATTGAGATAAATTATTAATTCATAATCCTGAATTTGGGGCATCCTTGATTATCCTGACTTAAACAGACATAAATGTGATGATGAATCAAGCCTTAGACTTTTTCCTGGCCTTATCTGTCTGAAATTTGGAGGCTTACCTGGGGAATAATCATTCAAGGACACAACCATTTGCTTGGTACACTGCAATGAAAATGGAGTAAGGAAGAATAAATAAAAGAAATCCTCCATGTCTCCTAAGAGATGTGCCTGATGCCCAGTTCCATTTTCCTGTGCAGAAATCCCTTTCTTGTTTACAGTTTGTATTTGGCCACTTCTTTATCTCATTTATTGGAAAACTGTAAATTTGCAGTCTTTTATATCTTGCCTTTTTAGGGGAAGGGAAAAACCACTCCAACAACCAGAATGTTCTCTCAGCACCCTGAAAAGAGCAGCTCAGGAGGTTCATGCAGGGCTTTCCCAGGGCCATGCCAGGGATTTGTCCTCTTCCATGGGGCTTCCTGGTACACCACAAACACAGGTCAGCACTGGTCTCTGCCCCATTCCCTGTCAGACAAGAAGATTTAGTTTGTTCTGTGCCCTAATAGGCACCAGGCTGTGGACTGTGAAAGGCAAGTGTTGATATGAAAGTTTTAAGAGACTCCTCATAATGAAGCAGTACTAGTGACAGAGATCTTCTAATCAGGCATTTAGTAATTTTGCTTTGCAGCTTGGAAAATGTATTTCATTTAAATTCACCTCCTAGGAGCTCTGTGTCAGGCAATTACTCTCTACCAGAAGATTTCAAAGTCCAAGCAAATTAAATGGGCTCTGTTCTTAAAGTAATAGTGCCCTCAAAGCATCATTGTTGTTAAGAAAGAGCAAACCTGAAGGCACAATTTCTGCTCTCTCCTATGAATACAGGTGCAGCTCCATTAATGTTACTGACAATCAGCTGTGCATATTTACAGATTTAATGCAGGATCTCTCCGAGTGAGGAACACACCTGAGCACCCAGTTCTGAAACAACTCTACTTAAAAGGAGAGCTGAGTTCAGTTTATAGAATGCTGAGACTTCTGAATTAAATCCAAAATGTGATGGCCTGTAATGATATTAATTCCAAATATTAGGTAAGTAGAATCATGGTTTTTTTTTCAGGAATAGACTCCTGAGGAAGCAGAAGAACCTTGCAAGCCACGGCACCAGTGGGCATTTCTCTTCCTTTGACTTACTACTGAGTGAATGCTCTTACAAAGAGCAGTAAGCCTCCACATGTTGCTGAATTTGAGTATAAGGTTGCCTCCTCACTGAAATTGAAAGTAAATTCTCAGTTTTGTGATATTTAAAAATCTTGTGGCCATTTTGGAGCCACTGTCCCAAACACAGACCAGCTGGGAGCTGCACCTGCCCAGGGAAGGGGTGATTTAAAAACATGTGGACATGGCCCTTGAGGACATGGCTTGATGGTGAAGGTGGTGCTGGATTAATCATTGCACTTGATGATCACAAAGGTCTTGCCCAGCCCAAATTATTCTGTGATTCCATGATTCTATTTACTATTTCCTACTCTCATTTTCAGAGCTCTAGATTGCCAAAGATCCAGTAGCATATGTAGAGCAGAATAATGGAAAGGAGGTCAGTTGGCACTTTAGAAATTTCTCCTTTTCACTTATCTTTATTTACTGCCACTTAAAAGCTCTCAGAACAATGTAGGAGTGTCCAGATCCCTTTTTAAACCCAGGCTTCCTGTCAGCTAAGTGGCACTGAATATTTTATTCGAAGTGACTATTCCAAGCATACACAAAAAGCATCTGATGATGGTCCTTGGCCACTGTCTTAACTATAAGAGAGGTCAAATTGAGCTGAATGGACCTCTTCATGTTATTGAAGTTAACAGTAAGAAAAACACTTCCCTAAATGGGGAGAATATTGCCAGAGTTGCATCCTGAATGAAAGGAACTCCAGCCTTCAATACTGATACCCTGTTTTTCTGCCTTCCATGCTTTCAAACAAGCAGCATAAGATACACATAAATATAGGCAATGTAAATAACCTGTCCAAATATTTCTGTAAAGCACCTTCTTTGTGCAGCACTCCAAAATCATCTCCCAGGCATGGGTTTTGTAATGGATATTACCCCTCATTAGTTTTAGTTAACTACTGTCAGAGACTAGAATGGGAATTCTGCAGGGCAGGTTATCTGTCTGTAATGCTTTCAGAGCAGCTACTGTCAGAGACTGGGTGCTGGAGCAGCCAAAATTTGGGCCAGATGCCAGTTCTTATGCTCCTGCAGTAGTTTTGCCCCATAAAGATCCTTACATTTGCTCATGATTTTCAGTGAAGTTCATCTGCTTCAAGCCAGCACAATATCAAGTCACTGACTCCAATTAAATCTCTGTGTAAAACCAAGTCTTTCAACTCACTTTTCATTCTTCTTGCTCCTTGATTGTTTCACTTGCAAATAGAAAATAAACAGTTCATTGTTATTGAACCAAATTCTTGTAAGCACAGTGACATAGCAGCAGTCTGTCAATGATTTAAAAAGATAGTTAATATATTTTAGTGTGTATAATGCAATGGGGCCTTGACATTTAGCCATTAGTGTAATGGAAATAACAAACAATCATACATAACTGTGATTAAAATTGAAACACTGAGCAAATGTAAAAAGAAAATAAAAGGTGGTTTAGGTAGCAAACAAGGACATAGGAAAATCCATCAGGAGTCAAAGATAAGTATACTTGGAGCCATAAAATTACCTCGTGTCAAAACTAATTGAGGGAAGCAGCTCATCACTGATGCAATTGTGCTTTAATAATGGAGATGGCATCTCCATGAGCCTGGGAGAGAGCTCTGAGAGCCACAAACAGAAACTTTGCAGGGAAGGGTTCACTCTCCCAGCCCTCTGTGTTGTGCACCAGGCTGGAATAATCATTTCAAACACAGTTTCTGCCTGAGTGGGCAGCAGGGCTCAGGGGAGCCACAGACTGCTCTGGGGACCTGCAAAATTCACCAGGTGGTCCCCTGAGAAAGCAACCCATGTCATCCCACACCCTCTCTGCTCCAGATTTATACAGTCTGTCAAGGTTGTCAACGATGTTGTCTTGTTTTGCATTTCTTACTCTAAAATTCTAAAATGAATCTGCTGTCTCTGAGAAGAGAATTGGTCTAGGAATTGGCAAGGACTTCATTCTTACTTTTATTAAGGGCTTATCAAGTAAAAGGGACTGGAACAAAGAGGAATAAAATATTTGATTTCCCCACCCTCCACCTAGTCTGAATGACAGTCCTTTTGAGGTCAGTATTGCTTAAGTCTGTAAAATGAAAATGCTACGAATCACAATCAAATAACTGTCAGGAGCCTTATTAAATTTCATTCAACTCCATACAAAATCTTAAGGGACCATTGCTATCTTCCAATTTAGACAAAGATTAAATAAAAGCTGATCAAAGATTTATAGAATTCTAAAGTGATACTAAACACAATGTGCTGTGCTTGGAAAGCTTTCCCTGGTACAATGGAGTTGGAAGTGGCCTGCTTTAATGGTTTCATTTAAGAACCACTTTCCATTGGAGGAAAAATCCAGCAGTTTACAACCACGTCATCTAATTAAAATCCCATAATTCAAGGTCTAAATCAAGTTTAAAGTGATAGTAGGGTTCATATTGTTTGGCCAGATAGAATAAAAAAATCAGTAACAATTTCAACAAAATATGATTTTTTTTTTAATTAAAAAAGGAGCCAAACCATCACTTTTGGTGGGTGATTTTCAGCCTATCTGCCATAAAAGAAATGTACAGGTAAGCTTAGGAGGTCTCCTAAGTGCAGGGAGTAGCAGCAGTTACTAGAATGTCTGTTTTCAGCACTAAAACAAACCTCTGTTCTCTCCATCAGTGCTGAAGTGTGGCATGGAATGAGTACCCTGCTGCATTAGAAACATTAGCAGGAAATGTAGGGAAGGAAAAGAAAAGAAGTAACAAGAAGGGAAAGGTGTTTTAACAGAGAGAAGTCATTTCATATTTTGTTGCTGCTGAAGGAGGCAACTAAATAAGAAGAGTCACAAGCAGGGGAAAATCTGCCTTATATGTTTAGAGAAAAAGCTCTTAAAAATGTGTTTGTTTTCAAGGCAAGCAGGTTCATTGCAAAATGAGTCTTTATAGTGTTCCAGTGTTCATCTACAACAGGAATCACTTTTCTGTAAGAAAAATTCCTGCCTAAGGCTTAGCAAGAAATTTATGATGCTGAACATAAAATCTGATATCTGTGGTCAAACCTCTTGTGAGAGAATGTACAATTACAGCAGACATACTGATTTCTGAAAAGCTTTAATGATATGTAACCTGGAGAATATTTTCACCATTTTGTGTATCTGATCTAATTTCTTCTACTGGGGCTTTTGTGAACACCCACAGAACCCTTAGTGAGGTGATACTGAATATTGCACCAGAGTGACTGACTGTGCCCTAGGAAAGTGGATCTATTTCTATTGAAGAATTAAATGTGGGATAAAGATGCAAAACTGAGATCCTGCAATCCCTTCTGGACAGTGGTGCAGCCTCAGTGCCCTCAAGCAGGTGTGTGAAAGCAAAGGTAAATTTGCAGCAGAAATGCCAAACTACCCCCCCTGTGACTTCTGCAAGCTGTGGTATTTCACAATCCCTTTCAGATCCCAAAAGGAATATAAAGCAAGGTATTAAGTAGGCCATCATCTTTCTGTTAGCAGTGCATGTAGTTTTCCATACTTTGGCAGGAAATCCTGAGGAGCACACCAATGACAGTGTTTATATTTGTAGTTCATATATAAAGTTATTCTGTTATCTGTACTTGATAAACCCAGGCTCCTGTGAAGGCAATTCATAAATGTCAGCCAGAAGGGAAAAGACAGTGAAGTGGTTTACAATAAGCATGTTTGCTTTTTATTAGCAAGTTTAAACTAGAACCTTTCCCCTCCAGTCAGGAACATCACAGGTAATTAAGCCAATGCCCTTCTGTCATGCACTAAAACAGGAAGATGTAAACTGAAACATAACAAGAATCATTGCCTGCTGGTCACAACTTCAGTGTGGGATGACTAATTCCTTTTGATACTGCTTAAAATATATGATTTAGGATGAATTCTGAAGGGGCAAATTACCTGAGATGGACTAAATAAAAGATAACAGACTTTGCTGTATCATTTCAAATAATCACTTTGGTCATTTTTTTAGGATTAGCAGAGATGAAGATTCAGGATCAGCAGATTAAAAAGTAAGAGCAGCAAAAATGAGCCAAACAGAAAACACATTGTGTGTCACTCATCTATCTGCAAAAGATTTTCTGTCTGTTCTTCCTTCAATGCAGGATCTTCTCCCCAGTGTTAGGCAGGGAATTGTAAGTACTTCTGAAACATGGTAATTTCCCACTGTCAGTGCCAGAGAAACTCTGTGAGCCCCTCCAATGGGACCTGTGTCTGAGGAAGGAGCTCCATCTGAATTCAGTGCACTAGGATAGTTTAATATTTCTTTTTTGCAACATCTCCAAGGAAACAGAGATGAATAGAAATGAGACAGAAATTGGGAAATCCCATCTCCCACCTTCTGCTGTTAGGAGCCATCTTACAAGCCAGAAGGAAAACAAACACAACAACCAAACTGTCCCAAACCCCAGGACGTATCTATGGTGGGAATTTGGGTTAAAAATGTACATGCCATGGTTTTCCTTCCTGTGGGGAATGAGGGATGAACTTCTGTTATCTGGGTCTGACACAGGCACTGCTTTGTCTCATCATCTGTTCTTGTCAGTGAGAAAAGAATTAGGGGAGCAGACTCCTAAATTCTCCCTTCTACTCTCTCTTGACCTTGGGTGATATGAGGCCTTCTCCTACCCAAGCCCAGGAAAAATACAGACAGAAATTGCCATTTGGGTTACAGAGAAAGAAGTTTTAATCCAGCACTTGATGGCCACAGAGAAAAAACCAGGTTTTTTTCCAACATCCCCTTTCCCAAGGAAGCTTCCCCTCCTACCCCTTAGTTTCACTCAGCATATTCCTTACACATTATTTTTTATCACCTTTGGATGGGTCAGCTGGCAGAGGAAGGTCCAGTGACACAGCAGCAAAGGCAGGTGAATTCTATTTTGGCCTAATTCAAGGGCACAATGTAAATTAATTTGCTCTCAGTTCTATCACTGGTCATGAACCCCCTGTTCCCTCACTGTTATTGATGCTGCTCCTTGCAAAGAAATGCCATTTTGCCACATGATTTCCCAGTTCCTACCTTGGTTCCAGAAACAGCATTCAGCAAAACCCCACCTTGAAACCTTTACCCATTTTTGCAGCTTAACCCTGTTACACAGAACAAAATGTGAATTTGTGGAATGTCCAGAGGGCAATGCTGAGACTCTACTAAAGGGGGCCAAAGCAGTTTGAGAATGGGTTTTTGGGCTAATATGTGGACAGGCAGGATTAATCACAGTTAAACACAAGGGGTCAAACTCTGATGGAGCAATCTTTCTTTGTTTCATCAGCAATGCCCACTATTAGGTAAGCATATACCTTGAAATTAGGCCAATGGAAAACTTGGTATTAACTCTTTAGACAAATTAAAAGGCAAGTACCCAATGAAATTACCTGTGCTCTCAAGCAGTGCCCTTTCACAGCCACTAAATCTCTGGCTCATGTAAAAAACACCTACTTTTCTTCACTTTGGAATAAAAAAGAAATATAAAATAAGTACTTTGTATTTTAATGCTGAATTTGTATTTAGAACTCAGAACTGACAAAACAAAATCTGACATTCATGTGCAAAAACAACACTTTCAAGTCTATTAGGCAAATTAATTTAGTCCTGAAACCTTTAAAGGACAATGTATTTGATAAAAGGCTTATACAAAAAGGAAATATTTTTTTTGTCCAGAACTATTTGAAGGCTGAAAACTCCAGTGTAAATATTGTATAATGCATTTCTAAATAATTTTTGACAAATCAGCTATGAACTGCTTCAAAAGAATCAGTATGGAAATAGAAAACCTTAGTTGGGCTTAAACATGCAGAGATTGGTTTTATTTTTAAGTTTTCTTTTTGCTTGAATGGAAAGTCAACAAATTTGTTCATTTAATTATTTACAGTCCATCAAACCAGTTGTAGGAGCACGCTTGCTCTGTAAAAACCAAGTACCCTCATTTTCAAAGTGCTCTTAAATTTTCTAGAAACCAGCCTGAGATCCATTCAGGGACCTGATTTTCAGCAGAGCACTAGACATGATTGAGCTTTCCTATTTGTTTCCTATTTATAAAACATAACTTCAGATGACAGATAAGCAATTCTTTTCAAATTGAGCTTACATTCTCAAAATATTTTGCTTTATGCAGATCAGCTCTCACCAACATTTCTACGACTTTTGCCAAGCTCAGAGCCCTTGTTTCCACATGAAAATGATACTTTTCAATCCCCTCACTGACAAACTCAGAGCTGGTGCACAGCATGAAAAATGGCAAAGAAGCAAATGGCATCTCTAAGGGACAGAGGAGCCAAGGCAGTCTCCTGGTGGCTGGAACATGTGACAGAGCCATGGGCAGCTTCAAAGCTGCTCCGGCGCTGCAGCTGCCAAGCAGCAGCTGCTCCTGCTAGACAGTCTTTGTGCCTTGGCACCCAGGCCTTGTGCTTGCCATTCAAAAGCAGCAGAAGGAGTCACAGGATGGCAGCTGCCCCTCCATAAATCATACAGTATCTGCAGAAATCCCTGTGGAGATAGTGGGTGCCCTGGGAAGTTGCAGCATTGCTCTGTAACGCTGACGCAGTCAGTCACGGGCTGGAAATGCAGGCTGAAAAATAAATTTATTGTTAGAGCTCCTCTGTGTTCCTGATAAAGTATCTCAGGACTCAGAAAATGGCATAAAGAAGTAATATTTTCATTATTTTGAAGAGAAGGAAGGTATACCAAAGATTAGCTGGCTCAGGAAAGGTCACAGAGGGGGTTTCAGAGGGTAAGGACTGGAGTATGTCTCCCCAGAAACAAGGCTGACATGGGCCTGAATACATCATCCCTCCTTCCCTATGAAGAACAGATAATTTCTACACACAGCAAGATGTTTGCCATCTAGCAACTGTCAAGAATGAAACCAGTACAACCAAGAGAAATCACAGTTGCACGGAATCTCCTCTGAGCAGCCTTTCCCAGTGTTAATGAAGTGCCTTTCCTAGATATTGTACTTTATGCCATTCTACACAATGTTAAAGCAAATCCATAAATCATATCACTTTCTGTAATATGATTCTCAGAAGTTAGCCTCTTCTCTCAAACCTTAAAGAATTTTATATTAAGAGCAGGCCTGATTTGATTGCTTCAGGCTTATATATGAATTCTTATTTTTATGGCTCCCTGGAAATAAATAGATTGCTGTTCAATCCTCTGTAAACTTAAAAGCAGCAACATGATGGAAAAATTTGGTGTTGGTGCTACAGCATCAGTGGCCAGATTTAGAAGCTCACAGAGCAGTAATTTGAAAGCCTCAGATTCATTTCCAGGCTCATTCCCTGGCAAGAAGGGATGGGGAGAGCAGGACTGCACCCACTCCCTCCTGCAGCTGGTTGTCTCCAACACACTGCACACACATCCACTGAGCGAGTTTCTGTGTCTAGAGGGCAGCCTGGCATCAGCTTCTCTGAAGCATTCATATATTAGATCATATCCAGGGATCCAGCAGCACTTAAACAAGCCAGATGATTAAAACATAGTGGGAGCTATGCATTATGGATTAAAGTGCAGAGCGAGAAGTTTTCGGAACATTAGTGTTCCAGAAATATGAACTATAAACCCATGTGAAACATTGAAAATCATCACATTTAGTGATATTCTATGTTCTTTCAGAGGGAAATTGAAAATAAAAGTAGTAGAGAAACACATCCCCAATCGTACCAACAAATTATATATTTATAATTCTTTATTAGGATTTTCTGAAAAACACAGATCTCATAATCACACAGTGGCAACGGAGAAGTTATAAAAGCTAATATTTGGCCTTAATACAGTCTTATTTTTATTGCACTAGTTTGTAGGAACAACAATCAAGGAACTTCAGCTTATTAAAGCTCCAGAAAGAAATAAAACAGCTTTTCTCCAGCCAAAGAAAGCATGAGTGGAGAAATATGTCCAAAAATATACTGACATGTTCATTCTCTTTGTTGTGTCACCTGTGGATTCCATCAAAAGAGGAAGGCAAACTGAAAATTACTTGGCTTCTGAAATATATGTACAGGAAATATTTCTTCTGATATATAACTGATCAGGTATTTCAGCAGTCTTGGAAATACTGAGGATTCCACTGGAAAATTGAGACAAGACATGCTCTGGGAGCCAACAGTCGTGACCAGCTGGGCTGTCCAGCTTGTCCCTCAGGTGGCCAAATGCCATGGGGAAGGTGAATCCTGCTGAGCTGTTCCCCAGGCACTGCAGCCAAACCAAACCTGCAGCTGGTCCCACCTTGGGGCTGGCACTGGAACAGAGTCAGAGATGGGACACCTGGTGTGCCCCAGCTTGTGTCACCTCACTGCCATACACTGGATCTCTTTGGGACATCCCAGTGCAGAGAGATGCACAAACCCCTCTGACAGGTTCACATTTCAAAAGTACACTGTGGTATTGTTTAAAGGGAGATGCAGCAGTTTAAGATACAGCTCTAAAGGAAAATGGCACAACTGAAGCGTGAGCTGCAGTATGAGAAGAGGGAACAAATTAAGTAAATAGGGGAACAAGACTGGAGTAAGGACCAAAAGGGGTCCCATCTTGTATTTTAACATTTTTCACTTTTTGGGAGTTCTGCTCTAGGGTGTGAATGGTGGCACAGACCAATAGCCAAGGCTCTGTTCAGGATTGCAGTGAGGAGGATGTCTGGTGATCTTTGTATTCTGAGGCCAGACTTTATGGGAAGTTGTTGAAATAATGAGTGGGAAGCAGTACTAGAATGCTACAACTGCAACAAAAAGCTCACAAGAAGGCAAATAAGCCCCCTGGATGTTACTTAGGTTAACTTGCTCATCTGGGGGAGCAGATGCTTGTTAACAAATAAAACATTATTATTAAGTCCATGCTGGTTTGTTGCTCTATTCAGCAAATTTCCTGATCCCTCTTGACTTTCAGTTTTGAAATACACATTGTCAGGAACTAAAATGATTAAACTGTGTAATCTGTTTATTCAGATCATGTGCTGAAAAGGGTCTTATTTCACATGCATCTACTGTAGAGTGATTCCAGCAAAGACACCAAACAAAAGATGAGCTCTCAAATGAGGGAAGACAGTCTTTACCTTCTCTTGACAGCTGCCTGCAGCCTCAACTCTCCACTGATATACTGCCATACAAAAATTTAGCTATTAAATTATTTTTGGCATTTAAATCATATCTATCACAAAGGCAGCTGAACTCTTAAAAGCACTGCATTTTAACATGTGCATCCTTTGGATTATACTTCAAGAAATGCTGCAGCTGAGCAGGACTGTGATATACTCTGTACAGGTTAATAAAAGAAATTTTACCAGACACTTAGCCTCAGCCTCTGATTTCTCCATAACCTGCTTCCCAAGACCTTCCCTCAGTATAATTAAATATGTCTGTGCTATGCAATGGTGCTAAGTCCACTTAGAGCAGCTAAAACCCCTCAGTTGTTTGATTTGTCCATGCAGCTACCTCAGGTTCTCTCCATCTTTTGGGATACGTGACAAATACTGATGTCTTGCATGAGAAAAAGTTTGTACAGCCCAATCCACCAACATTGTCAATATTGGCTCCAGCTTACTAATTAACTTGAGAAAAGTCAGCTAATTAGCAGAGCAAACTGAATAGAATATCATTAGTTAGTCAATCAGTGCTGGTTTCCACTAAGTGAATGAGTAATTTCCACACATTCTGGGTCACTGTCAACTTCTCAAATTTCCCACTGGACTTCCATGTCCTGCAGCGAATCTTAAACTGAAAATACTCAACAGGATGACCTGGTTCAACTTACTACTTGTACTCCCACTGATCACCAGTGGTTACACTCTGGAAAACACTGAAACAGCCTCAGTTGATTCAAGCTATTTTCTGTTTCCTTCACTGGGAACAGAAAATGAGGCCAGAATTCTTCCAGATCCCAACATTAAAAATTTAAAAATATTTCAGAAATATAACCTCACTTAGGAAATTATTTATTGAGGTATAAAACTTGCAGCCATAAGGAGAACCTGCCAGAGGGACAAGTGACCTAAGGAAATGGCTTTAAGTGGTCATAGAATTCCAGAATGGGTTGGATTGGAAAGAACCTTAAAGAACATTTAAGTGGGCAGGGACCCCTCCCAGTGTCCCAGCTGCTCCAGCCCCAGTGTCCAGCCTGGCCTTGGGCACTGCCAGGGATCCAGGGGCAGCCACAGCTGTATGGGCACCCTGTGCCAGCCCTGCCCACCCTGCCAGGGAACAATTCCTAATTCCCAATATCCCACCCAGCCCTGCCCTCTGCCACTGGCAGCCATTCCCTGGCTCCTGTCCCTCCAGCCCTTGCCAATTGTCTCTCTCCATCTTTCCTGCAGCTCCTTCAGGCCCTGCAAGGCCCCCTGAGCTCAGCCAAAGCTTCTCCTCTCCAGGTGAGCAATGCCAGCTGTGCCAGCCTTTCCTGCCAGCAGAGCTGCTCCATCCTCTGCTCCCCCTGTGCCTCCTCTGGGCTCTCTGCAGCAGCTCCAGCTCCTGGCTGGGCTGGCCCAGGGCTGGGGCAGCTCTGCAGGTGCTCAGGGTCTCACCTGAGGGCACAGGGGCAGAATCCCCCCTGCCCTCTGCCCACGCTGGCCCAGCCCATGTGCTTGCCCTGTGCCAAATATTAAATATCTTTGGCCTGCCTGGGCCCTTCCTCTGTGTGGGGCCATTGCCTGGAGCTGTTGGAGTGGCCCATCCATCAAATCCATGACTCTCAGTTTACAGAGCAGGATGTGATGTGGGAGAGTATCAAATGCTCTGCACAGATCTGGGTAGATGACATGATCTCTTGGCATGCAGCTCCCCGAGATGTTTTGAGTGAGACAAAGTAAATTTAAGGTTATCAACATCAGGCCCTCTTTTTCTCCTTCCCTTTCCTGTATCCCCAAACCAGTCTGTGACCCCCACCACACTGCCAGGCCTGCAAACCCCTCTGCAGACATGAACCAGAAATAATAGCACAACACAATATAATACAACAGGCAGCCCCCAAAGAATGTGCTCAAATATGCTCTCACTGCAAGGTCCACTGCCCAAACTCGAGTTCATTTACTTTAGTGCTTAAAGCCTTACAGGAATGTCTCAGCTCTCTAAAGGCTCTGATAGTTGCAAGTGTAAACACTGAGTTTCAGTCATGGCCCTTATCTTTTCACTGAGAGCATGTAATTGTTTATGGCATCCTCTTAATACTAAAATAATAACAAATACTCAGCTGGAGACAAGAGAAAATGATAATGCACCAATGGTGCTTATGAGCCTTGTCATTCCCTGATTTTAGAGCTTTTCTTATACAAGCTGTTTATTTTGACTAATATCCATCTTTAATGTCTGTGCCATGCAAAATCTCGTGCTACATGTGCAGTCAGACATCATAAGCAGTGTTTTGGAAATGAAGCATTTCCATTAGTTTAGATAACATCATCAGATTTGGTGGGAGAACGGGAGATGCAGTGGGAGAGAATGACTGATCCATATAAATACTGGTTGGAACAAGTGTGCATGATGAAGCATCTCTTATTGATTAGCAGATTTGCTCTTGTATATGGTATTTCCCAACATCCTTAATCAAGCCTTCTCTGGATGATTCAAAGAAATTCTTGATTTTGATAAATAGCCTGTCAGACAAGGTTAGACTTGTGATGTTTTTAACCATTGGTTGGACCTTGCATCCTCCTTTCAGATTTATGTAACACAAACCCCCCAAAACCCACATATAATCCCAGATAAATGCTGAATTTTGCTATGACAGGTTCTGAATTTACTTTGAAGAAAAGCCCACCTGCTACCAGCAAACGAGGGGATTGCATTCTGAGAGGATGCATGCTCTTCCCAAATCCGTGTCTTTGTGTGGTCCAGCAGAGCAGTTTGTAGCTCTGCAGTAAATACAGGCACTGGAAGTTGTCTGCAATGCACTTTCCAACATGATGCCTTGTTTTGGCTGCCATTTCAGAATTTCCAGTGATAAAAAATGCATTGAATCACAGGGAAAGCCAAAGAGAAAGCTCGAGATGTGGGAACCTTTCTCCACCCAGCACAATGAGGTAAGGGAATTACAGTGTCAGTCAGTGGAGGTGAGGAGACAGCAGGAGAACATCCTTCTGTGCATTCTGCATAAAATAGAAATGAAGTTTCACTCAAGCATTCCTGTTCCTCTAAACTATTCCATTTGCAGGACATCCATCAAGAGCATTTTCTCCATAATGTTGTCTGCTACAGCAAATACCACTTTAGAGACACAAGAATCCTTGGTTGCATTATACATAGAGATTCAGTTGCTAATGATGATTAGAATTTGTATAAATAATCAATTAGTAGTATAAAAATGGCAAATGTCTGGCAGAACTTGGAATCAGATCCTTAAAAATGTAATTTGTTGCTTTAAACTGCAAGTTATCTCCATCACAGAGTAGATAACTGCATATGATGCTCACATATAAATTTCAAAACTTTCAAATATGCATCTTTAATTAATAATTTAATTAAATGCAGACTTTTTTTTCAAATGCTTCAGTGAAGAAAATATTATCTTCAAATACATCGCTGCTGTTCTTCAAGGACAATTTTTTACTTTCACAAATAATATTTGGATTCCTTGGAGACAAGCAAGGCTCCAGTACAGAAAGCAAACATTAAGGCAATAAAATCCCAACACCACTTTTGTCCATAAGAGACCTTTCATGTGGAACACCAAAAATGGGCATTATCTCCTAATACCTACTGGAGGATTTGAGCTAGCCCAAGTGAAAAGACTAAGCACTGCATCATTTCTATATTACATTTTTAAAGTATTAATCTTTTGATTTAGAGCTGATACCACTTCATACTCTCTCCACTCTTCCTGCAGGTGTATGCTGAGCACGGAGCATGTAGGCTCCAAAGAGCTCTGAAATGAAGCAGTGCTCAAAATAATGGGAATGCTTCTCCTAAAGTTACAGACTTGATTTATTAGAAATGGTTCAAACATTTTTCCTAATTAATGTGAGCAAAGTGCCTAACAAAACTAGAATAATGTCTCCAGCTTGGACTCAACTGAGACTAATACTCATCCTTCACACTTCAAGGGGCAAAGTTGGGTAGGGGAAAAGAGGGAGCACTGGTTTTAGTGTCAGTGACAACATTTAAAAGGTCCATTTAATGTTGGTGTGTGAGCCATGGCGGATGAACAACTCTGTGTTTTTCCACTTAAATTGTAAATAAATCTTGAAATAGAGCTGGAAAATCTCACTATTATCTCATACCCATATTTCCCTTCATCTCCTAAGAGTCAGACACTTTTAAAAATATATGTAAATATGTTTCTCTATCACTGCAAGGAAGTTGTGCTTCTATTTTCTGAAAGGTAAAATGAAGTGTGGATTCAAGACTCATCTCTGGAAGTGAATCTTGGTGAGATGTCTTAACAATGGGAGTCATGTTACCCACCTTTGGCTTTCTAAAGTGTTCACGTCTGAAGGACACATGAGAGGTAGATTGACTTCCCAGATAGCAATCATGGGATATTTCTAAGCATAACACACATCTGACAGCTTTTACTCCTCTTGTTTTAGCCTTTTTTGCCACATTAACAGCATCCCCACTCAGTGTACTGCCTCTGCCAAAGCCCATTCTGGGCTCACTCACCGTACATTTGTCAGGGATGTGCATTTTGTTCCAGCAGCCAACAAAACACCAAAGTCCCTCTAGAGGTCTGTCTCAGAATGATTTGCCAACAGATGTGACCCATGTCGTTGTCAGTGCCAGAATTAGGGTTTCAGGAGGCCTGGCTTCCAGTCCAAAAGCACAAAAATTACTCTTGGGAGAGATATCTAGAGCTCAGGAAGATGTAGAATCCTTCCCCCAATTTGTATGTGCAGTAATTGTGGAGCTGTATGTAAAAATCAACCACTCACCCAGCAACTCCACATGCTGAATGTGGTCCTGCCTAAAAAGCAGAGGGGGACAAGACAGTGCCTTCTTCCCCACTGCTTGCCACCTGACTTCCACAGAAAACTCCCCATGTCTAGGGACAGCTGCCAAATGCCATGAAGTCAGCCTTTTATACACCCCTTGTGTGAGACATTAACTCAGCTGCTCATCAATGCCACTCATGTTGGCAGATGTAGATTGATGTACTAAAAGCTGTGCACATCAGTTTCCTTTTGCCTAAGCTGAAGCCATGTCCCCAAAAGTAGATTTCTTTCAAAATGTCTAAATCAACTTAGGTCAAATTATGAGGAACTTTGCCAAAGCACTTTTGCTAACGAAGCAACAGAACAGTTACTCCAAAACAGTTCTTCTGGCTTGGCCTTTGATGGCACAAGCAGTATGGTAAATATTGGAATTTTGGGGATTGCTAGAAGGAATGCCTCAAAGCTGTGAAGCTGGTTTTGTCATCCTGCCAGTGGGAGGTGAGGAAAACACGTCTGAAAGCAAACAGGGAAGTGTTTGCAAGTGCAGCCAACAAGGCTGAGATATGGTTGTTGTGTGTGTCACATTGGTAGGTCACTGGCAGAGCTTGACACTCCTCTTCCACAAGTTACTCGTGGAAAACCCCCCATATTTTCAGATCTTTACCCAAAGAACTGCAGCATTGCCCATGCTAATGCAGGCACTAACTTGCTCTCTTTTGACATCCAGTTCAGCCTTGGTCAACATGATTTGGTCCAGTTGTACCATTTGCAATAACTTACCAAAGTCTACTGAAACTCCTCTCATGCACAAGCCAACACATTAAGAAAAAAACAAAAAACATTTAAGTCAGTTAAACTGAATTAATATGGTATTTTTCTTTCCCCTTGGTTGTAGTTAAAAGCAAATATAACTCTTAATGGTACACATCTGTAACAAAGCCCCAGGAAGTCAGGTAGAAAATGATTGACTAACTAGGAGGGCCAATGACACCAGTAGCAGTAAAATGTATAATAAATGAAGGAATTACTATTTGATGGAGCCTTGCATACATGCACTCATACAGACATTCTTCTTCCAGTCACACTCAGGGATGTAAGCTGTCATTAGGGTAAAGTGTTAAAATGCTGTGTAAAATTTCCTTAAACACTGCACTCTGCAGTACTTGAAGGCACTGCAGTAGTTGAAAGTTTTGGCAGGTAAGTACATTAAATGTAGGTCTGAAGGCCATCTTTACTGAAAACAATTAGATTATTACTTCTAGCTCTGGGGAAGAAAAAACCCTTCTTTAAAATATGATCTTTTCTACATGACAATTGAGATTTCATTTAAGACTTTTTACAGTTCTGTTTAATGTGTAAATAGGACCACAACTCCCACACCAAAACCTAAAAACCCAGGCCCCTTATTCAGGTAGACTGAGCTCAATTATTGAAGGATGTTTGATGAATTCATCCCTTTTTGCAAGTGAATGGGTAGTTTTCAATTTTTACAGGCATCTTCATTTATTACAATGTATGTCTGCCTACAGCTTGTTCATGAGTACTTGGGTTGTTTTTAAAGTGATCAACATTTCATTATTCACTGTGGTATGACTGAAACTGGCAATGTTAAAAAAAATAATTTCCAATTCTTATTTGCTACCAATCCACTCTGTATTTCTACTGTATTCAAAACTGTATTTGTACTGACACAACATAGATTTGTAGCCACTCCTCTCTTGAGAAATTTATCTCTGGGCTCAAGTAGTAGGTTCTGCCTCTGGAATTATAAAAAGGGGTTCTATCACACACTAAATGAACTTCTCAAGGTCTGCACAAAGAAAGTCCAAGGTTAAACTTCAATGTTTATGTAAATCTATGTCTGAAAGCCCTGTTTCCTGCTATTATTATTGCAAGCAGAAGTTTGTGGGTAGAATCATTCTCAGAAGATTGATAGAAAGACTTTAAAGACAGAGAGCTTTAAGATGTAACTCCTTTCACTGCTGCATCAAGTGTGATTTATCTTGCCCAGTATTAAACCACAAAGTAATGGCTAGTTAGTTTCTGGGTTGACCTAATCCTAGAATTCCCCTTGTGCCAAAGTCATTGCAGTTACCAGAAATATTTTTTAGAAATAATATATACTTAGAAGTATTTTTTTTTCCTCCCAGAATTAACCAAGGACCCATCTGAGGCGATGATTATCCCACAGTTCTTTAATGTAAAACGTCACCAAAATTCAAATATGTATGTATCAAACACACATGTGGTAATCTTTTATGTTATTGACATGAGAATTGACTCAAATGGGCAATTGAAAGAGGTAATTTACAGTCTGGCATCTTGATTTTAAAGCTTTATTTTATTAACATCCACCAAGAGAGTAATCAATTTAGTGGTGAGGCAGAGCTAATAATTCTACAGAAGTTTTATAACGCCTTCATGCTTCAGCATGGAGTTTTGTCCTTGCTTTGTGCAGTGGGGGATATTTATTCCATCCACACATTTTCTTTTCAATGCTTGATTCATTGAATCACAAAAGAAATACAAAGTGGATCAACAAGCAATCGAGTAATTGTAAACCACTAGGTTACTTTCTGATGCTTATTGCAGCCTCCACTCAAACATGCTTCTGAATCTGATGAACAAATTCCTCCCCTGTATGTATTTTCTTCCTTTAATGTGTCAAGAGCCTCTTTTTCAGTCATATAATTACAATGATTAGGCTTTTCCCCATCCATTCTCACTCAGGAGCACAGTGCTGTGTGTAACCTTTCATGAAAACAAAGGCAGTTGATGTGTTTTGTGAGGCAAATTACAAATGCAAGAACTTCGTGTACCTCTGGCACCAGCTCAGGTTTTCTTTATGACAGTGTTCAGAAGGATATTTAGGTACCACATTTGGGATCCAGTGGATGAAATGTTCTGGGCTCAGTCTCATCCAAAGAAAGGTGTGTTGCCATGGATTATTTACAGATATCCACATGTTCTTGATCTTACCTGGAATTTGCTTTGAAAGCCCAAGACCATCCATATATATTTTGCTTCTCCCCAGTCTGTGCAATATGAACTAATAATATGAGGGAAAATATTTTCAAATTAAGAAATATGAAAGAAAAAAATCCATTTGCTTGTGCCAGCAGAAGGGGAGGCCCACATTTATTGTTCTCTTTACACATTTTCAGAAGGAGGCAATGTAAGTGCTGGGCAAGAACCAAAGGAGCTTTAAGGGCAGTTCAGAAAGTGCCTAGGCCTGTTCCTACACAGGGTCACTGGAAAAAAAATAAAAGAAAAATGAACTAAGGTGGTTAGTACAAGGTTGTGTTCATGCTTTAAAAATGAATCCCCTACTACTTTCACAGCTGTTTGCTGCTGTGAGCTAGGCAGAATATTCCAGTGTACAACTTCTACTTCATTATAATTATAATTAATTATAATTATAATTATAATTTTGATACTACTACTACTACCATAAAAATTGAACATTAATTTGTGAAGAAGTTTGGTTTGATTTTGAATTTAGTTTTTGTAAAATGGAAACATGAAATCAAAACTAAATTCAAAATGGAAGGTTTTACTCTTCCATTTGTGACGAGAAACCAAACAAAACATTCACATCACTCGGTTGGAAAGTGCTGCTTGAAGTAAATAAAGCATCATTAAAATATGTCTCTCAAAATTTTTGTATTTGACTTTGACAGAGTGGTTTAGATAGAGCTTTTTTAAAAATAACTGCATAACTAAAGAAAATGAAACATTTTTAGAAACTTGATTTTCTCAATGTTTCACTGCATATACTTCAGCTACTGATAGAACATCTTGTGGCAACTGTTTACTTTGTAAATGAGGCAAGGAAAGCAAGACATCACCCTTGACATTTACATTTTTCATTTATTTACTGGTAAAGAAAACTATTAAATGCTTTATAATCAAGAAATAATATAGGCTGGACAAGGCTTTCATGTTGGTACTTTCCCACCACCATTTGGCACTGTAGTTGTCTTTCTTGAGGTGCTTTAATTTTCACTACACACTTGCTGATATATGAGAATAACAATAGCTCAGAGGTTTCTCCATAGTCTAAGAAAGGAAGCTCTTCTGGCTTATGAAGTATTACAGTTCAAAGAAGCTCTACTTTGCCACTGTCATTTGCTACATTAAAATACATCTTATATGCATGAAGAAACAAAAAGTTTCTTTGCTCTTTTCCAAACCATTGTACTCTTGTGAAACTTCCAATCCCAACAGCTTTGCCTCAAATTACTGCTTGAACAGAAACCTTCAGCTTCTGCTTTCTCTAGGAAAGTTTATTCTTGTTCTCCTGATTATTATTTCAGCAATTTAATCCTTCTTACCAGCAGCAGCAGTGAATGTAAGGCTTCTGTGTGCCTCTAAAATTATATTACCTTCATGCTCTGTGCTTGTCTCTATATCCAAGTCACCTTTATTAAGTCAGCCCCCAGTGCATGCTCTGCAATGCATTGGGAAACAGATGCTTTGAGTGTCTGTACAATAGTTACTGGGGTATTCTGTTTATTTTAATGGGACCCTGGAACCCTGTAACTGCAGGGAGCATTCACACACTTACAAAAGATTTTATAATGCATTCCAATGAGAAACCATAAGCAGATTCAGCTCTTCTGCACTCACACAATAAAAAAAATGTTTAAGGCCAGAACCTGGAGACACAATTGAATGATTCAGCCCCATGAGAAGAGAGAAGAGGTTTCACTACTCAGGAGAGCCTGAGATTTGACATGGGCTTAAAACAAACTTTAACTATTAAAGAGTTTCTTGTCGGAAAATGCTCACCTCGTTCCCTTCAGAAGGGAAAGATAAAAATAGTTGACCATTCCTATTTTCCTGAAATAGTCCCCATGCTCTCATTTTTGTATTTACTTTCACTCCCTCAGCCTGAGAAGAGCAACACATACATACTGAGTTAACAAGATAAAGGGAAAAATTTTCAGCAGTAGAAGAGATAAATGCAGTGGGTAAAATACTCAAAGGTATGATGCTAGAAGAAAATATGACTCAGCAGGCACTGCAGACAAAGCTCCTACAGCCTTACTGAAACAAACTCTGGTTGAGCTGAGTGAGAAGTAGATGTAGATACAGAGAACAGGAGCTTCCAAAGCTGTGTGCAAAACCTTCCTGCCATGATTCATTCTCACAGACTGTGCTGGCCCTAGCACAGCCTTTCCCCCTGCTGCTGGCAGTGCCCCTGTCCCCAGCACACTGGGGTGACACTGCTGCCCCAGCTTTGTCTCGGTAGGGCACGGACCATCAGGAGCCCTACTCCTCATCTCTGATTTTAGAGGGCAATTTTCCATCAAAAACACAGTCCTGCCTCCTTCACCTTGCTGTTCCTTCCCCTCAGTCCTGCCATAGAAGTGCTCATACAGAGTTGGGCTGGGCCATTATAAGGAGCTGATCTTTCTGAAAATAGAAGGGATCTTTGATTTGAGTAATAAAGTGGCTGCCACTTCAGCAGCAGTAAAGCCTGTGAATGAGCAAGCAGGGAAAGGAGAGATGCTGGGGCTGCCTCTCTCCATAGTGACATCGATTTTGGCTGAACTGGGCAGCTACAGACTTCAGTGTGGGTGAAAAAAGCCATTGCAACGAGTGACTCCTTGGGGAATTATCTGGACCTTCACAAGATGGCTATAACAAGAGGGGCTCACCTCAATAATGGCTTTCAGTTCCCTTTGGTGAAAGAAAAATAAAGTAATATCTGAGGGGGAGGCGAATAACAGTTATTTCATCTCCCAATTATTAATCAGCACCTACATTATTGACCTCCCTCAGTCACATATAAATAATTTCTTTTTTGTCCTTACCTTCTTCTATCCTCACCTCTTAGAGGCAACACAGAGATCCTCCTACCACAATGTCACATATTTAACACCTCCTCACTTACATGAACAATAAAAGTAATCAAATTTATTCTCCTGGGCTGCCCCTCCCTCTTATTTAGGACTAAGGACTTCAGTGTTTCTTGACACCTTTGCCAAACAAGCAGCACTTTGAAAACTTGAGAAGGAAAGCTTTGAACTCCTGAACATTATTTTTTGATGGAAAGTGTTAACAACCACAGCAGACCATGGAGAGCAGCACCACAGAAAATAAACAGGAGCGGCAGGAAAGAGGAAGAAAAAAAACCCTCTTGTGTGATTCCTTCATTGGTTTTGCAAAAACTTGCACTTGATACGTGAAGAGCTCTGTCTGAAACCATTAATAACAAAAACAATCACTAAATGAAAGAGCAGCCTTGCAAGCAGCCATCCATAAAAAGAAAGCCAGTTAATTAAACAAACCACAAGCTATCTATGGACTGTCTCTCTCACTTTAAAGTCCTCAGTGCAGAAAAGAGAAGAAAAAAAATCTCATCAAATGATATAATCATAGCAGCCTCAAAATAACTCGCACATATTTCCAGATAAATCACTTCTGAAATACTAAGTGCCTAGAAAAGCTTGGAGGGAAATTGCACCTCAGCTGCAATTCCTGCTTCTTGGAGGGGCTTTGGAGAACACTGGTTCTTCTATCTGTTCACTAAATGTTTATTCCAATTCCTTAAATTGTCAATTTTTAATATAAAACTTTAATTAATCTCTGGATTCATTTCACTTAATGTTGCAGGGCCATTTCACTGTGTCTCAGAAGGCACTTAATTGGAATTGAAGGCTGAGGGTTAGAAACACAGCATTTTCCCCTTGCCAAAGCTTTCCACAGCTTTGTGGGCAGGGCCAGGAGCTCTGTGTGAATGGGGAACTGGCTGTGTGAGGATGGCTAAGGGCACTGCTGACCCCGTGCACGTTATTGCCCTGGTGGAGCAGAGAGCAGTGAGCTAATGCAACTGGATGTGCTTTATTTTTTCTGAGATTATACACAGCAATGAGACACTTTCATCAGCTTCTGTGGGTCACAGCAGCTGGAAGGAGCCTTAACAGTGTCATTCCATTATAAGGCTATTATTGATCCAGAATCTAATTTGAAGATCAATTTGGATTGGAATCAGAACCCAATATGACAATGATTTCAGAGAGGATAAGAGATAATTTACTCCCCCTGGTGCCACAAATCAATTTTTGTTTTTCTGTACCGACCCAACGGCCAAAAAATGAAAGGGGGAGAAAAAGAAGAAAAAAAAAAAAAAAAAAAAAGAAAGAAAAAAAGACCTGAGGATAATGTGCAAATAAAGGATTACAGTAATCCAATCTGGAGGTGATAAAAATATAAACCTGGCTGCAAACCCATCTGAGGTAAACAAACATTTAATCCCAGCTAAATATCTCTGATAACGGCAAAAAGGCTTCATGCTATTTTTGATGCATTTGGCTAATACAAAACACAGCTTTGAATTCAAAGCAACTCCTTGCATTTTTCACATCTTTCTTTGTGGCAGTCAACACCTGGGAAGTTTATGTGGGGCTCTGGAGAGCCAGCACTGCTGTTTGTGTTCCAGCTGTGCTGGACTCACGGGCACATCTGCATTAAAGGGCTGAGATCCAGACTCACCCAGGCTCTCCAATGCCTTCGTTGTAAGGTGGTGGTTTTGTCCCCATCCTCACACATCCAGTCTCCTCCTAGTGACAGGGAGGATGCCCAGCTGGCTGACATCCCCACCCTGCTTTGCTGTGTGCATCCCAATCCCTCTGAGCAGGAGCAAGGAGCTCCAGGGTGCAGCAGCAGGAGGCTGGTGCTGAGCTGAGCAGGGTGCCAGAGCAGGGACATCCTGCAGCCACAGGCTCTGCCCAGCACCTGCTCTGCCAGCTCAGCACCAGCACGCAGCAACACCCAGGGCTGGGGGCTCTCCTGCCCCACACAGGAGAGACCTGGGGAAGGGACTTTGCTCAAAGTTGTTGGCAGAGCTGAGAATTTTCTTCTCTCTCCAGGGCTGGCCCTTAAACCCTTTTCACTTTTATTAAGTGCAGATGTACTGCAGAGATGTGAGACTTAGTTATCTACAGTGAAACTGGAAAGGGCTTTTCTTCTTTTTTTTTTTTTTTTTCCCCCTTTTCCTCCAGACAACTGCAGTGGAATCAGTTTTATTCAGATTTGGCTGTAATTGGAGTGAGGCTCTCACTGAATCTAATTTCAGCTGGAACTAATTATAGGGGGAAAAGGTCATAAATGTAAGATGGCTACATAACTATGTTGGAAGAATATTGACATCATATAGTATTAACTCTGCTCCTGTTAAGGCCATAAATACATAGAATAAAAACAGCCATTAAGAGACAGAACAAAATGTACCTATTTCTTCTTATTAGAGGGGGAAAATAAGAGAGGGAAAAGTCTCTAAAGGGAGATTTAATAGCATACATTCAAGAAGTGCTGCACACACACACAAATAAATCAAGAAATAGAGATCGACTTTCTCGGATGAAATCCTGAGACATAGTAGAACAACCATCACTACTACATCTGGACTGAGCTGTGCTCAAAACCTAACAGAAAAAAATACAATAAGAGAAACAGCCATTGGAATTGCCAAGGCTGATAACCAAGCTAGCACTGATTCCACGAGATCATAAAATATGTGGATGCTTCCCTTCCCTATTGTCCCCACCAGAGAAGGAAACCAGCACGTGTGACAGGGAGGGACAAGCCCAGACCTTATGGAAACTGTCCTGATCCACCTCTCACCTGAGCCTCAGAGGCTTCAGGACATTTCCTGTGAGCAAAGTCACAGACAGACCTAGCCAGGATTCCTCACTGGGAATCTTACATGTCTCCTGGAGTTTCCTATTAATTAAATGAAGTTCAGCATTTTTTCTCTACATATGTTTCCTTGTAATCAACACACCACCAGTATGAGCAGAATAACTCACAAATGAGTGTAAATTTTGTCTGCTGTGGTACTTAGATGACAGAAGTTTGATACTTAAACTGGTTACATGGTCTGCTTTAGCTCTCAGGCTGAACTGCAGGGATGACCTGAGTCAAATTTTCAGAAGTCCTATGACAGACTCAGAACCAGATCATCATAAAATAAACGCTAGAAAAAATGGAAAGTCAAGACCAAGCCCTTCATTATGAGAAGGAAGAAAGCATCTTAATCCATACTTTTCTCTCCAGTCATTATTCTACTTGCTGGAACATTAGTTCTTCAAATTGTTTTTAATTACATGGCCTAGAAATAAATATGCACCCCTATTAGCATGCTCTCAGGGTGAACACAAAGGGTACTCACTTCCATTCCAGTCAAAGCACCATTCCAAGGTGATTTATACCCTCATTACAGACTGTTGCCTTTCCTATCTAAATTTGTAATCAAATATTCTAAACAGTTGATGATAAATACCTTTGGTAACTACTGCTCACAGTCATTCCCACAGCCCCAGGGCCTCAGGAGCTGGGCAGGAGCACTCACACACACATGTGGAAATGCATAGAAACAGCCCACACAGCTACTCTGCCATGCTATTAAATCTTCTAACAACTTTGGGTACATGAACCCACCCTATGCCAAACTGCTGACAAAATTTTTTTTTTTGCCATGCTTAATTTAGCCAACACCCCTCTTATTATATAAGCTATTAGGACAAAAGGAGCATTAATTAACTTATTAAATTTTTGATCAGATGTTGCAATGATACTTTATCATTTTACTAATCTGTTCCAGAGTGGATTTTTTAGAAATGTTTCAGAGTGAACCAACATGTTAATACAATAATTATAATTCTTTCACATGATTCCAATATTTTGCATTGCTCTGTGTTGTTTAAACATCCTTTCAGTGCAACAGTCCAAAGGAGAAGCATTTTTCCTACACACAACAAATCCTTAACTGATATACTTTCAAATACTACATATACCATCCCTTAAGATTTTCTTTTCATTTAATTTCTGAACAAGTCTCTTGGTTGAGATTCCAGCCTTGGACATCCACAGACTGTTTGAAATGTGATAAGTGTTGCTATAGACTGTACTTGAATGGGAAAACTGAAGAGAATCAGGTGGGTTTAACCTGTTCTCTTGCAGCCAGCCCTATTTTCTGCACCAATCTAGTCTGAGGGTAGGACAGAATTCAGGAATATTAGGATGCCAAAGCCTGGAAAACTTCCACTGAGCATATCTGGGCATTACAGAGTTCCACAGAAACAAAAAAGGAAGAAAGAGATTGGCTTTTTTAATGGCACAATACAATTTGTACAGAACTTTGCTGTCCAGGTTTGACACTTCTCACTCTTGACTCTCTGCCTCTGCATGCAATTGCCAGTCTTTTAAAATTCCAGCCTTAATGAAATAGGTAAGCTTCAGAAAAGATTAAGCTGAAAAATACAGCAGGAATACAGAATGAGGACAGGTGATTGATCTTTGAGTGGATATCCAACAGTGCAATGAAATTCTCAGGCTGGTTCTTCTTTATTTCAAAATGGTTTTGATTCAGAGGGATTTTATAGCAGCTAAATCATGCAGTTGGCACAGACTGTGCAAGCTTTCCAGCATGTTATATTCTGAAAGATGTCACATTTGGCAGAGGCAGCAAAGCTCCATGAATTTATTGTTGTTTTCCATTGAACACCAAAATCCAGGGCATCAGAAGCTGATACAGCACAGGTTGCCATGCTGTTGTGTGGAGTCACCTGCCATCCTGACCAGCACAAACCTCTGGGGGGATGCTCTGCAATATTTTTGGCAAATGGGACACACCTTGAGGCCAAAGCAGTGGAGCTGAGTGGGTGAAGTGAGGGGGAACCATGGCACACTCAGGCTGGGGGACAGACTGCATCCAGCATCACTGATTTGCAAACCCATCCTCTAAAGGGATGCTCTCCAAGGCTGCTCCCAGAATAATAACCTTCCTTTTGGGAGTTGTGCTTTCAGGACTTCTCAGAAATGCCAAATCACAGATATGTTTAAGCATTCCCAGAATCAGAACCACACATTGGGTGTTTAATCACTGCACCTACTTATTATGGACAACTGCCTTTCTCAGGGTGACCAAGACTGCAGTTTTATTGAAATTTCAGCTTGAACACACAGCTAATTATCTCTGTACAAAGGTGTCTAAAAGCACATGAAGACCAAATATTACCTTTATATTTTCTTTTTCTGTCCTAAACTCTCAAAAACCACATAAACTGAAATTTCACCACAGCTTTTTAATCTCTACTAAATTTCAAGTGAAAGACAGTCCATTATCAGTCAAAAGTAGAGCAGAAAAAAATTGTGACTATAAAAAAATTAGAATGGTGTTAAGAAGGCATTTTTCTTTTCCACTCAACTTGAACTAATAGAAAATATTGCAGAGAATGCTTGAAAACTATATAATGATACATTAAAATCAAAACAAAACCAAAAAAAAGCCAATTTTCGTAGACCAAGATGTTCTATGTAAACAATCAACAGAAAAGAAACTTTTATCAGGAATCCTCTGAAATGGATATGGCACAGCTGCCCTCTCATTATTTCTGATGAATCTAAAAACTCAGAAAAGAGAAAAAAAAAAAGCTGTCTTTTAGGATTCTGGAAGCCTCTTCCTTTAATAATTAATGTTGGAAGCTATGAGAGATGTTTAAGAAGCATTTGCTTCTGTTTTCCAATTCTAAATATCTAGTCAGGAATTCAGTATCTCAGCAAGTACATGGCCACCACCTAAGCAGCTGCACTGTGAGAAAGTGCTGCAAGAAAGTTCAAAAGATGCTCTGACCCTCAGTTTAACCTTGCAAAGAGTCTCTTCTCCCTGCTGCTGGATGCACAAAAGCAGCATTAATAGAGTTCGGGGTGTGCAATTTCTCTGTGCATCAAGAGCATTAGGAAGGTTTTACTATGTATATCACAAATAGGTAAAGCATATCCCACACCCAAGATTCTCATTATGGGAGATATTATATTAGATTGTTATTCACCACAGGAGAATGTCACACTTTTCTGTGTACTCTAGTTCAGCACTTTTCTAATTTCACGGACCTCAATTTACATTTGTCAGTGTCTGAAGCTGGATGATATTGGTCTGCTCAGGAAATGAGTTAAAGGGGAGACAGGTCTCTCACCTTTTGGGCAGTACCATACTTTGATGATGCATAAATAAAGCACAGCACTAGTGTGTCAGCAAAAAGTGGATGTCCCAAAGCCCTTTGATGCAAAGGATGATGTTTGCCAGAAACAGGAGGTTAAATATGTAGAGGCTATGAGGCTGAAGGGTTGATGTGAAGAAAATCTGGCTGATGTCTTAGCAGGAATCCACCTTGTCTTTCAGTGTGAGTGTGCAGACATGGAGATTTCAATAGATTACCAATGCTGATTAGTCAATGTATATGGAAACTACATTTACAGGTCCAGTGATATGAATCCCAAAGAACTGATATTCCCAGTGGCCCTGATCCAAAGACCTGTCAGTTGTTTTTTATCACTTTAATGGATTCAGATAAGCCCTCCAGGACTTAATCTCCCATAAAGGGGCAGCTATGTTACCTCCTTACAGATTCACTCTTCCAGAGCAACAACACATCAACACCTGTTAATTCAGACTAGGAGAATTTACCAAGTATTTTGTTCTAAGCATTCAGAAACATTTTCCTAAATCTGAATAACAGAGTTAAGATAAAAATCCTTGTCTGATTAATGAAATTTATCCAGTGATGAATTGAAAGTGTTTTAGAACTCTTTGCTGATTTCTGATGCATCTTTATTGACATTTGTGGCTGCAGTTTAGACTCAGCTGAGGTTAAACACCATAATCCCCAACATCTCTACAAACTCATTCTTTTTATCCTTAGGGCTTTGCCAGTGGTTTGAACGAGCCCCAGAGTCCAGCATCAGAGGTGACATGCCCAAAAATCAGTCACATGTCAAGGTGAGCTGCCCAACAGTACAGGGCACCCAATCTCACAGCTGTAACCTTCACACTTCTACTTTTAAAAACCTAACAAAAAAAAAAAAAAAAAATTACTTACATACCACATTTTCCATCTTTTGCACAGCAATATAGACTTTGGAAAAGGAAGAAAAATTTTAAACCAGACTCAAAAGTCAGGACAATAGTAAAGCTTGGAGGGAGAAAAATTAATTCAATAAACCCAACCCACCAAACAAACCCCCAAAGTGTTAAAACAAGGCATTTGAATAGTAACAACTGTTAAAATGAGCTCTGAAATCTCCATGCAACACAAGATTTTTATTGGCAAACAATTAAATCTCTCTTTAAGTGCACTTTCTCTGTAAAACCTAATTTATAATCTTATCAGGCATGTCTCTCAGAAGAATTTGCTACTAGTCTGTGTCTTTATCTGCACAATGCAGAATGCTAACAATTGTCTTGTATGTTTGTTCCCAATGTCAAAGACTGAAATTCCAATTTAAGGTTCTGACTGCTTTCGGAATTTGATATTATTTTTAAAGTGCTGTCACTTTTGTTCACTTGGTGTGTCAGACAAACAAGAATAAAGAGCCTGTGTGAAGGTAAGAAAGGAGGAGAAGGGCAGTGTTTGCCAGAGCTCACTTGCTGTTCTGTCATTTTCCTGGTACCCTCCAGGGCCATATCTTGTTTCAGCCCTCCTTGTTAGAATTCCAGCCTTGCAATGAGCATTAAGGGAAAGGGGATGGGGCAGGGTGGAACCAGCAGAGTGCTCTGGGTGTGCTGCACCCAGCCAGGATTCTGCAGCCTGAGTGGATGTGCCAGTGCCCAGCTCCAGCTGCCCTCTTCTGATCCCTCTGCCCAGGGTTTGCCTGGAAATCACAACACTGAGCCTTTCCTACCCACAGACCTCACCAATTCCAGCTCGAATAATAGAGAACAATTTCAATCAAGCCATTTTAATTCTAAGAACCTACCTCTTTTTCCACTTTAACAGAATTCAAAGGAGAACAAAGAGGGCTAGGGTTTTTTTTCCCATCAAGCAAATCGTGCCACTCTACATTATTATTTCCTTCCACTCCCCCCAGTCCAAGTTCTTTAAGAAATGGAACCAGAGCAGTCACACACAGTACTAGCCTAGAGAGTATTTGTTTCATTTAACTTTTATTTTTTTTAATCCCACATAAGATCCTGCTAATTCTTTCAACATAAATAGGACACATTGCTATTCCAAGTTTCCCCTCCCCTTTTATTTAGCTCAGAACACCTGATGGTTAATTCCCAGTTGAGATAATTAGTCCTTGGTTATCACCAGTTATTGTCACCTGTTCAACTTGCAAATGTCTACAAATTTGAGTTTTCCAATTAGCAGCATAAGATCCCTATAGCATACAGCTAGAATGTACATTTTTTTTCCACGAGGCAAATCACTTTTCACTTACACACTTTGTCTATTGAGTCTCATTTGGTAATAGTGCTTTAAAAATTATAGTGTTTTTCACCAAATAGACTTGTCATTGCCCTACCTCCTATCAAGCCCAGATGGCTGCTTCTATAAAGGAGAGAAAAACAGAAAAGGGAATTAAATTAAACCCTCTCCCTAATAAGTATCCAAGTCAATTTAAATAGTTTCATTTCATTTTTACATCAGAGTCCTGCCCTAGTATTAAGGCATGAAGAACATTCTCAGTGTGCTAATAAGCCCCATGACATGTTGAACTGACTTTTCAGTAAGTGGAATAAGCTGTAGTTTATTTTTAACTTTTATGGTAGGTAAACTGCATTAGAGGCAGCAGCCCAGTGCATTAGATCTGGGTTGACTTCCAGCTGAACATAATAAGGTGGCCCTGTGATTAAACCAACACAGAATAATGCCTGGAGTGTGGAGGAGGGAGGAGCTCAGCCCACCTCCTAAGAGAAGTTCTGTGGCAAAAACCAGCTCCAACACGTTTTGTGGGAATAAATTGTAGAAACTCTGCTCACATCTCTCACCTTTGCACAGCTCCTCTGCCAAGCTGGGAGGGCTCCCCAGGCTCAGGGCATGCAGACTGCTGGCCTGGAGAGGTGACAAGGGTTGTCACCTCAAGAATGAAACCTTTTCTGTAGCCCACCTGTTCTGATTGACTCATTATTTCATGTTTAGACATATTCCCCCTCCATGGGGATGTCTGTGAGGATATTCCCGTGCTGTTGGCTGTAGCTTTGAGAAGGTTTGGTGACAATGACAGTCTCTAAAAACACTGTTGCCTCTAAACAGAATCATTTTCAAGACAGCCACATCATTCTACCTAGCTGTGTGAGGTTCAGGATGCATGGAACAGCATTATAGACTGACAGACAGGTACTGAAAGGTAAAAAATGCTCTCTTCTGAGCTCAAAACTACACAAGCCAATGAAAGATTTTCTGAAGAATACTAGAAAACAAGCTGTGGAATACTAGGAAAAAATAGTTTCTTCCAAGTCTATACTAATGACAAATCACAATGCTGCTGGCTGGAACAGGTGTTAACAAACTCACCTGCACTTTTCTCTTGTCCCTGATTCTCTGTCTTGGGGCAGGGACCAGAGCTCAGGCTCTCAGATGCATTTGGGCAGCAAATTCCTTTGAAATTGAGTCGTTAGATTCCTAACTGTTTTTGAGAACCCGGGTTTAAATGAGGATACAGTGCCTGCTTATTGCTTTGTGTCTGGAGCCCATGAATCAGCCAGACTCACACACAGTGGAATAGGATTATTGCTTCATGGCATGGGCAGGCTGCAGCAGTCACAGCCCAGCCCTTGGAGATCCAGGCAGCGAGAAATTCATGAAGATTTAAAGTAGTTAAAGGAGTTTATTTTCCAGGTGGGAAAT
Organism: Oenanthe melanoleuca; assembly: GCF_029582105.1. Lineage (NCBI taxonomy): Eukaryota > Metazoa > Chordata > Aves > Passeriformes > Muscicapidae > Oenanthe > Oenanthe melanoleuca. Next base: position 16,203,789 of record NC_079345.1, read on the forward strand.
CCAGGTGTCAGAAGGAAAGCAACTATAAATTTTCAACCCAGCTTTGCACATAAAATGTAAAGCCATTTGGAGCACACAGAAAGCTCAGTATGAACTATGGCTGATGGCAGGTGCAAGGTATGGTCAGTGGTTTTAAATGATTGATAGAGCTATCTCTGCACTAAAGTACTAAAGTTGGAATAGAAGAAAAAAATTGAGACCTTCTGTAATGATGCTTTATACCTCTTTTCTTCCTCTGATGGTCAAGTAGAGTTCAGTTGTACAAATGACTGTTACCAGTGATACCTACAGTAGCTCTCCATACACCTACTAGAGCATTTTATTCCAACAAACACAACAATATGAGATGTGGAGATGGTCTTAAAAATATCTAAGTTATTATTGTCTCTCTAGAAAGTAAAAGAGGTAGAGCATATGCAAAACAGCTCGGTTATTTCACAAAGACTTGCATATGTGAATAAATATTTAATTTTCTGCTTTATTCCTATTTAAATACTCAAAAGGGCTTTATGGTATGTCAGTGAGTCATCTTAGCTCAATGGGTTTGTTCCCTTTCTCTGCCACGGGGCAGTCACCCCTTCCCTCCCTTTCCAAATACCAGAACATGTGAGTTTTCACCCAGCATCAGACCATTCTAATATAATTTCCCTGAAAGCAGTGTCTTCTCAAGGACTATCCTGCATGAAAAAGACAAGGGCTGAGGGAACAGACTCCCAAAGAGCCTCTGAGGAGGACTGAGGTGCTGACTCTATTTATACTCAGCTCTGAGATCAGTGCATTAGCTGACTGGCATTTCTCTTGCTGAGAAAAGATCAATGAAGAAAAGATCAGCTGAAGAAAGATCGATGGTGACCAGACAAACCATTAATTCATAAGAGAAGAGATTTTGCTTGGAGAAATAGGACATTACCCTGAGGCTCAAGCTCAGACTTGATTGTTCCCATGTCTTACATGCTGACCTGAATTCTCCCTGCAATAAACTGCAAGGACAGGGTGGAATGAGCCCCTTGCTGGATAAAGCTGCACACACACAGAGCAACAGGGAAAAAAAATCAGGGGAGAGGAAAATCATAGACAGCCATGCCCCATGTGCAAAGGGAGCCCTGTGTTTTCACAGGTGGGGATGCCTCACGTGCTCAAAACCTAGAATTTGGTATTCCTTCTCTTCTGAGGTCTGCAGGCTCTTCTGCAGCTGTAAGATCCAAAAGATGCCTGGTTTCTCTTTAAGGACTGTCATGAGCATCTCACTCCTTTTTGTGGGGACTGAATGGAGTTGCACTGCTGGATCAGGGCATTGCTGGAAAAAGTTGTGGGTGGGCATTGTTCTGTTGTCTCCCACTGGCACTCCTCAGATCTAGATTCTCAGATTGCCTGGAAAAAAAACCACCAAACAGCTCTTTCAGTGATAAACTTTTTCAACCCCAAAAGATAAGGAATAACTCAGATAAATAAGAATATATGCCACAGTGTGTATGTGTATATTCACAACAGCATTCTGTGGTAATAGAGACATGAGGTGCTCAAAGAACAGCTCCAGGTGCTGAGAAAAAAGCTTTGATGTTGTTGAGACATTAAAGGAGTTGTTAAAGAGCAGTTCACCTGTGGATACTGCCAAGGAGAGGTAGCTCTGCTGTACTGATCATGTTTTAAAGTGCTGCTCCATGTGAAGTATAAACAGCACAGCAGCTGCAACCAGAGTGCCCTGCTGTTTCCACAGGAGAAAATAGCTGGAGATGAGGGTAAAACTTCAGATGGAGCAAGGTTCCAGCTTTTCCAGAGAAAAGGAGGAGTTTTTATTCTACTGTGTTTGTGCCTGCCATTACCCCCTCCTCTTAGGAAGCTGCTCAGGATCACACAGTCAGTGCCACTGTCACTGTACTGCTGGCACAGGGGGACAGCAGCACTTGGGAGCAGCCCCAGAAAGGCAGCTGAAGCTGTGTTTTGGTGGAGGAAAAAGGGATTTTGAAAGAAAAACAAGCAAAAACCCCTCACTGAAGAGGCAAAGAAGTGATAGTAAGTAAGGATGTATACTTAGCAATTAGAATTTTCCAGAGCAAAAGGGTAATTTCAAAATAGTGCCTGACTATTTCCAGGATGACAAACATCAGACCAAGTTCTGGAACATTGTGAGTTCTACCTGATGGATTTAATGGAAAAAAAAAAACCCAAAATAGAACTTATGGTGCAGGGCATGATCCCATGTTAAGCCACTATCCTTTGCTGTTTGTGCTGGGAACCAGATCCAAAATCCTAACCTAGTACTTATTTAGGATGGCAGGCTGCTGATTATTATAAAGTAATCTTTGGATATATCTTAGTATCTACCTGGAGCCAATACACACTGTCTTAATGGACTGCCACATGTACCCAATGAAACTATTAATTAAATGAAGCCTTAGTGACTTCTGTGGTTAAAAGGAATGTAACCTGGTTTATAAATCTAACCTCAAATCACTAGGTAATGGCTTTCCCTTGCTTATTAGATTTCTGCTACTGTCATCAAAAGAATAAAAAAAAATCAGATTAAATTTGAAGTATTGCTTTAACAATATGTTTCAAAAATGCTTTTAGAATATCTAAACCTTCCCCATTGTTTCCTTTCATTGTGAAGTTCCACAGGAAGAATGGAGAGAAATAATTCAGTATTATACGAAGACAATTCAGAAAGCATATAAATGTGTCTTCCCCAATTCTCTTCCTATTGCTACCTTTTTCCTTAGAAATGTGGGGTGAAAAATCTTGATATATGAAGAATTTCCTAAACAAAAGATAATTTAAAAATACATTGATTTTTCTGTGATATATATTTGAACATATAATGCAAGAATCTTCCCCAGGAAACAATGAAGAATTATGCAAAGTTAAGTGAGACCTGTTGTTGCTGAAAAGCCAAGATCCATGTTTTCCTCCCAAAGCCCTGTGTGTTCAGTGAACCTGCCAGGTGTGTGCCCCAGCTGGGCACTGGACTCTGGGAGTTCTTGTCCCCTGGGGAGAGCAGCAGAGTCCAGATACCCCAGGGAGACACTGGGAACATCCTCACAATGGGCTGGTAGATTGTCTTGGGTTGTAATACAGGATGTGGCCAGAAATGTGAATTCTGTCACCATCTGTTGGAGCTGGGTGGGGCAGTGACCCTGATCTCCTGGCACATATTATCTGCTCATGGGCCATCTATAAACCAGCTGGGCAATCATCTTTATCTTCCCACAGCCCATCCTCCCTCCAGGAAGATATCATCCTCTGCTGGCCCTTTGAGCCCCACTGCATGACTGATAAAATTCCATCATCCCACTGGGAGATGCTCCAGCCAGGGGAGCAGCCAAGCCTTTCCTACCCAGATAAAAACTGAGATTTTGGACACCAAGGTACCTTCTTTCCACTGGATTCCAGAGAAAAACCAGACCTTTCCACATCATCCCTGGAGCTTCAGAGGAAACTGCACCTTCTCCAGGAGCTCTGCTCCAGCTGAACCACATCTGCCCCTGCAGGAGGATGCAGCCACCATTGAATGGGACTGTGCCAACACCCTGACTGACTGACGGGTGTCAGCTTGGATTCTGACTGGCAGGGTTAGGATTGTTCTTTGTAATACTGTATTTCTATTTTAATTTTCCTAGTAAAAAATTTTTATTCCTAATTCCCATATCTTTGCCTGACATCCCCTTAATTTCAAAATTATGATAATTTGGAGGGAGGGAGTTTACATTCTCCATTTCAAAGAGAAGCTTCTGCCTTTATTGGCAGACACCTGTCCTTCAAACCAGGACATAGATGTAAGACACTGTGATTACTTCAGCTGTGTGCACCACTGACAGCTCCAGATTGCTTTCACAGATGGTTTTTGCATTTTGGGGCAACTCTTCCCATTATGGGAGTGGGTCTTGCTGGTGAATCTGAAGGAGGAGAATACACAGTGTCACTTCCCATGAACTGTCAGAATATTTTTTGCTTTTGTTCAGATTTCAGCACAATTTTGTGGGTGAAATGCAAACCTCTTCCAAGCCCATGGGCATTTTCTCATGGAATCAAAGAGGCAGACCTGCTTTGTGAGGATAAGCTGGAACTCCATTTTGCCACACTCTACATGACCAAAACACATTTACAGCTGCCTTGATCATAAATATGCCTCATTTTACTTTATCCTGAGTCACTCCCCTGAGGTTTTAACTTACATATTTATTATTGGTTCAGAAACACCTGGCTAACAACGACAGCCTGACTTAATGGCCAGCACAATTTAGACATCTGTCATTTTTAAGCACAACTCTAGAGAAAAAAAATATATATATAAAGTTTAATAAAGTTCCTATGCTCCACTCTTTTTAACCAACAGTCCTATGGTTTAGGATTTATTGCAATAAATGATTTCCAGCTCTGGGCCATGAGGATGGGGAAGGGTGTGGAATGGAGCTGTGCCAAGGGCAGGTCAGGATGGAGAGCAGGGAAGGGTTTGGAGAGCGCTGCCAGGGATGCTCAGGGGGGATCCGTGACCCTGGGGTCCCTCCAGCTCAGGATATTCTGTGTGCCCTGGGTCTCGCAGAGGTTTCCCAGCTCCTTGGGGCTCCAGGCAGAGCTCCAGCAGGGAACCACACCCCATCATTTCCCGGTACAGCTGAATGTGCGGCAGAGACTTGGCAGTGCATTCCAACACAACACTCAGTGTAATTAGCACTCGGGCGATTCCTTTTGTTGTCGGTAAACAACAGGAAGGTTTGACAAGGCAGAGGAGAGGGTGCGATTGCTGCTTTCATATGTCACTCAAACTAGACCATCACCATTCCCAGACTAATACTTCTTTACAGGAACTTGTGCTAAATAGTGTTAGATTTCTATGCCTGAACCTGGCAGGTTTTCCCAGGGTTGCATCTGATATCAAAATCAAGGTTTATTAACATTACAAAGAGCGCCGCTGTCCTGTAGTGCCCCTTTTATCATTCCGAGCAGCTGCCTGGAGGCAATGCGTTTAACCTTGGGAAATGGGAGAGGAATGCTGGGAAGACAGAAATCTTTGACAGCTTTTTACCTCTGCCAAAATCTGCCCTCCTTTAGCTCCCAGCCCGAAAAAAAGAGTGACCCTTATTTAATGTTTATCTGTGCCTTTCACTGCACTTAAAATCGAAAGAGAGGGTGGCATCTCCTTACAGTGATCTCCCATTTGTGCTTCAAGCAAACTAGGGACGAAAATTTCCTTTTTTTTCTACTAAGGCATATTAGAAAGACAGAGCTGATGAATGAGGGGGGATCACCAGAAGAAAACCCAAACCATTTAGCAGAGTGCAAATGAAAACAAACAAACAAAACATAGTTGTGAAGGTTACCTTATTCCTGTGATAAATTTCACATTCAATTCACTATTTCATCACCTGTTGCAATAGCAAAGGAGCTGTCACTGGTTCATCTATAAGCCCTTATTTGTCAGGGTTTAGGGCTTAGCTGTAAAAATAGAATTCATTTTGATGTTTCACATATCAATTCTCACTTCATACACATCTTTTTCTTTCAGAAGCTCCCAATGTACTTGCTACACGAATATAACCTTTGAAATGCAGCTAATTCCAAATTGTGGCATATTGTAAAACACCAAAGCAGTGTGGATACAAATTAGCTATCAGATATTAAACAAACATCTCCAGGTTTAAAAAACACAAAAATAAACAAACAAACAAACGAATCCCAAACTCAGAAGTCCTCTTTTTCCCTCAAGTTCCTGACAAAAATGTATATAATAAGCTGTATTATTTGGGGCTGAATTCAGGAGGATAATGTGCACATCCTCTAAGGGATTTAATGACACCCCTGCCTTCCTGGGGTGTATTTACACGGCTCAGTGCAGTGCTTTTCCTCCTCAGCCAAGGCAGGAGGCAGTGCTGGCTTGTGCAGCAGCTGGAGCAGTCAGGTGCCTTGGTGCAGAGCAAGGCTGATCAAACCTGGCATTTGATCCCTCTAAGCTCAGGGGACACGGGCTCTGCTCCCTCTCTTCACAGCCATCTCCATCTAATGAGATTTTGCCCTTATTCAGGTGAATTGCTCAGCTGCTCTGACCATAAGCAGCTTAATGTTTTTCTTCAGCTGTATGAAAAGGTTTCATGCAGCCAGTGGTGTGTTATTGGCCGTGCTGGGTGTCTGGGTTCTGACACAGCACAGCCTAATTCCAGCTCTGTAAGGATCCTGTTGGCTGGGGGGCTCTACAGAGCAGATTTCCCTCTGGAAACCACAGCACTGAGACACAGTCTTCATTCACAGTGAGCTAAGTGTGGGCTCTATTTGTGTTTGCCCCTAGAGCTGGGCTTCCCCAGCAGTGCTCATTAGGTCTCTGCTGGGCTGTTCTTTACCCCATGAGAAGTTTGTGCCTTCTCTGATGAAGAGGAAGCAGACTGCCACAAACCAGAACTGGCCTGTGCAAGCAGTGCTCACCTTCAGCCATGGAATGGTCCAGCTGCTGAGGAAACTTCCCATTGTGACCATCCAGGGGTCCCTCTGTCAGTCCCACTGCAGCACCTGAGCTGGGACAGAGCCCTCGGCAGCTGCTCCCCCCACACTCACACCAGGCTCCATCACCAGCTCAGACTTTCCCATGGCACAGATCAGACATCCTGATCCTTAAAATAATTTAATCCTGGTGCAATAATGAAATAAAATGAAAGGTGGTTGTAGTCAGGTGGGGGTTTGTCTCTTTCTCCAGGCAGCAACAGACAGAACGAGAGGACACAGTCTCAAGCTGCATCAAGTTGGATATTAAGAAAAAGTTTTTCATAGAAAGAGTGAAAAAGTACTGGAATGGTCTGCCTGGGGAGGTGGTGGAGTCACCATCCCTTTTAAAAAAAGACTGGATGTGGCACTTGGTCTAGTTGAGGTGTTAGGGCTGGGTTGGGCTCAATGATCTTGAAGGTCTCTTCCAACCCAGTGATTCTGTGAATTCTGTAAAAATCTCAGCTCAAGCTGGTGCCTGATAGGAGGAACCCCTTTTATCCCCTCACACTTTTACTGTGGGGAAGTCTGGTCTCTCTGACCTGACCTATTACATTTGTACAGACTATTAACAAACCCTGACTCACCAGCAAGGGAATGTTTCAGCTAAATCTGAAGTCCCAACATCTCCAATGTATTAAATATAAGTTCAATATTTTTGCAAGTAGCAGATTACTTCCCAGCATCCTGCTAAATCACTCCATACTCCTCGTGTCTGTAGCTCCAACCAGCTAAATTATGGCTTTTTCATTACCCCTCTTAAAATAAGGTCTACTCTGAGTTTGTACATCAAAAGTGATGTGTATGTGCATAAACACACAATGTCTATAAGGATAACTTGTTGTCACTGTTGTAAAAGTATATCACTGATTTATATACCAGCACTGCATTATAATAAATATTTTACTATTTTATATACATACTCATACAGCATATAAACAAAATATATTTAAGGAAAGCTAAGGCTATGAAACTAAACATTTGAAAGTTGTTATTCTGCTTTTCTTTCACTTGTCCTTTCAACCTCACCCCGGTGCTTTTCATGTATAATATATCTTTTTCTTGCCTCATTTTACAGTGCTGCTGCCTCATTCACACCCAGGGTCTGAGGGACCCTTCAGAATCCAGGTTTGTTCTCCAGCAGCCACTTCAGGCATGGTTATCACTGCTCAGAGGACAATTGCAGCCCCAGGAGGAAGGGCCAGTTTTACATCAATTACCTTGACAAACACAAGGACCACGTTGTTTCTGCCATATGGACCTCAGGGGCCTCAGGCTTGATTTTGGACCTCCTTGCTTTTTGGAACCTGCTGCTTTCTCTCAGCTCCAGGCACTTTGTTCTGGGACAAACATCAGTGGTGTGCCAGCAACTTGCACTCCAGCATTATCTGGGAAAGAAAAAACGGCTGTGGGAGCCTCAGTTGGGGTGTCCTTTACCTTTCAGAGATTTAGTTTTGGTGATGCTGGCACCCTGCTGCTCAGGAATGCTCCTCACTCTGCTGCCTGCTCAGACACAGAGCTGTGCTGCTCAGTGAGCAGTGGGACTCAGAGCTGACATTTGACACCTTATCAGGATATCTTATTACCACTGCAGGGATGTGACCAGACTGAAATGTGAGCTCCCACATGCATATGTCAGGATTCGTGTTCCTGCTGTCATTATGTCCAGACTGGACTAGTGCAATTCATGTTTCTCTTTTGTAAGGAACAAAGAGTTTGTGTCACATCTTTCCTAGCTTGATTTTTACAGAGATTTATGGCTGGACCCACTTGACACCCCACACATTCCAGAAATATCAGTTACAGGAGACTGGAAAGAATTGAATGTGCAACAGAGTAGTACAAGCAAATTTATTTTCCCTCTGTTTTGTGATTTTATATCAGTCTTACACACACAATAGACCAAACACAACTTAATTGGAAATCAGTTGACTCAGTGGCATTTTACTAAGACCAGGGATGAAATTGCTGTATTTATTATATAGGCATTTCATACATACTTTAAGAACCTTAGTGAAAAAGTCTCTTAGGATTAAGCACTTCATTTTCATAGCCTCTTATCAAGAAAAGAAATTGAAAATTTTAAAAATAAATGAAACTTTCCTATTCCTCCCTAAATTCTAGGCCCAACTTGCATACACGGTTCTTGAATTTAGAAGAAAGTTTCAATTTTGGGAAAAAGAATTGATTTTGTTGCCTCTAACCTTGCCCTCTTCTGACTGAAGAGTTAAGATACCACTGTTTTAATTCCTTGGCAAAGCATTCCTTTGACTAATCTCTGATTTGGAAGATATTGAGCTTACACTTTCCTTTGTTAAATCTCACCTCATTAATCCTAGTTTTATACCTTGTGACAGTATGAAACAATGGCTTTCCTTCTTTGAAGTTTGTAGCTCTGTAATACTGGGAGATAATTAGTATATCCCCCTTTTCATTCCTTGACCAAGAAGTGCATACTTAGCTCTCATAATCTCCCTTTATTAATCCCCTCACAGCTTCTGCTACTCATCCTCTCCTGTCTGAGCAGCCTCCCAGCACTTGAAATTAAAGCCAGTGTTCCAAAGGCAGGATTTACAAATGCTGTGGAGACAGGGGCTGCTTCCCTTCAGCTGGACACACACTGCAGCTCACTAACTTGGGCCTGGATGCCTCTGCTCCCAGAACTGGAACCCAACACTGCACAACTTGGTGAAACGCTTTGGAGACTTGGTCCAGTCAAAACTTTCTCTCTGCTGTCAATCCAGCCAAAAGTTATTCCCCCAGGAGAGCCTTTTCTTTGTGAAGTTCAGTCAAGAGCACTGTGACAAAGTGGGAAAGCACATCCCTGAATAAGGGCAGATTTTCACAGAAGGGAGAAATCCTGGATAGAAAAGCAAAGTTAGAATTCGTGGTTTTAGGAGTAATGGAATTGTTTTAGGAAGAGAGAAAATGACACTAATTTGTCTTTATTGTTTAAGTAGCATTACATTTAGTTATATTTTAGTAGCATTAGCAAAATAGGAGCCACACACTAATTGTTAAGCATTAGCTTGGATGCAAGGAAGGTCCATTAAAAGCTGAGATTCACCGCAAACAGAATATTGGACTGTGCTGCCACGTGCTGCTATTTCAAAGGATTAATTTAGTATTGCTTGTGTTCTGGTATGGACTGGACTCATCAACATCAGGTTGATTGAAAGCTGGCTGGACTGCTGGGCTCAAAGGTTAATTAGCACCCAGTTATAGATGATGCTAAACTGGAGGAGCTGGGCAGCACTCAACCCCCAACCTGCCACTTCACAGAGACCCAGAGAAAACTGACCATGAAGCCAACAGGAGCCTCAGTGAAACTCCAGGGATGCAGAATCCTGCACCCATGGAACCATCTGGTGCTGCACCTGCTTGTTTAGGGGCTGAAGGGCCCAGGAGTTGGATCCCAGAACCCTGTTTCTTTGAGCTTTCTGTGCTTTCTGGCACTGACCCCTGGAGAACTCTGCTTCTGACCTGAGACCTTGGAGAAGCTTCCAAATTTGAGTGATGGAGTTAAAATCACTGGTGTGTGGTTAAATAGAAGTGTGCTTTCACATGGTGAAGCACACCATTAGAGGTTTTTATAATATAGTGATAGGTGTGTGACAAAATGGAGGATTTTGGGTGTTGTCTCCTCTTTGCTGTTCATCTTCCTTCTTCTTCATTATTTCAGGCAGTAGTTTTTGGTTGGACAGTCAGTGCTGCACTGCAGGTCACAGGAGTTTGGTTATTGGGTCAAAAGTATAAATAATATAGGTGTTAATTCTCCATTGAACTGTTTAGCTTTAAGAAACCTTGTAGCAAGCCAAGTTCTCATTCATTTTGCTTGCTTTTAGCTGGCAGCTAGAAGTGTTGCAGAACTCTCTGTACTTTAACAAGATTTAACAAACCAAGCCTGAACATGCAGGAATTCATTTCCTTTGTGTTTTTTAATCCTTAATCTGAGTGGAGACAAAAGAAGCTTCAGACAAGGCACTGATTAAGTGGTGCAAACCCCCCTGTCACACCCAGGGTGGCAGTGCCAGGCTGGGTGCCATCCCCAGAGGGTCTCCTGGCAGAGCTGAGCCTGCACTCAGGGTGTGGAGCAGCAGCATGGCCAGCAGAACCAGGCAGGGCATCACTGCCTGCTGCTGGGCACTGGGAAGGCCACACCTGGAACAGCATCCAGCTGGGAAAGGACACACCTTGGATATGAGAAACTGGGGAGAAACACGTGAAAAATTACCAGAATTATGTGACCTTCAAGGAGAGACTCAGGCCTGCTGAATTTGGTGAAGAGGATGCTAAGGGATGACCTAACAGCAGCCTAAAACTGTTTTGAAGGAAATTGCAAGTCAGTGGAAGCAAACCTCAGTGGTGCCAGATGGTAAAACAAGAGTCAACAGCTACAAACTACAGCTCATGGGGCTCCTGCTGGGGATTAGGAGAAATTTCTTATCTTTGAAGGTACTGCAGCACTGGAACAAGTAATCCAGAGATAATGGAGACATTATTGTGGAGGTTTCAAGGCTTGGCCAGGAAAACCTGCAGCTCTCCTGACCTGCATTAGAAGGAGGTTGGAACAAATAACCTCCAGAGATCTCTACCAACACATGTTGTTCTGATTCTCTGTGTCTACTTTAGACTTACTGGGAAGGGCTTTTAAAACTGCCTTTCATGGGTTTCTACGAAAGGAAGATCAAAATGACAACAAAAGAATTCTGCCCCAGGAAACTGAACCCTGTGTCAGTTTGGGCCATGGCCAGATGTGTCTGACTCAGCTGGAGCTTACCCCAGTCACCATCTCCTGCTGCTCATCATCCTCATCTATCACTTAGATCCTTCACTCTCTCTTGGAAAATGACAACATTCCTATTGGATAATTTAAATACAAAAGCAGTTTCCCTAACCCACTTGTGTGGGAATGAGCCAGGTTAAAACCCCCTTGTTAGTAGGCATGGTTAATTAGCCCAGATAATTTTAACAAAACTGGGCAAGTGAGCAAGCACACGAGTGATGTCATCAGTGCCAAGGGAGTGCAGCCTCTGGAGGAAAGGGATGCAGAAACTGCTCAGCCACTCTGAGCTGCAGTGAGAGCAGACATCCCTACCAAGGAATCCATGGGCAGGACAGAAGGCTCATTGTAAAAAGCATGAGGTGATTGGGAAGTCATTGCATGACATGAAGCAGCACAAACAGTTTTTTGTACCTTTCATAGCCCTCTCTTAAAGGTGGAGAATTTCAAATGCATAAGGTACAAAAAGAATAAAAGAGGTAATATATAATTCATAAGACATGTAAACTGTTTCTGCTTATTTCCCAATTAAAAAGTGTAGGGGTGTGTTGTGTGTGTCAGAGGGAAATTCTCAACCATCCCAAAGAAAGGTAAGGTAAGGTAAGATAGGATAGTAAAGCAGAGAAGAGGTCAAAAAGAAGGGATGGGGATCGTTGTTACAATAAACTGAACTGGTCCTGCTCAGAACATCTATCTGTGCAGAACAGGAATCTTGAGCCTTACTGAGAAGATGAGTTCTCTGTTTGGTCTTACAGTGTATGCTCTGAGTTGCTACTTCAAGAAAAAATTCCCAAAACAACACGAGAGTCCAAAAGGAAGATCTGCCTGAAATATTTTATTGCCCATGTTCAGTTAGGGGTTACCTGATGCCCTTGTTTGGGTTTGTACAGGAAAGGCTGTGGCATGAGCACAGCATAAACAAAGAGGTTGCACACTCCCTGGTGTGGATTTGCCCATTTGCTGATGATGACACCATGTTTTCATAGTTTGTCAGGGAACAGGGAGACAAGATCATGAGGATCCTATTTGGGGTGAAAATGAAACGGTGCAAGAAGGGAGAGGTGAGCACACCAACATGCACTGCAGACACAGCATCTTCCCAAGAGATGATCCAAGCTTCCCAAGACACCAGCACAAGGCAGAGGACTGGGAACATGGCACTTGTGATGGAAATGTTATTCATAAATCAAAGGCATAATCTGAGCTGAGTCCTGGCCAGCAGAGCAGCACGATAAAGAAAGGAGCCACGGCTCAGTAGGCAAGGAGATGTCTGTTTTGGCAATAAAATACCTGGAGGGAGGAACATTCTAGATCTGCTCCCAGCTGGGTTCTGTTGGAACAGAAAAGCTGACATGCTTCCTGGACCTTATTCCTCCCACCATTTGCAGTACAGACTCTTTGAAGATGCTGAAAACCAGCAGGGAGAAGCTAGACTGGATTATTTGGGGATTTTCTGGCATATGTGTGAGGTGGCTGAGAGAAGTATATTCTGATGGATTACTGAGCAGAAAGAAATCCATGGCATTTATAAGCCTCTTTCCAGTTCAGAAAACCTCAGTGATTATGGATGAGTGCTTCCTTCATGAGAATTTCCCTCTGCAATGAGTAGCATTACCAAGATTTCTGGTCCACTGCCAATGAGGATATAGCCAGGGTGTCTCTTTCTTTTCTCTTCTCTCTGCTAGAAGGAGCTGTAGCACAGCCAATTCAGTGTCTTATACCACAGGGGTCACCACCACAGGGGTAGTGCATGTTCAAGTCTTGTAGATCTCTCAGGAAAAGGTAAAATTTCACAGATATATTTCTGGGACTAGGCAGAAATTCAGGCTTTGAGGAGACAGTAAGGAATTAAAAGACTGCAGAGAAGTGTATTGCTGGAGAGTGTTACCAGTAAAGACCCAAGATGCAAAGATATTAAATTAAGCATGTTGCTTCAGAATTGTGATGTTTAGACACATGCCATGAAAAGGCATTTCAGGATGAGACAGAGAGGCTCTGACTGTGTTAAGGCAAGGGTGGCAGCAGATAAAAAGACCCCTGTTCACTTATGGCCACTGACAAGTTTCAAAATGCTGTCAATATATATTGAATATAAAGAGAGAAAATTGAGATTTTTTTTTTTTTTTAAGAACAACATCACATTTCAAGAGTATTTTTACTTTCTAAGCACTTTCTCAGACTCTCTTTCTTATCATCTGTCAGAAGTTCAATACATTCTTTATAACATATAAAGACAAACATCTTCCAGAACACATATAGCATTTGCAAGATTTTAATTCTTCCTAATTGGCCCAGCTGATTTTATTTCACTTTTTCAGTGGTTGTTTAAGTTAGATGTCTGGATCTATCATAGTACAGCAATTGTTGTTTCTCCTTCTTTCTTTTACCCCCAAAGCTGAGTCTGTGCTTCTGCTGCTTTACCTTTCCCTGTGTTCTCTCCACACCTTTCTCTTCCACTGCCAGTTTTCCCCATTCCAAAACCACAGCCAGGTGCCACTCCAGCATGATCACTCTGGCATAACTCATCATTCCCCTCATTATACCTGGGGTGCTACATTTCCTCATTTTCCACTTTCAGGTTCAGAAACAGAGTTCTAATAGAGACTCAGCCTTCCCTTACTACTCTATCCTGTGTTTAGGAACAGAAGGCCATCCCTGTGCTCTGCCAGCTCTCCTTAGAATTCATGATACATGCTATTTCCTTTAGTATCTCATTATGTGTGTCATCGATGTCTTGTTTGGCCCGAAGCCACATGGCAGCCTGACAGGCTGCTGCTGCAGTTTGGCAGCTCCCGTGCAGGGCACAGCTGTCAGCAGCTCTTATCCTCCATTTCAGAAAATCAGCTGCTGCTGGCAAGAGATCATAAGCTGAGACTAACAGTAACTGTGCATCCTTTTGAGCAAGGCAGAAATGGGAAAATCATTCAGGGGTTCGTTTTCTGCCCTAGTCTCCTTGGCAGCCCTTTCTTACTGATGGGAAACCTGATAAGCTCCTTGTTTTGTGCTCAGCACTTCACACAGAACGGGCTTTCCTCCTCCTGCCACTTGTTGCAGATGCCCAGCACAGTGCTGAGGAGCACATGAAAGGAAGGCTGCTCATTACATGTATGAGCATATGCTCTGCCTGCTCAGAGCACACACTCCAGCTGCTCCTGCAGCCACTGGCAGGGACAGGGAATTAGCCCACTGCAGGAGCACTGGCTGGCTGTCTGTCCTGCTGTCTGGCTGTCCTGCTGCTGTCTGTCATCCTGGCTGATGTCCCATTTTACTGCTTCATGTCACAAACTGCCAGGACCAGCTGATGTGAATATAACAGTGAAGGACAGAGGACAAGAAGCAGGGAGAGGAGAAAGGAACAGCAGAGAACACAAACAAAAAACAACAGCAAAAAAAGCAACCCAGCAGCAAAGCAAGGCAAAAGAAAATAATGAAGAAATTACTTGCAGAGAATGCTGAAGAGCACCACACCTAGCTCCTTTCCAGAGCACCATGTTGGTTATAGGGATGATTTCTTTACCTCTGTCTTTTTATATGCTGGTATTTTGGGAACCAAGCTGGCAACACAGAGAAAGAGGAAATATGACTGTCATGCAAAAGGAGGGGATAATGAATGATGAGGATAAATTCAAGCAAGTGAAGAAAAGTGGGAGTTCTAAGTGCCTATGGCTGACACTACCACTGCACTTTTCCTAGAGAAGGCTGCAGGAAGATAAGTCAGGCTTGTGTGAAAGTGATGCTAGTGAGGATAAGGGGTGTTGGGGGAGCCTGGGGCAGGGGGACAGTGCAGGAAGGCCATGGATCCATGAAGGCACACAGCAAGCCCCCAGGTGGTGGGTGCCAGACTTAGAGATGCTATGTGGGTACAATTAGAGCCCTAGGCAAACAATTTCTCATCAGTGGCAGCAAGGGAATTGCACTCTGGCCCATCACTGTGAGGCACAGGGGAGCACATGAGCTTCTCCAGGGACACCTGCACAGGGTAAATGCCCCTGGAACCCCCATGGCTGTGCTTAACGTGGGTTCTGAGACCCAAACCCAAAGGCAGGTGTGTGTTTATATACCTGATAAACAGCATACAGAAACCAGGTGAGAGTATGGCCTCTACAGGAGAAAACCAGTGCTCCTCCAAGACAAAGAGGAGCTGTTTAATCAGGCCCAGTCTGTCCAGCTGGGCTGTTGGAGCTCTCCTTGCACAGGAATTATCTTCTCCTACATGGGGAGGAACAGGGAACGGTCCCACAGAGTCTGTAAAAGGAAGGCCACCTCTGCTGGGGTTGCAAGGCAAATCACCAGTTTTGGAAGGAGCTTGTTAAATATTTATGCCTTGCAGAAGAGTTGTGACGTGGGATATATTTCTCACCTTGATTATGTCCTACTGGAATTGAACAACACTGCACTGTGCCTTGCTAGAGGGATGCCCCTGAATCCCTGCAGTGTCACCCTGCAGTGACAGCAGTGGTCAAAAGGAAGACTTTAATGGGTATTATTTAATTCTGTAAGTTTTAGACACATGAACTGCTCCTAAGACTTATTTCTCCAGTACAGATTTGTCTCATGCCCTTGCCTTCCTTTCTTGTACTTTTCACTCAGTGTTTGGTTCAGAAGCCTTGTCTGCAAACTACAAGGTGAGGAAAGAAAAACAGAACTGGACCAAGGGCAGAGCAACAAATCCCCATGGTGTGTGCTGTGCTCCAGTAGCTGGCAGGGGCAGTGCAGATCACCAGTGTGAGGACTGAGCTGGAAGAGGGGATGCTGAAGCCATGAAAAAGGTGTTTCAGCACGGATTGATGACCAGATTCCCCTAGTGCTCAGACACATGGGCACTGACTGCTTCACAATGTTGTACTCACAGAAAGCAAGGTGCTGCTTCTTGAGAGCTGCTCTTAGAACCTCCTGGTAAGTTTTTCCATGAGGCAAATTGAAGCAGAAGTCATATCTGGGTGCAGAACTCAGGATTCTCTTGGTTCTTTAAGTCATGATGAAGAGTCATAAAAGAAGAGAGTTAAGAAATTAACTATAAAGTGTTTGATTTATCTGGCTAGGTATTCAGCCTGACCCCTGAAATCCACTGACACTAACACTGACCCCACTAATCCCCTACACTAACTTTTATTTTTAATTATTACTAACAGCCTGGTGTAGATGCACACACACAATGCTGTCAAGCCCTGTTCTCCAAAGATGTGCAAACATCCTGGGCCTCTCAGCCTTTATTTTGTGAAAATCAGTGCCAAAAGGTGACAAGTACCAAGATGTTAAAACAAACCAGCCCCTGTAAGCATAGCATTCATTTAATCTCAGAAGGAAAAAAATGACCAGACCTGAAATCTTTCTCTGCCTCAGTGAAAAGCAAGTGCCACAGGGAAAACCCAAGAGCAGAGTTGGTATGAACCAGCAATATTTTGTGGAAGAAGCAAGATCATACATTCAATCTACATCTCCAAAAGCCTGTGTACACGTAGATCTCTTTCAAAAAGATGTATTTTTACCACTTTGATAGTTCACTTCCAATGAGGGAAAAAAAAAAAAACCCTTCAAAATGATTATAAATCTAGCTGGGTTTGGGAAAGAACATTACAGTCTGAGATCATAACTGAGCTTTTCTAACTCAACAGAACTCTTTTGAAGCCTTAATTTTGCAAGACACTTAAGCATGTGCTTAATGGTAATCACCAGCTGAAAGCAGTGGGACTACTTGCCTGCTTACAATTAGTGGGAATGCTTAAGCACCTTGCATAAATTGAGACCTATTATTCTCAATAGGTACTGGGAGCCCATTGGGAGATGAGTTTCTTGTGGCATCCTGCAATTCCTTCTTCCCAACTGTTATAATATGTACTTGCAAGCTCACAGATTCTGAAATACATTACTGTTATGTCTGTAGCTGCAATGAAACCGAGCTGGAGCTTCAGAGTCTGTTATTTGTCAGTCTGATTTTTGTCTGCTTTAGCACAGAATTGTCTCCGAATTTTTTAAATATTTCCACATCTCATAAGAAAGGTAGGGCATATCACATTATCCCACAAGAATTAAATATTTACTTGTGTTTTGGGTGGTAGATGCAGTTGACAATATAGGAATTTAATTCTTCAATTAATGGTAAAACCTAGGGACTGTTCACTGCCTTTATTAAGATCTCAGCAGTGTGATCATGACATTGTCTATCATCTCCATCACTCCAAAGCACACCATCTGCCCTGACAAGCAGAACTGCCATGGCTCAATCCTGCCACTGCTCTTCCTTGACATTTCTGGGGAATCATCAAGGGATACTCTGAGAGCAGCTGCCAACATGCCTTTGACAGGCCACTCATGTTTTTTGGATTTCTTTCTTATTCAGCTCTGCCTGTGCCACTTCAACGAACTCCAGACATCAGTCTGAGTCATAAATAAGTAAACTGAAAAACATCAGGAAAATCTCAATGAATCAGAGCCTGACAGAAGTAACATGTTTTAGAGAACCTGTGCATAGTCACAACTCACCCATTTGGGGGGTTGCAGGTAAAGCAGCAATTGGTACTGGTTTGTGCTGGGCATCACCCTGCCTCTGTGCTGGCAAAATCATGAGGAGAAAATTCTTCATCTCCAGCCAGCAGAAAGGCTCTTCTTAATCTTCTCAGATGATGGCCTGGCTTGTCTTTGTTCCAGGCTGATACACTCTAATTCAGTCTGTTTGGGTCTAACCCAAAGTTCTGAGGAAAGCTGCAGCTAAATTGGAGTTCAGTGGGCTATTTCTGATGAGGCAAGAGTGAAAGGCAGTGCAGCATTCCAGATCTTCCCATCTGCCACTGTCTCCCCACTCTCTGTTCAAAGTTCTGTCCTTTCACTGAAGTAGGCAGCACCTGGAAAGATTGGCACTTTTCAGAAGTTTGGGTTTTTCTGACATGGACTGTGTGGTTGGAGGAGCATGGCCACAAATGTGCAGAGCTGAGGGAGCAGATTTTGGTCTCACAAACTAAAGGAAAGCAGGGAATGTGTTGCTGAACACAGACCTAGGGCAGAAAGGGGTGGGTGGGGTTTTTCTGCACCTCACTATTTATGGGAAGTGACAGCATGACTGCAGATGACTCAAAGATTTTTTTCTGTCCATCTTGGATAAAAATAGTGGTGAATTCTGGGCTGAAAGTTCACATTCACATTAATTTATATTCACTAGACCAGCACACCTGGAGATAATACACCACCCCAGCCAGCTCATGGCACCTGTACTCTGTTGTTGTCCCTGGTCCTTGGAGTGGGTAGGGCTGGTTTGGGTTTTAGAAGAAAAGGCAGGGTGGAAGTTGTAATTTCTGTAATTTCTTCAGGCAATGGGGCATTCCATCACCAGTGCTTGGTGAGGAGCAAGAGGCTTTCTGGGCTCTTTGATGTGTGTCCTGAGCTGGGACAGGATGTGAGCAGCAACAGGAAAAGTTAGTGCACAGTTAGTAGTGTGCAGGGAGAATTCTGGGTGCTAAACAGCAGCAAAAGGAGCAGAGCAGGACTGCAAGTCTGTCTCTTGTTTTAAAGTTAACAAAACCTAAGTAAGGAAAAATTTGTGTTTCCCACTGTGCTGGCTTATGTTACAGCAGAGCATTCAAATCCATGGTGAATTTCAATGACTGGTACACTCTCTATCTCCAGGTATCTCCAGCAAATCTTGGAATGGGAAAGAATATTCAACAGTTTCTGCTCTGCCAAAGTTAACTATTATTACAGCATGGAGATATAATATTAATTTTGTTCCAGTGAAATTGGCTGGCATATGTATTTCTGTGAGCCAGGCAACAGGTCATTACTAAAACAGCAAAACAAACCTGTTCACCATTCCTGGTCCAGCACATTGCATTTAGATTTTAAGATCATAACTGTTGGATACCTCTCCTGCAATGATGTACAAGATGCACTCTGCCAGAAGCTATATTCTTTCACAAAATGACTTTGCTGTATCTTCCTCTTCCAGACCCATCTCAATATAACAAAATTTAACAGTCCTGCAGACAATGCCAAATATCTTTCATTCATAATTAAGGTGAAGGCAAGTGGTACAAATCTCTAATTATCTTTTATGTCCTATTTATTCTCTAGTGAATTATTAAGTAATGATTTATAGCCCAAATTCCACATGTGTACCTGCTAATTCAGGGGGAAAAATATCAGCCCTTCATGCTCATTCAGCTAATGGGCATTGCTAATTGAAAAAATGTTCTTTGCACATATCACTAACTTTCCAATCATTTACTTGTAGAGAAGTTTGAAAACTAAAAAATAAAATAGAGAGAGAGATTCAGTGGAACTTTGGAAGCTGGGTATGGTGCTATGCTAAGTTTTCCCTCCCCTGTGCAGGCAGCAGGCAGAAATCAGTGACTGAAATATTCTGTCACCTCATATTAGTTTCTGCCAAAGTAGGAGTTGTCAGGAACAAGAAGTGAAGTTTGAAAGCAGAGGTTCTATCCCATGTATTCCAGTGCTCCTGTGCTTCCTGCAGGCAGGATGTTTTCTGCAGTGCTGTGTTGTGCTGTATCACACTGAGATCCTTTTTCTTTTTTTTCTTTTTCTTCTTTTTCTTCTTTTTCTTCTTCTTTTTTTTTCTTTTTCTTTTTTTTCTTTCTTTCTTTCTTTCTTTCTTTCTTTCTTTCTTTCTTTCTTTCTTTCTTTCTTTCTTTCTTTCTTTCTTTCTTTCCTTTCTTTCTTCTCTCTCTCTCTCTCTCTCCCTTTCTCTCTCTCTTTCTCATAATTGAAGTTTCCCTGCAGAAGAGGTTTTCCTCTCAGAACTGAGGCTGCCTCCTGTGCTGGATAAAAGTCCTTGCAAGAGTCCCTGCTCCATCCTGAGCCAGTGCTTTTGTATAAGGAATGGTCCTTTGATAGTAGCAAAGAAAATACCTGAGCACCACGAAGGCAGAAAAAGCAGAATCAGAGATAACCTGCTGCAAGAGCTGCACTACCAAACCCTTTCTTCCTTGCTTTTATTTTTTTAAATTTTTGTTGTTTTCTTCCTAGGTTGTTGTGGTTTAACCCCAGCCAGCCCCAGCCTCTCACAGCTGCTCACTCAGTCCCCCCCAGTGGGGTCAGGGAGGGAATCATGAGGGTAAAAGCTGGAAAACCCCTGTGCTGAGCTACAGACAGTTTAATGGGGAAAGCAAAAGCACATGGACTGAATTCCCTGCTTCCCATGGGCAGGCAGGTGTTCAGGTATCTCCAGGAGAGCAGGGCCACATCCCATGGAATGGTTACCTGGGATGACAAACATATTTTTATGTGCTGACAAAGCAGAGAGGAGCCTCAAATTCTAAAACCATTCTGCCTTTCTTTCCTAAATCTCACAGCCTTTGGAGAACTGATTTATAATTTTTGACCTGTCTTGGATGGCAATATTGAGAATCAGTCCTAAGGACCCTTTCCACCATTGCCTAGAGCATCTGTGCAGAGATAGCATGGGGCAGAACAGCTGCTTTGCACACTTGCACCCCTCTGTACCTGCCCCTGAATATTAATTACCATCTCATAATTGTGTGAGCTGGCACAGGCAGCAACCACAAACTCATGACTGAAAGCAAAGAGTGAATTTATTTGTGTTGCCCCACGGGCTGGGGGATTCCCAGAGCAACCCAGGGCAGTGGAGACAGAGGCACCTTAAACACAGTCCATGCAGAGGGTCACTGGCTGCTGCTCACGTGGGTAGTCACCATTCCTCCTCTTCTAACCCATTCCTCCTCTTCTAACCCATTCCTCTCCATGTCTAACCCATTCCTCTCCATGTCTAACCCATTCCTCTTCTAACCCATTCCTCCTCTTCTAACCCATTCTTCTCCATGTCTAACCTATTCCTCCATATCTAATCCATTCCTCCACTTTTAACCTTTTCCCTCACTTTTAATCCATTCCTCCACTTTTAACCTATTCCTCTCCACTTTTAACCCATTCCTCCACATCTAACACACTCCTCCTCTTTTAACCCATTCCTCTCCATGTCTAACCCATTCCTCCACTCTTAACTCATTCCTCTCCACTTTTAACACATTCCTCCAGATCTAACCCATTCCTCCACATCTAATACATTCCTCCACTTTTAACCCATTCCTCCACTCTTAACCCATTCCTCCACTCTTAACCCATTCCTCTCCAATTTTAACCCATTCCTCCACAGCTAACCCATTTCTCCACTTTTAACCCGTTCCTCTCCACTTTTGACCCAGTCCGCCAAGTCTAACTCATTCCTCCACTCTTAACGCATTCCTCCACTCTTAACCCATTCCTCCACTCTTGACCCATTCCTCCACTCTTGACCCATTCCTCCACTTTTAATCTATTCTTCCCAACACATGTGCTCCCCACAAAGCAGCTGTGAAATTCCTACATGGATTGCTGCTCTCTGGTTTGATTTGTGCTGGGGCAGCCCCTGCAGCTGACAGAATGCCAATCCATCCACCCCTAGAGCAGAGAAGCAGAGCAGAAGTTTGTCCCTTTGTTGAGCATGACTCCAAAGCTGTTAGCCACATGTTGCCCCCAGTTAGATCCTGTTTTTCCTGATGTATTTGGCTGCTGTATCCACGTGCCCAGCCCTGGCCTCACAGCCACCATGGATTTTGTGCTGTGTGATGTGATTATGACATAAATGAAGCCTGAAAAACTGCTCTAGACTGAGAAGAAAAAAATAGAAGAGCGAGTATTGCTTTGCCAACCCCTTCATTAAGAGTAGAAAAGCAGACTATTAAGTACATAATATTTTTCTGTCCCTAAACTTTATAAGAATATAAGTTCTCATTGCTAACACTTTACAAGTGACTTGGCATAATTTTCAGAGAGGAAAAGAAAAGAACTAAAGTTTATAATTTAATTTAAAGAAGAGAATTGCTCAGTTCATAAAGTATCACATATTAACCTCGTTGTCTGCTTCAGGAGTGTAACCTCTAAAGCTGATTCAAAGGTAACCTGAATCCCCCCTCTGAGGACTATTCATTTCCATTAATTGTTGCAACACAAGACACTGTAGGTTCGAGCTGGTTGCCAGTTCTCCAGTGTCTGGAATGTACTCTCAGCAGAGTGGAGGACAGCACTGGGACTCATTTAACTCTGACTTTCACATTAATTTCGCTGTGCTGTGAAGAGCAAAGACAAAATCAATGTCCATCAGTGATTATGCAAGGTAAAATATCTAGTGATATTGAATGCCAATGGCAGTGGTGAGCATTAAACTTACTTAAGGATTGTGCAGTTGACAAAGCCATTTATCCCAGTTTCACTTAATTTCCAGTGACACGTGGAAGTTTAGAAAAATATAACAATTACAATGAAAATACTGGATTGCAGTTCCTGCCAAGCTAGACTTTAGATCAACAAAATGAATTGTATATATATATATAATTTTGCAGTGCACAGGTCAGGGAAGGTTTGAATCGTGCAAGGAATCTCTGCAAAGAAGGTTTTGTGACCAACAAAACATCACAGCTGCATTATTTCTGGCATTTGATCACTTCTTTGAGGTTTCAGTGCTCAGAGTATGGGCAAAAAATTGCAGCTAATGTGACAGCTCTCCTACACCAGCACTCCTCTCTCATTTTCCCCAAAACACCACGTCTTTATCAGATTGTATCATACAACTTCAAACTTTGGAATTATAGCAACAACAACCTGAATCAGCACAGGAGTTCCTACTGAGAGCTGTTATGAATATTGGTGAGGTTTCCTCCTGAGATTCTTATAAAATCATTTTTCTTTCTTCCCTGAAATTTCCCTGTTATTGTCCCAATACAATTGCTTATGTCCCACCTTCATCAGAGCTCTTAAATCACAGTATTTAGCCTGCTAAAAAGATAACTGATAGGCCAGTCCACCTCTCATGTGAACCACTGTCATCTAATCAGATCTATTATGCTTAATAGTGTCATTAATATTGAATTTCAATAGAAATTATTTTCTTTTATCCCTCCCAATGAAATTTTAAGATAATAAATACCAGCTCAATGGAAATAATATTTTGAAAAGCAAATCTTGATGACTATTTAGTCTTGTTTTACCCATGGAAAATAAAGGAGGGTGGGCAGCTTTCAGACAAGAATTGGTGTGAAAATCAGGCATGTTGTTTTTAGGAAAATGTTTAACCAACCTTAGTAAAGGACAAGCAACACCAAAACAACAGGAGAAGCACAGCAGCCAGTTTTGGTTGTGTCCAGGCAAACAGCAGCAGAGATGCTGAGAACCATCTTGCCAAGCTGCCCTTTATTGGGTTCTCCCAGCAGCATCCAGGAGATAACTGGTTCACAACAGGTGGGGAAATGTTTAACAATTAATTCAATTCAGAGTTGGAATAGCTTTGCAAAGATGGTATTTTGGGATGCTCCTGATTCACGGGCTGTAAAGGGTAAAGCAAACACACTCAGTACCTGGTCAAGTTGCAATTCCTTTAAGAGACAGTGCACAGAGTGTGGCCAATATTTTTTTTTATTCTTTTTTCCTATAAAGAATTCCAGTGCAATCAAAAGGCACAAAGAAACCCAGAGGATGTGAGCCCTTCCCAAAGCAAAGATTAAGCTCCCAACAGTGGTGAATGCATGAAGAACCAACAGCCAAATGAGAAGTGCCACTAAAAGGCTCTTATAAATGATTATGACTTTGATTTTCTTGTTTCTCAAGCTGTAAGCAATATTTACTGGCTTTCACCTATAATAGTTCATAAGACACAGAGGAAAATGAAATTAGACTTACACAAAAAAAATCTTCTTAAAGACATAAGCCACAGAGGGGGACAGAATTTCTCTCCTACCTTCAGTTTACACTTTGTCCTTTCATTCTGGCACCAAAAATTTTTAAACTAATTGCATTCTTGCTTCAATGAAAAATTCCCACTGAATATTTATTTCTATTGCAATGATGCTATTATTGTTTAAAATTTTGCATCTAGCCATAAAAGACCAGCAATGTTTGATCACCTTAATCTCTGCAGTTAAGCAGACAATAAACACCCCAGAGTCTTTTTTTTTGTGCCACAACTGTTTCATTGTTTGGGGCAGCATCGTTTTCCAGTGCACTGTGTGTGCTGCAGCAAGGATGCCTCTAATCCTGGACTGGCATAAAATAATCCTAATCCTGGCAGAAAATGCACCTGGCCCAGCTGCCCAAGCCCAGAATGTCTTTAAAGTGTTACAAAATTCACTGTACAGGTCCACTTAAAAATTGAGTTTAACAGGAGCTGAGCCAGAACATTCAAGTACAGCTAGAAAATGACAAAGCAAATGAAAGTAAAGAGGGGAAGAGGCAAAGGCTGACACTGGGATAATAATTAGCTATATTCAGAGAATGATACATCTGCATTGAAATTGCTGGTCAGAGTTATTTGGTGTTAAAACTTTTTAATTGCTCATTTATTGAGGAATTTATTGGTAAGGCACACTGGTGTTCAGACACTCAGACACAAAGTGCCTTTCCTGAAGTGACAGTCAGTCCCAGAATCAGAAGTGGGAGCAGCTCTCCTGCCTCCAAATGCCATGCCCAATTAACTGCACCATGGCTCCCCACAGGAGCAGAATCTGTGCTCAAACAGGATAATCTGTGTGCATGCTACTCAAGGAAATTAAAGTGCAGCTATAAATCTCAGCTAGTAGCTGCTGTCTGGCCAGCTGCCCAAATTAGGGCCAGAGGTGTCCTCACTACGAAAGAAAATATTTGCTGCTTGTAAATTGATTTTTGTTTCTTCTTCCAAAGGAAAAAAAAAAAAAAAAAAAAAAAAAAAGAGCAGCCACACATATCCAGCCTTCTCAATTTAAAATGTCACACAATACAGCCTCACAATCATTCAGGTGACACTCTGAGTTTATCTCATGTGATGCATTGTGAGTCCAAGGGACACACCAAGGACAGTTCAGTGACATGTTAATTATATCTCCAGCAAGAAAATCTAGTTTAAAAAAATGCTCGGTGGGGATGTGTATCCCTTTAGAAGGACAAGTTCTTTTGTTCTTTTCTGAGAAGAACCATCACACACCTCTCAGCAACCAAAGAAGTAACAACCTTGACAATACACACTCAGCTCAAATCCACTTGCTGAAAAAAGCCTGGAGAGTGTCAATAGAAACATATATACAATAATTACACTGATGGTCCTGGACTGCTCAGCTCAGGGCTTTTGAAATGGAGATTAGTGGCTGAAGATGATAATGTTCAGGTTCAGGATGTGGCTTTTCAAAAAGTGGTTTTGAAAATGAATGCAATGTGAAGCAGGTTCATTGGTTCAGATAATTTTGAATTATATCTTTTCTGTGAAGGGAGCAATTGAACTCAACTTCTGTTATTATTAGTCAGAGCACTTATGCCCCTGCTGCTGGAGAAAAGTTCATAAACTCAGGTTTGCTCAAGATGGATGAGCCATAATATGCTTATCAGAAGTTACCTACTGTTTTATCTTTCATTACACATTTGCAGTGTTTCATTTTTCTGTTGCCATACTAGGCTGTTAATGAAGATGGCCAAATGGATCATGTCAAATTGTATCCCCATCCATATAAAAAATGCAATATGTCACCATATAAGAAAAACAAGTCTCTTGCCAGCTTATCATCACTGTTACTATCATCTGCATGGGTTTCTGCAAGTGTCTTTATCAAAAAAGTTTAAAATTGTTCTTCTGGCATCATCTGGAGAGCCATATTCTCTCAGAAGCATAATTCTGTCCCTTTCAAACTGATGACAGATTTTTAACTACTAGCAGCAATAAAACAATTTTATTTCCAGCACATGATTTCCACTGAAAAAACCTTCCAAGCATGTAGTTTACCTAATGTTTGACAGCCATTCCTGCATGACAATGCAGAGGTAAATGTACTGTATCATAAAATATACATACCTAAGAGGATGGCTTTATGCTGGGTCTGGGGGTCAATCACAGTTTAGCAGTGGCAGCAGGGAATTTGGCTTGCACTGGGAGACCTGTGGGAGGATTTAGGCTCAGACTTGAGTGGTTTCCCTGTCCTGAGCTCTGAGCTGCTCCTTAGGTCAGCTACAGGGAGAAAGAAGCTCAGGAGCTCCAGCAACATCTGCTGTGCACACCAAATGAGAGAGGAAGAGAGAATGCTGCCCTGAGCCCCACTGCTGAACCTTGTATCACATCAGGAGGCTATTCAAGAGACAGCAGCTGATGCAATTATTGGCATTATTAATTTAATAACCTGTCCTCCATTCCAGGCTTCCCCAGCAATACTACTGTGTTCTTTGTAATGCACATCTTTAAAAATCCATTTGTTTCATTACGGGGTCCCCCCAGTGAACAGAGCAATAATGCTAAAAGGGTTTGTGTATTGGCATTTAACTTAAACTACTGCAGGTTTTGCTGAATGAATGGGGAGAGATTTGGATGTGACTTTGGAAATTAGCTTTAATAAATTGTCAGTCCCTCATTTCAGTGAAATGTTTGCCAGAGATGAATATTTGCTATCATCAGTACTTGCACCACATCTCAAGGGCAGAACTAACACACACTTCTAACTCAAACTGACATAAATTGCAGGAAGAATCCTTTCAAAAATAAAGGGCTGAAGGCCATGCCATAAAATGCCTCTCCTACTTCCTGCTCTCTGTTTTTCATCTTCCTGGCAAGGTAAGCTCTCTGAGACAAACTCCTGTGAGTGCAGCCAGGAATGCAAAAGAGAAAGGTGAAGTGGGAGTCACTGCCATTCCTGCTCTGAGCTGCTGCAGTTACACTGGGGTTGGAAATAGCCCAGAGCCCAGGGCTCCTGGACCTTTTCTTAGTGCAGGAATGGAATAGCCACTGCTCTGAAACATTAGCTCAGGGAAAGTCACCAAATGATGCCATGTCCTGCCTTTTCTCTGCTGCTGGAGAGCTCAGGGTCAGTCAGTGAATACAGAGCCAGCCTGGACCCACACACACATCTCCTCTTTGCAGGAAACACTGCCTGCCCATCCCCTGTGAGGCTCCACAGAGTGCAGCCTCTAGACAGCTAACACACACTTCACTTTATTTATGATTGTTTGCACATGGATCTTACAGCCCAGATTGTTCACTTTGATAAGAGTTGGCTCCTGTCTCCTGTTTTGGAGACCTTCAATATTCCCAGTATCCATATTCTGATGTAACACTTCCTGCTTATTATCCCAGTAATTTTAACCCTGCCAGACAATGTTCCAGCACAGCTGATATCCCATTTTAACTCTTCACAATGACAGTTTTCTTCACACAACTGGACCTGACCAAAAAATGTATGGATTTATCTTTCCATATGCTACAATGGCTAGAACACTTTTGTTCAATGAAGTTCTTGGGTACACCCTTGCATCCCAGTGGTGGAAGCTTTCTCTCCCCTGCTTGTCAGGTGAAGTCTCCCCAGGACAGGGATCCCAGCACTTGTACAGCCCCTCAAGTAATATTTCACCTTGTGTGTAAAATATGTTGAGTCGTAAATAAGAATCAGATTGGTCCCTCTCAGAAGATATACTTATTTTTTAACTTTGCAACTTTAATGCTGACTGTTTTCATATACATAACCAAGGATGGAACCAGTTATTCACAGAAAGGAGTGTTATTTTCATAGAATATCCAGAGTTGGAAGGGACCCACAGGATCATCCAGTCCAACTCCTGGCCCTGCACAGACACCCCAACAATCCCACCCTCTGCCTCAGAGCATTGCCCAGATGCTTCTGGAGCTCTGGCAGGCTCTTAAAAATGGAAATAGAGCCTAAAATTATTAAAATTCAAATTAAATAAATGTGGAAGTCTTTTCCTGCTACTCTGGTGTGCTGTGACCTCAGCACCAGGGAGCAGCTGTGAAAAGGAAGAAGTGGAAGTTGGTCTTCAAAGCAGGACAGAGCACAAACTCTGGATTGTTTGTAAGCACACAATATCCCCCTGACCTTGAACTAGGCTTTTACACAAATACAAACCCCACAAAGGTGTCATTCAGGCAGTTACAGTGGGCCACAAGTGATAGGAGGAGTAACTTCTTGTCTTATTTTACATAAAAATAAGATAGGCACAAATATGTTATTTATTTCTTGAAGCAGCTATAAAATGTACAGTTTTTGTTTGTGCTTTGCATTATGCACCACCAATTTCTTTTCATTACTGACAGAGTATTTACTTTTGCAGAAAAAGTACTTGGTACAAAAAGAAACAGGCAAATGGCTTCTGAAGCTGTATTATTGTTTGTGAAGCTCCAAAACACAAAGCAACAAGAAGGAACTGTTTTAATTTGCAAAGAATTCCTTGAGTGATTACTTTGTTTTCCTGCAATTTAGATGTGCCAGCTTGGAAATGGCTATTTAAAGGTTTGTGAGGGTTGTCAGCATCATTTAAGAACTGCATAGCTTTACATTAGTGGTAGGTGCTTTCACAGTCAGCTTGTATCTGACTGTTTAAATCTCCTCTTTCACCAGGCAACACAGACACCTTGGGATAGATTTTCTACTTGGCTGAGGCTTGAAATCCTTTCCTGGTGGCATAAGTTGCCCGGTAAAATGTGTGCCTATTAAATGAATTGCACCCACAGTTCAATGAATGGTGCAAAAATGTATATCCCACAAGGTTTTAATAATTAAAAACCCCTTAAACACCAAGCCAGCTTATTGCTTTTGAAATTCATTCACTTTCCCTCATGGATCACATTTTGACAAAATGGACTTTTTCATGTGTAATGTTAATTTCATTTTGTTGGAGTCACATTTTCAGCTGCAAAGATTTAAAGGGAAAAGGCTGAAGGCAGAACTTTGCCATCTCAGTGATAAGGCCATCAGTCTGTTGGCATCACCTTCAAGGACTGAATTTATTTGTGCTGCTAAGGAGGGCTGGATCCAACACTCTAAACAACATCAGTCAGCATGATTAATATCTGTGGGGAAAGGACATTTCTCCTAAAGGCAGGAGGCCACACCTCCTGTGGGTGGGTCCCAGGGAGTTTGGTGGGTTGGAGGTATTTTTAAAATAGTCCCTATGAATATTCATGTTTCACCTCAGAAATATTTCCATGCAATTTCACCTTATGAAGGAATGACACCTTTTGTATACTTACAAAGCATCTGAGGGTACCTGAAGATGCCCAAAATGCAGATTTCTCTGCATTTGAAGATCCACCTGCAGGTTTCTTTATAAATTCTTGGACATTGTCACCACAGGCTTTGATGCTGCCTGTTATTAACACTTCTGCCTTCTTCAAACACTTAAACCATCACTTTTTTTTCTTTTTTTTTGGTTTTACATAACACTTTTCAAACAGGACGTAGCTCACATGAACTTACCATTTAGATTAAAAAAAAAAATAAATCCATATTACCTGTTCTATTTTTCCCAGCCTCCAGCAGAAGGAACAGAACCCAAAACATGTGTGGAAGCTGGCAGCAGCTCAGCTTCCTGGGGCATTCTGAACTATTCCCCAAATGGACATTACAAAATCATTTTTGATCCTCAGAGTTTTTTAATGTAATTATTGTGCCAGCCATCCCTCAGTGTATAAACAAGGGCATCTTGTTATTTGTCTGTTTGTCTTCTTATGAAGTCACAATTCCCCTTTTTTCATAAATAATGCTGTGGACCCATTTAATGGGGAGTGAGAATGTGTACATAATACCATATTATCTAGAATACAATAAATTGAATATCTTTGTACAGAAAAACACTGACTTTCTCTTCAGCTCTAAGCTTCAAGAGGATTTGCCAGACCAGGTCTCATTTTGGCCAGACTGAGTTAGAAGGGGCAATACTTTGTGATGTGGCTGCATGTTCTGTGTGTGAGGCTGAGGTTTGAAGTGCTGGGGGCTCAGGAACACACAGGATGTGTTTGAGAAGCCTCCAGAGATCCTCAGGGTGCAGTAGAGAAGAGATTTTTAGATACCTTGTGTTAGCAATAAGCAGCAGTTGACAAAACTGGATGGAGCTTGTTCTAAGATTTGTGAGAGCTCATCATGAAAAAAGATGGAATGGACAGGGATGCTTTTTCCAAGAGTCCCACTTGGGAGCAGGAGAGGCTGCAGCAGCTCAGTGCAAGGCAGAGCAGGCACAAAAGTGAAGTATTATAAACAAAAAGAGACAGAGAAATAAAATAATAATAATAATAGCTGATCAATGGACAGCAACAGTCTAAAAGGCTTGACACTAGTCACCACTGGTGTGTGGGATACAATGAGTCAGGAATACAGCACTGGCCTGGTCAGAATAACAAAATACCAGAAATGCCAAAAGAAACCCAGGCCAGTTTGGCTTTGGAACAAAAGAGCCCAGGCATTTTTCTTTGCCCCTTGGCAGCAGATTATTGCAAAGTGTCACAGTCTGACACAGGACTTGGCTCTGCAGTGGACACAGCAGCAGAACAAGGATCCATGGCCCTGGAAAAGGATCAGTGCTGGGCCCAAAGAAAGGGTGAGCACCTACAGTTCCTGGGAGCACAGCTGGGGAATGGAAATAAAGGAAATAGTCAGACCATGTCCATTAACTCCAATGCATTAAACCTCCCCTGGGTCTCGTTCAATTTTAAGTCCAGGTGTGCAGCACTTTCCCTTATCAGTCTTTCCTTCAAACCATTACAAGGAGTCTCTATCTTTCTTTCCCACAAATGGAGATTCTACACAAATGTGGTCCCACAGCAGGAAACTATACAGTATGGTATAAAGGAACCTTTTATCAAACTTAAAAGGATTAATGCATTTCTTTCAGCAAAAGCTCTGCATGTCTCCCAACTCAAGCAGTTTATAAAAGGAGAAGGATTTTTGTTTAAAATACAGGTAAAGCCCAATTATCCAACGTGAAATCTCAAGCTGTTTGTTTGGGATCAGAATTGAATGAAGCAGCTCCCTCAGTACCATGTCCTGGAATGCCAGTGCATGGATTTTGTGGACAAGGAAGCCTCTGGAAAAAGAGAAAGATTTTGGTGTTTAGCATCTCAAGCCAGCACTGTGTGCAACTTTTTGGGCCAGGGGAGCTGAAGAGCTACAAAGGACCATGCCCAGCAGAGCCTGTCACGATTTCAATTCCCATAATGAAGGATGTGAACGGCCCTTCTCAGAAAGTCTTTCACCAGCTGTTTGTTCCTGTGCTTTTTAGGGCAGTAAAAGTAAAATCAGAGTTTATTTGTTGTCACTGTTGAGGGCCCAGAGCCCAGGGAAGCTCTGGGTGTGGCCCTGCAGAGCTGAGGGTGCAGGTGCAGCTCTGTCACACCTGCTGGCACAGCTCCAGCCTCACCTGCCCCTCTGCAGAAGGAACAGCTCAGCCTTCAGCCACTGCTGTGACACAAACCTCCCAGTTTGGTCCCACAGGCTGTTGGTGATGGTTCAGCATCAGTGTTTGCTTCACCTCTCCATCCTGAAGGTGCTCCATGGAACTTGCTCCCCTTGCCAGTGAAGGTAATATTCTAATAACACATTGCTGCCTTTTAACTCAACTCCTAATAAAATCGAGGATTATATCACAATTACATTAGAGAATTGCATGCATAAAGAGCTGTAAGCAGAGAGTTAAAAATCTCACATTGACATTGAATCTAAAATTAAAAACAAACAAGACAAATTGTCGCCTGCACGGGCTCCTACATAATTTGGAATTTCAATGCATTACTTTGCTGCTAATCAAAGTCCCCTTTCTCTTCACCCCAAGTGTTTGAATGTCTCTCCTGTCTGAATGTCACCACTGAAGGTCGTGCTGCACCCAGCCCTGCACGGCGTGTCCTTCATCAACCTGTGCCACTTGTTCTTTCCAGGCAAAGGCAACACTCAGCACAGCTCACCTCCTTGAAAGCACAAGATTTGCTTTTAATACATTCCAATTAAATCTGGAGGGGGTTGACAGGCTCCCTGGACTCACCTTGGGGAGCTGTGGGAGCTGTGAAATGCCACTGTGTGTGACTGGGCTGGGTGACTGTGACATGGGGCTTGGAGTAAAGGATATTCACCCTCAGGAGGCATTTTGTTGATAGGTGGATATACAATAATGTCAATATTTTAAATTGAAAGTCAAATTGGCCCAGAGGATTCTGTTGCCAGCATTGCCAGGGCTGAGCTCTGCATTTCCCCTGGTCTCTAAGGCTGATGGTGCTCAGCAGGAGTGAATGTCAGCTCCCCCTCTGCATCCCAGCCCAGGGCTGGGCACAAGAACAGAGCAAGGGATGGCTCAGCTACTCCTGCCCTGGCCTTGCCATGCTGTGCCAGAATAACAGAGGTACTTCCAGAACCAGGTGTTAAACTGCTGGAGTTATTTCAAATGCTCCAGTAGCTTTGTCTGGTTTTCAGACAAAGAAAGCAACCCTGACATCAGGAAATTTGAAAGGATGCAGGAAGAAATGCATGACAGAGGGGGCTGCACCATCATAGGAGGAAAACAGGGGTTAATAGGTAAGGATGAAAAATGTAAATATTTTGTGCATATCCTGAGCCAAGCATATTTCAAACTGCCCCCAAGTAGTTTGTTAATCAACCAGTGACCCTCTTGTTCTGTTGCCTCTGCAGACATTATTTGAGTGTCACCTCAGTTATTGTGATTATTTATTAACCTCAAGTCTTCCTCATCATGTGTGCCTCATCATGTGCTGCCCCTCTCTCTGTTCAGTCAGGCAACTCATCACTCACCACTGAAATGTTTTATGCTCTGGCAGATTCCTGATTCCAGAGCTGAGGGATGGGGACAGCAGGCCAAGGAAAGGATCTCACCCAGATCCCATGCTACCTTGCTTTGCCTTGGCCTCTTGGGGCAGGAAATGCACAAGCATATGTTTTTTTTTCCATTTAATTAATTAATTAATTAATTAAATTTAATTACCAATTTTTTTAACATTTACATTATTGTATAATGCAACATGTACATGTAAAAAGTGACTTTCCCTACTGTAAAATATCTTTTGAGGTTTTAATGGTGTTCCTTAGACATCACTGTTTAAAATGTGCTCATCAGTGCATTGAACATGGCAGGGAAAGATGGGGAGCCCAGATGTTGGGGGTTCCCACTGAGTGGTGACCATGGCACATCAAAGCAAGCTGAAAAAAAAAAAAGGTATTTTTCTGAGAGGCATTCAGAGCATGGCATTACTGTGCCCAAAAGCAATTTTGGATGTTCTCCTAGGAATTCAGAAGTGGTTAAAGAGGATGAGTCATTCCCACTTCCCTGTGCCTTTAAAAAAATACTGGATTTCATAAGTAATAGAACCATGAAACCAATTTAAAAAATCCTGCCAGACAGTCCAGCAGAATGAGGCAGAATTGGGAAATATTTGTTTGTCAATGTTTTATACATTTATCTTAAAAATCTTTCCAGACCTATAGTGAAAATGTTGACTGATCTTTCAGTTTCCTTGTCATTTTGCCATCTGTCATGACCATAAAAGGGAGAAGTAGATACTAAAAACTGTGAAAAGTATTAATTATGGTACCTAGATTTGCTCCATGTGTAAACCATGCAAACAGAACAAGCTCTCTCAGCTCTGAAACCCTTGTCTGCAGTGAAGCTTTATGCAGTGAGATGCCATTATAATTAAAGCAACCTCCTCTGGTTCTGCACAGTCTGCATTCAGCTCTCCTGGAAGGAGCATTTAGTCAATTAACTATTTTATTAACCAATTGATTTTTCCTGTTAGTCCTTAACCTCTTTGTACCTGTTAGGAATGGTTATGAAAGCCAAATAAATTGGTTTCTTTCACCTCTAAAAGGCAACAATAAATAATAAAACAGGTTGAACAAGGTTTCAGTGGGGAACCCAAATAGGAATAAAAATACCTGCCGTGTATCATATAATATAAAATACTAACTGCTAGGAGCAGCACAGTATTTCAATAAATCACATTGTCACACTGACCTTTATTGATATACTGTTTCTCAACTTAAAGGATTGGTCCTGGAGCTTTAGGAGATCTTTTGTTGTGGAGGACCTGCAGATTCATCTCATAATAAAAAGATTATTGGCCCACCATGGGGCTGACTTGTATTCTTATATATAAGTTTATATTCTAAGCAGAAGCAACTCCCTCCCCTAAATATTTTAGGGACAGTTAATATTTGGAGATTTATTCAGCATCACAGGAGAACAAACATGCATTCCTGAAATAAGTACAAAATGTGATTTATATTATCACTTAGTACAAAGTGGAGAAAAGAAAGGGAGAATAAAGAAAAGCAAAGCTCTTTCATTCCTGCTAGATAATAAACAGCTTGATTTTATGGAATGTTACACTACCTTGAAACTCTGCAATAACAGTCCAGTGTTGGAAAATTAAATTCACCACACTGGCTGAAACCCAGCAGACTTATTGGTTCCTCTGTACCAATGGCTGGAATGAAAGACTAAGAGGGTGTGCAAAGAACACATTTTTGAAGTGACAGAAAAAACTTCACAGTAAAAAAACATATGTGCTCCTCTAAAGAACATTCCCTGCTCCAACAAACCCAGCAGAAACAACCTGATTCACATCCAGAGCATGACAGCTGAACTTGCACTGCCTGCCTGAAGAAAAGTCCAAATTATAGTCTAGAGATCCTCCCAAGACAGGGCCAAGAGCTGTAGAATATTCTGTCATATGTAAAAGATCTTGTACAAATTATGAAAACTAATGCTCTTCTTGGGGTTCCTTCTACCTTAAAATATAGGGATATCTTGGGAACATTTGCTGCTGATACTTTAAATGTTGACTCATTCTGGTTTGAATAAAATTCAGATTTCATGTGCAGTTGTCCAGTGGGGTGAGGTGTATTGTTTTTTAAAACATAAACAAAACAACAAAATGTTTGTCCCTTACTGAAGAAGCAGCTTTTAATTTCTCTGTTTTTATGTGGTTGTGTGTTGAAAAAGAGGTTGAAGGCTAAAAAAGAATATATTTAAAGAACAGCCCACTAGTGTAATTTAGTCACTGAGCAGAGCTCTGTGAAGAGAGGTGAGGGAACTGCTCCTGCAGGAGTCCCTGTGCTCTGACTCCTTTTCTTGCCTGGTTCCTGGTGGTCCTGCCCAGAACAGCTCCATGTAGGCACTGATTGTACCAGGTGCCAGCAGAACATCCCCACTCGTTGCTATAACATCTCTTTGCAAATAAATCCATGCATGGCTCTTCAAATCACTACCCAACCTTGAGGAGCCCCTTTAATGATGCTTTTTGTCCCCCTCTTCCCCTAAAGGGAGGTTTAGTTAAATTCCACAGGGCAGTGTCCAGGGCTGAGCTGACCTTCAGGGGTGCCTGGCTGCATTTTCTGTGCTGTTCCTCCCCCTGGCAGCTTCCAGCCCCCACAGCCTCTGCCCTGCAGGCTCTTGGCACAAGGAGTGCTCCCACTGCCCCTTCTCCAGTCACTTTTGGTGTTCCAGGAGCCCAGCCTGCCACCTTTCCCCACTCTGCTCATCTCCACCTGCTTCTCCAGGCACAATTCTGCCTCTTGCTGCTTCCTTTGCATCTCTCCACCCAAACCTTCCTGCTGCTGTTCTCACCCCATCAAACTGCCAAGGCTCCCCATCCACTGCACGCTGAGACCACTGCTGATCACCCCCACCCTCCTCCTGAGCCCAACCTCCTCCTCACCAGCCATAAACTTCACAGGGGGGGGTCTGGATGACAGGGGCAGAGACAGCAAATGCTGTGTTTAAATAGGGACTGAAAACCCAGCACCATATGGCACCATCAGAGGATGAAGGGAGGTGCCAGGGCAGTGCCTTTGCTTTCCCAGGATGTGCCAGCAGTGCTGCAGACAGGCTGTTCCTGTGCCAGTGCTTGTGCTGGGTGGGAGCACACACTGGGGCTGAAGGCAGTACATTTGTTGACACTTTTGGATATACCTGTCATGCACCCTGCCTTCCTGGCCCCAGGATTCCACGGGAGAAGCAGGGCATAATAAACCTGATTGATTTGTGTTTGTCACTCATCCAAGTGTCTTTCACTTTGGTGTTCCTCAATCTTGCTTTTTCATTTTCGTTTGGAGCCACTTAAATCTCACCTTCCAGAGAATCCAAGCTGTTGGACTTGTCATCTGGTTCAAAATGTCTGCACAGCATGAACAAAATTTACTGTCCTCTGTGCAACCTGTTTTGGTGGCTCTGATAAAAAACACAGCAATCCCTCTTTTATGCTCTGCTAGGAAACAATCTGCCTTTTTTTTTTTTTTTTTTTTTTATTTATTTCAGGAAAGGAAAAGTTTTTGATAGAATTTTTTGCTAGCTTTATATAAACCAGAAAATCCTCAAAATCCAGCATGCAGCCAACACTACTCACAGTGAATTTAAATCTTTGAATGTCTTTTCTGTAGCTTCTCCTTAGATTCAAAAGCTTAGTTAAAGCAAAAGTTTAGTCTTTTAAATTGCCAGGGCTAAAATGTGGCAGAGCAATTACATGACTCATGGAGCACTGTGTTCAGCTGAAGTGTTAATGTCATCAGCACTAATTTGGTTTTGTATTTTCTCACCCTAAAATTTGTTGGTGTTGAAATGTATCACTAGTTGATCCTCTTGTGTCCCTGAATCTGCAAAACAATCTCATTCCTTAATAAAATTTTTCAAATGTGACATGTTTTTCAGAAATTTTAAGGTCACTGAATTTTAAAGGAAAAAAAATGGATCTCTTCTTACCTTCTTTTTTTTTTTTTTTTTTTACTGTTTGGGGTTTTTGGTTCTTTTTTTTTTTTTGTTTTTTTTTCTGTACACTGTCTCTAGCTGCTGGCAGCCAGAAAGGCCCCACTGAGAGACCCAAGGTCACTGGCAGCTGAAGACAGGCACTGCACAAGTAGTTAGGATGAAAGAATATCCCACTGGGCTTTGGACTTACAGTTTCTTGGCTCTTGTGGCTTGAAATAAATGTCTCCTCCCTGTCTGGAGCCACCAGCCACATTCTCTCCCTCGTTGTAGCCAGCTTACACAGGTGAAGAGGATGAAAACCTTCCTCATTTGCTTTATCTATAATGATACATTGACTCCCCTCTGTTGGGGACAGGTGAATATTTTTATTCTGCAGAGCCTGGAATTTCACACAAATATTTTAGGAAATTTCACCTCAATGATTTGTTGTAGGGGTTTAGGGATGTGCAAAATGTTATTCAGAATGTGCTTTACTTTTTAAAATACTTCAAATAGGATTTGGCATCGTCCTGGGATTTCCCACCCTGTAATTACAGAGGAGAGAGACTGAAGTGATCTTGTGCTTGGAAGAAGTCTAGGTTACCTTTCAGGTTTTAGTTCTGATTTCCCTTGTGATCTGCTGCATGTTGATTAAACCTTTCAGTCCCTATCCTTAAAAATGGGATTAAAACACTTCTGTGCTTTATTTGGATGTTACAAAAACCTCACTGATGAGTGGCTACTGTGCTAGCTTATAAAAATCAGAACAAAAATACAATCTTATCAGCAAAAAGAAACATCCTGAGTGTTTGCCACATGAGACACTTGTAACCATCTGGGAACAGACCACAAAACTTTATTCTTTCAGAATAATTTTATGAACTGCCTAGTCAGCACAGTCTCCTATGGTTGGAAAGAAATAAGCAAAAACTCTTCATAAAAGCCTTCACAAAAATACATCATGCTTTTAGCTCAAAGCCATCTCTGACCTCCCACACTGCCCATCTGTGAACCAAGCTTGGCTTATGCACTTTAAAGTGAAAAGATATAGAAAAAGAAAGGAAGAGGGACTGCAGATAACCTGTTTAATTCTCTCACTTACAAAATGAAAATGTCCTCTGCACCTTGCTTTAACCTTCTATCTTTAACAGACGTTCAACAGGGAATACACTTGATTCAGTTTGACTTTAGCTATTATTAATGGTATCTTGGATAAAATCATTCACCAAGCAACCAAGGAGTAACTGGGTTTTGGCTCTCCAAAGTAATAAAGTAGAAAGCCATCATGGAGATCTGCTGCTGAAACAGGAATAGACAGAATGCCTGATGCTGCTCTGAGCTGACAGGGCTTGAGCAGGGATGCAATCCTGTGTGATGGATCCAGCTGGACAGCAGATATCACGAGCCACAGCCATCCAGTGCAATATCAGGATGGAGTTTTTTCCATGGTGTGAGTGAGGGTGCTCAGAAGCCAGCTGTCAAAGCAGAAAACAAAAAGCAAAAGGTTTCTCAACACGAATACTTAACATTTAGGAATCAACAGCCACACAAGAAATTCATTTCTCTTCACTCACTGGATCTGAAAGAAGGAATAAGTCAAAAAACCAAAATTCTCTCTGTCCTTTGGGTCCTGATGAAAAGTGTGCTTTCTTAACAAAAACCTCAAAACTGTATCTGCTTCAGACAGAAATCTCAGATTGTCTGAAACATCAAGGCAGCAGTCAAAATGAGATCCCTGGGAGACACAATGCACGAGGTCAGAATGCTGCAGCCTCACAATTTCCACAGTGGAAATAAACAGAGCATCAGGCTGTGCACTACACCAAAAAGGGCAGAATAAGGGCTGCATCAGTCCCTGGCCTCCAGAATCAGCCACAATCCACCTGAAGTTAAATTGCTTGCATATAAACAGGGAGAGGATAGAGACACATACCTTGAGGGTCTGAAAGAAATGACAAAAAGCAGGTATTAGCCTCTTGCCAGATCATCAAGTGCATCTGCTTTTAGAATGTGCAGGGACACCTCTGGCCACTAAAATCATGCTGCATTTTTTCCCCACTGGTTTCCTAAAGATGTCAGAGGAGTCTTGGCTTTTGTCTTTTTCTTTTTTTTCCTTTAAACAACAAAGTACTGAAACAGAAAATTCAGACTCCTGTGAATTTGTTACTCTTTTTCTTTTTTGTTACAGTGCTTCTCTCTCTTCTTGGCAGTTGCTGTCCTTGCCTTGCTACCCATCCACCTCACTAACTAGACAAAAACTGCAGAAACACAGACCTTTGATCTTCCCTCTGTTCCAAGCAGCAGCAACACACTCTTCACTATTTAGATCATTATAGGAAGATCACTGGGAAGAGCAGGAGATTAAAATGAACTATTGCAAAACAAGCATTTTCTTCACTGTTATAAACTCCACTCTGCCTGTAAGCTGGGCATGCCCCAGGAGGGATGCAGCCCCAGGAGAGCAGCAGCAAAAAGAAATCTGTGCCCTCTCTGGAGAGTAACTCCTGCTGGCAAGTGCTCTCTTGGCTGGAGATGTGGCTGTCGTGGCTGATCACCTCACTGGGGCAGACAGCTGACAGTCTGGGGACACTGCCAGGTCACTCTGGGCTGGAGGTGCTCCTGTGTCTGCAGAGGGCTGGGAGCATCCCCTGGAGAGGGGCACAGCTGTGCCTGCTGCACCTGTGCCATTTCCACACTGGGAGAGCTCCTCAGAGGGGTGTGGGACAGGAGGGCAGGCTGCACACACCTCTGAACATGTGTCATCTGAATACATCAACCACCAAGTGAAACTGCTCTGCTGCTGCAAGGGTTCTGCTTGTCCAGCAGGCACTCCCTGGTGGGACCCTGTTGCATTTTGGCTACAGGAGCAGTGAAAGGGATAATGCAACATAGTTCCTTGTGCAATGGAAAACAAAAAGAGAGAAAGAACTTTAAAGAAACAAATACTGCTCATATATATAGGGTAGTACATGAAAAACAGAATAGAAAAGGCTCATTGGTCCAAGAAGGCAACACCTCTCTGAAAACATGCTCTATGCAAAACATCACCAGACACTCACACAGCTCTCACACCCCTGCAGGTGATAATCATTGCTGTAATTTCTTGTCCTTGCAAAGCCTGAGAAAGGCAAGGCTTCAAGGCTGCTTTTCCCAGCAGCATCCAACAACAGCACCCAACATTTTCAGCTCTAGGATACAACCCTGAGAGGTGCTGGTCTGTGCCTCTGAGTGCATCACTCTTACAATTGATCCTCACAGTGAAAAACCTGAGCTCTAGGAAAGATTTTTGTATAAATTAGGGATACACACTGATCAGAGTTAAGTGGAACATGGGACCTTCTAAAGCTGAGTCCCAGAAATGGCAGCTGATGGCTTGTCTAAAGTGCCAACAACACTAACACTGGATCCCTGGAAACCTTAGCTCAGACACAGATATTGCATTCCATAAATCATGAGGGAGTAGAGGCTGGCAGGGACTTCAGTAACTGCATGATCCAGCCCTCCTTGCTCAGAGCAGCATCC
This sequence comes from Oenanthe melanoleuca, assembly GCF_029582105.1. Classification (NCBI taxonomy): domain Eukaryota; kingdom Metazoa; phylum Chordata; class Aves; order Passeriformes; family Muscicapidae; genus Oenanthe; species Oenanthe melanoleuca. The sequence goes on from NC_079345.1 coordinate 16,244,044, forward strand.
TCCAAGCCCCATTGCCCAGCCATGTGTCCAGCCACAGTCTGAGCACTCCAAGGATGGAGATTCCTCTCTGGGCAGCCTGCTCCAGTGCTCAATAACAATTTAATCACAGCCTACAAAGTTCAGAACAACTACCCTCCTCACTTCATTTGCTGTCCTTACCTTTGCTTTCATGTTCTGCCAGATCAATAGAAACCTCATTTGGGTCCTCCACATTCATTTACTGTTCCTGGAAGTCAAGGAGCTGTTTTCCTGAGATTTCCCTTTGTCTATGAGAGAACACCCTTTGGCAAACACTGGTTGGGCCAATACATAGAGGCAATATAGTGTAACCTTCACCTTCAAACATAAATGTCTGAGGAGTATGCTCTGAGACAAAGTACTGAGAGTCTGTGGTGAATTAATTCCAGTTAAAAATATACAAATACACTTACATGCAGGTAAACTATATGGGGAATAGAAAGAATAAGAATAACATAAGAAAGATTCTTAATACACACATTAATCTTGCAAGTATTAAACCTACTGGTCCCCAGAAGCCCAGTGGATTATTTTCATTTGCAAAGTTGAACACAGTTGAACACACATCAAACAAAGTACTTCCAAGACTGAATTCACAACTTTCCCATTATGAAGTCAGACCATCACTCCAAATTATTTTATTCTTTATTGTGGGGAAAGCTTTTCTTTCTTTCTTGCCACAATAGCCAAAAGTGTAAAGAATTGTTCTGTCTCTCTAAGCCACTCTTTACCCACATCTGGCTTTTATTGTTCCTTTCCAAGTTTGCTAAACTGTTGCAAATCTTTTGAAAAATGCATACAAATTCACAGCAGACAATTACATCTGACAAATCAAAAAAACATCTTTGTCATCTCTGGACTCTGCTGCATCGCTCTGTATGTGTCTGTCCAAATTCTTCTAATGAGAATTTGGGGCTGTGGGTATTCTGTGACCAGTGATTCAGTTCACTTCAATAGCCATCAGATGGCTGTGAGTATCCTCTGTTCTGTGCTGAACCTGGCTAAAATTCGAGATGATGAATAAGGGCTATAAATCCCTGCACTTTCCTTGAACATTATATTCATTAAAAGACAAAAAATCAGTTGAGCAATGATGTATGTTGCCAATGTACCCAATCTATCAGGCATTTGACTCTGCTCTCGACTGTAAAGATAGACTGAGATCAATTTTCTTCCTGCCAGCAGCTCAAGAAGATGATTCTCATGCCTTCAGTTCCATTCAGAGAACTCTGCACTGGGCTTGTTAATTCTGATAAAATCTGCTCTAATTTTTGAATTCTGATATGCTTAATCTTTGTGAAATATCCCTGAAGGATTGCAGAGAGCCACGATTTGAGATCAAAGCTCCGGCAGACAGCCAAGTTCAGTTTGATTTGAAGTGACAAACTGCACACCCTAAGACTTGGTTGTGGCTCCAGCCCTTTGGGATTCTGCACGGGCTTCAGTTCCAAATCCTCTTCGTGCTTTGATCACGCTGCAAACTGTTGCTTGGAAATAAATAAACTGCTTCTGAGAAAAGTCATATTAAACTTACATTTTGTAAAGTTATAAACAATACTTTTCTGCCAAAGGCCATCACAGGGAGCTGCTTTCTAGTGCCAGCTCTGTGAGCACTCACCATGGGCACAAATATCACTTGGGAGTTGTACTGTAGACTTTGGAAAATCCTGGGCACTCCAAAATATGTCAGCAAGGAAAACCATGTGCAATTAATGTGTTTGCCTTCTCTGGAGGATTAACAGATCCCAGGCTGCTGGAACTATGACCACTGTCTCTAGCTCAACTAGTACTGGTTTAGTCCTGTGGCCTTGTGTAAACTGTTACAGGGCACAAACCAAAGCCCTAAGAGCATCAGTATGTTCTGCCAGGCAACCCGGATCATCTTAGGCTCCACAATTAAATAGGTCAACCTCAGCAGCTTGATAAAAGGCTTCAAAAAGATCATGTCATCATGGCTTTGATGTTTTGCAGACCTGAACTGCATTTGTAAGTGAATGCACTGGAAGCATTAGCTGAAGAGTGCCTATAATAGCAAGTAGGAAAAACAGTAAGAGAGTCCATAATAATACCCCCTTGCCTTCAAATGGAAATGCTTTCTCATTTAGATAGGAAATTGCACTCATAAACCTTAGCTAAGTATGACCTTATTCTTCTTAGTGTCTACCACTGTGGATAACTATTACATAGAAAAGGATTTTAGATCTGCAGGTCTTTAGAGTCAGAAGTGAAACTTATTATTGTATCCATTGCTCATAAACTAGCATATAGATTTTGTGCTGTAAAAAAGCTAAGTCAGTGCTCTTTGGGTGGCAAAAATATATGCTAGAAGAAAAATAATCTTTTACATGCTGACATATAATGTAATAATTCTATCATAATAAGAGAAAACATGCAGATGCCTCATGGAACTAGTTTAAGTTAAGGTTAAGTTAACAATCTTAGTGAAAATTTAAATATGAAAGGTGGAGAGGGATGTAGTGCCAGGACAAGGGGGAATAGCTCCAGTGGCAGAGGGCAGGGCTGGGTGGGATATTGGGAATTAGGAATTGTTCCCTGGCAGGGTGGGCAGGGCTGGCACAGGGTGCCCATACAGCTGTGGCTGCCCCTGGATCCCTGGCAGTGCCCAAGGCCAGGCTGGACACTGGGGCTGGAGCAGCTGGGACACTGGGAGGGGTCCCTGCCAGGGCTGGGGTGGAAATGTGATCTTTGGGGTCCCATCCAAAGCACTCTCTGAATGGATGACTCTGTGGTTTAAGCATTTCTGTAAGGGGCCCCTGGTTCCTGCAATTTACCATTTCAGCAGACTGTGCAAATAATTTACTGCCCCTCATTTCACTGTGATTGGCAATTAAAGTGATATAGGACATTTTCATGGTGGAAATTATGTTATGGAAAGATGTATCACTCCTACAGTCATAAGCAGTCACAAATCAGTCTTTGGTATTCCCTTTGTAAGTTTAGAAGATAATCGTCCCCCATCTTCCTCAAAATATATTTGAGACTTGATTTCTGGTTCCAAAATGAGACTGAAGTAAGAAACACAAATTCCTTTAGCCAATACTCACAGAATCTTTGCAGCCCAGCACCATTTCCAGAACAAGGGGACGCTTTGGACCCCCTGGGACCATTGGAGTGTGTCAGGTCTCTCCCTCTCTCTGCCGTGTCCCAGCTTTTGTTATCTGCATGGAGGAGCAAGGAGCTGCCCTTAATTTAGTGAGTTTAACAAAAGCAGATAGGAAAGCTCTGGAAATGTGAAAACTCACTTTATTTTGTCTATCTGTCCTGTTTCTGTGGCTTGCCACAGTAAAATTGTTGCTTGAGATTGCCTTGAAATCCTTTTGCCCTTTTGTACCAACAGATGGCTGGGCAAAGGCAGGTTAAGTTCAATGTCTGCTAGATTCACCCTGGTAATTCATCCTGGATCTTTCCATTTGGAAACACTCCTTTCCTGGAATCCAGCTCATCACACAGTAAAAACCAAACAATTTTTTTTGCTTAGCCATAAAGCAGACCCCAGTTCTTCAGTGCAATGGGACCTGCAGGGATATTTCCACCCTAAAAGCAACATGAGCAACTGCAGAATTCTAAATTAGAAATTATTAGCCACTAGGGGAGGTTTAGAATCCTGCTTTAGTTACACAAGTTACTTTGAAAGACTCACATGCTTATTTAAATTATTATAGATAACACCCTCCACTAGGACATGGCATTCTACCATGAAAGTATGATATTTCTTTCCCAATTTTACTATATCATCTGTGTCTGTATTTATATTTATCTAGATCTAGATGTACACATGTCCCCTTATTGTCAGCAATTTATGAAAGCATAAAGTAAAATAGCTGAGTTTTCAGCCTGTACATAACTTACAAAGAAATGTGGATCAATACAGAAATCCAGAAAGCACTTGAATATTCAGATTATGAATTGCATGTATTGGAAATGTGGTTAGCCAGCTGCAAGGCTCCAGAGTTATCAATTTCAATATGAAACAGTTTATGCCCTTTTCCAAGCAATTTTAGACAAATAACAAAACTGGCAGTAATTGGTCTTAAGTAGCATAAAACTTATTTTAAAGGCAATTACACCCATCAGCATGGTGTCTCCAAAAATCATCTGTGACCTCCCTGAAACTTGGCTGCTGTTAAAATGATTTCTCCCTCTGCAAACAGATACACTGATCTCTCTCTGTCCTTTGTGGCCTTGTTTACTTCAGGAATATTTGCTGAATTTATAATGGTGCTGACTTACTCCCTCCATATTGATGGCATCAATTTTTGCAAAATCAATAGCAAGTTATTTAAAATGTGTAGCTCTCATCCACCACTACCTAGTTCTTTATATTATTTTAATGGTGACTTAGAGCTTCCTTAATTGGACCTCATCTTCCAGCCCAAGAGACAGGGATAAATCATGGGAATCACTGCTCCAGACTTGTTCAACACCACTTAGAAATGTCTGTGGTAGCTGCCACTCTGACACCTGCCACACATCACTGAACTTGCAGGGGCTGACCCTTCACAGAACCCATTACTCTGCCCACTGAGCTTGTTTTACTGGGCAATTCAACAAGGATGTGCTTCAGCTCTCCCTGGAGAGCCTTGCACTTCCCAGGTTCCAGTGTGCTGGGAGGTAGTGACAGAAAATGGAGCAATTTGCACTGTGAAAGAACATACCTGGTGCACACAGGTCTGTGAGACACAACATCATCGTGGTTTCAACTCCAGACTTTTTATTAAACAAATAAACGTTCTGGAGGTCTTTCCATTCATTTGAAGTGCTTCAAATGCTCACCTGTAGAAAGATCTGTGTAGGACCTCCCCTGTATCATCCTGCCAAAGAACTCAGAGAAGTTTTACAGGCAAAGAAAAGGTCAGGATTTATTAAGGTACAGGTATTAAGAAGAAAGAGCAGAAATGAATGTTTGTAAGTAGCTCTTCCTTAGTTAATTCTGTCTCTACAGGTGCATCCCTGCCTCTCTGTTTTCAGATAAACCAATACCTTACAAATTGTGGAACTCCAACCCATCCCCTTTAACCCTCTGTAAGTTTTTCTCTGTCCTTTCTGTGACCTGGTACCCCCTGTCTGCTCTTTTCACTCTCTCTGTTTGATCTAGAAGCTCACTATCCTTGCTGTGACCCTCCCCATATTCCTCCTGCCTTCCTCCCACTGGAGTCTCTGGAACTCTCTCTGCTTTGGACATTCAGCTGCCAACACAAACAAAGCATCTCCTTGTTCTTCCAGAGGGCCCTCTTGACCCAACCCAGTCACTGAGGAGCAGGACACAAGGGAAGAACAAATGAATATTACATGTTCTATCCAGCATATCCCTAAATACACAGTCTGTTCAAATATGAACCCTTGCTCAGAGCAACACCACCAAAATCCTCCTTGGTTTAGAAGGGGAGGTGAAACAGCAGCAGTAACACCTCTGTGCATCTCAGAGCACTTCACAGCAGCAGATAGATGATATCTGCATTTCATTCAGACATGGAATAACCAAGTTTCCTGAGATACTGGTAAAATAACCCCCTTGTGTTATAGGTACACACAGGCTGAGTGTTCTGAAGGGAAAGCAGAAGGGATCTCCACAGAAAAGTCTCAAAAGGATGGTTCAAGAGCAAGTCCTTAATGTGATGTGGTGCAGACACCAAAATATGTCAAATAATTTCAATTCACATGACCAAGGAAGCCTGCACATAAAACTTTGGTGCTAGTTATAATATATTAAATTCTTATGACTACATCACACTGCTTCTCGTTTTCCATGCTCATGATGAGCTTAGTTAATTATGTTACAAATAGCATTGAGAAATATTCAGAAATGCATGTGAAAAATGCAGTAATTTGGGATTCTGGTCATTAAGGAATCTCTACCCTTAGTGATTGCTGTCATCATGGATGATCTAACAGCCATTTGAGCTCTGTATTTGCTGAGAATAATCATAACTCTTCAGGGAGAATTTATACACTGTCTAGCAACTCTGGACCTTTTGACTCTGCCCAGAGGCAATTAGGCTCTTTATAATGGCATCAGGAGAATCCCAGGAACACTTTTTTTCCCTGTGTCTCTCTATGCCATCTCTCCCTGCATCTCCTTTTTCATTTAAGTATATGCTAAAGAGAGGAGATATAATCACATTATGACTGTGAAAATAGAAGTAATTCTCCTAAATGGTAGACCACCCATCTCTTCCAATAATGTGACAGGGGCAGAGGGGCATGGATAGTCTGTGGCTACCCTGGAAGCCAGGATTAACCTACTTTTGCTCATTAGACATCTCCTGTATAAACTACCAGTGTTCTACAGGATTTCTGAATTCACATGCACACACACACACAATCAGCAGAGTACAAATCCATTTGCTTCTCTTCCCTAATGTTGCATCATTATCATAAAAAATCCAACATGTTATTTTATATAAAGCCATAAACATGATTAGCTGGAGCACTAATTCTCCTGCAGACAATGAGCAAGCTTTCAGCCTCACAATCAGTCCCACTGACACAGAGATCATGGAAGGGAATGAGATTTCCACAGACAGACTGAGAGTTTTATTCCTGGGTTACTTTGTGGTTACACCTGCCCCCAAATCAAGGGCCTGGTTCATGCAGAACTAGCCCAGGATGAAATCCTGCTGGATTTCAAACTCATTTTGCTGGTGCTCAGACTGCAGGAGTGCCAGGGCAGCTAAATGCACACTGACATGTCAAATGAAAGACTTCTGAGCCTGTTACAAATGCATTTTCCCACCAGAGAAGGAAGGAAATGTCAGGAGCACTTTATTAGATGCCACACACTTAAGCAATTTGGGGCTGGTTTCCAGAATCTCTGCATTGCTGTGCTCAGGTGGGCAAGGAGCTGCCCTGGAACTCTGCACTGCCCCTGCTCCCTCCACTGCTGCTGCAATTTCCCTCTTCTGAGATAAAACTTCCTGTCAAGACACAGATGTTTTATAACATCTCCTGTTTCTTATTACAGAACAAGAGCTGAAGTTCTGGAGCCATTCTAAGAACATAATAATGCTCACTTTATTCACTGGAACATTGTGCTTTAAATATACTTTAAGAGAAGTTCATTTTTAATACTAACACTAATTTATCCTGTTTGGCCATCTTTCAATTTTAAACCATTTTTTCCTTTTTTTTTTTTCATCATGTCTTCTACATATAAATGATCTGTAGAGTACAAATGAACATTAACATCATGAGCTAGCATTATTTTGAAATCAATATTGGAAAGTATAGCATCAAGCAGACACTTTTAAAGACTGAATCCTCTGGTATAATTAGAACTGCCCTGCACTAGCCCTGGGCAAGTAAAATGAGATAGATGACCTAGGCAGAGGGGGATTTTTTTAAAGTGTGCACTGGAATATGTGGATGCCACAGAATCTACCACATATTCCACATAATCTGGAATATATTAATGCCAGATTAGTCTTGCCTAGCACCTCTCCTGCACCTTTGAGGAAAAGATACAACAGAGAGAAAACTATTTGGAAATAATTGCAATATGATATAGGACAGGTATTACAGAAAAAAACACATATAGATTTGTATTAAAGCCCTGCAGGATTATTGTGATGTTTTGGACACCTGAATAGCAATTACTTCAATCACTGCATCATTGTCATGGCTCACTCATCCCTGGTTTAGAGACCAGAGGGGACAAAAGCAGGAGCTGCAAATCTCTTCAGCCTTGCACATTTCTTGTATTAAGCAGCCTAGGAACAAGTGGAAAGATTGGGGTAGACAGAGATACAGATATATTCTGTCCTTATGTCCTGCCAGCTGCATGCTCATTTGCTGGAAAGTTTTAAAACTATTTTTCCACATTGAAATTGTCATTAAAACTCACAAGGACAGAGCTCACCTGAGACCCTGCTTAGTTTACCTGAGTCATATTTACAGTTACAGGATAAAGCAGTTGCATAGCTGATGCAAAAATTAAAAGATGAAAGCCTGCTCTGTCCAGTTTAAATGCCTCCTCTATTCTGATGTTAAACACATTTATTTAATTTTTTTTACCTGTGGTTTGACCTACAGACTCACAAATTGTTTTCTTTTGAGACGTGTGTAGAGAGGTGTCTTGTTAAGGTGAACAGAGTTTAATGTGAGGAAATGACAAAGATATCTGAATGTAAAGTCCTTCTGGTAGCTTGGCACTGACCCCAGTGAAACTTTTTGGATAAATCATGCTGGAAGTGACAAGTACATGAGCAGGACTTTGTGTTTACCTCCAGGGCAGCACAGTCATTCACAGCCTGAAGAGGTTCCTCTGATGATAACGTTACAACTTTGTGTTGTATTTAATCCCCACATTAATAAGGCTCTGAAAAAAATCCTGAATAAAGACCTTGCTGGGGAAGACAGCCAATAACACATCATTCAAAGGGTAGCCAAAAAGGAAAGTGGGCAGTGGTGGTGAAGAGACAGTAATTGCTTTACCCTGTACCTGTCAGAAAGATGCTCAGTTGCTATATATTTAAAACCCTCTTCAGGTATAAACCAGATCACAGGAGACATCCACACCTGAATGTTACCCACAACTTTGTACAGAACAGAGAATACAAGTATTAATTTCACAAAGCTGGCAGGGAATGGAATTACCAAGGAAGCCCCATCCAATCTAGGTTATTAAATTAGCATATCTAGAAGCTTCAGGAAGGGAAATGTATTTTGCAAAGTGATACAGAGGCTGGGGAGGTGACTCCCTCTGTCCTTACCTGCCTCTCATCTCCATTTGCAGCACCATTAGCAGAGAGGTTTTATCCTGCTTTCAGTGTTTAATATTTAGGGCCAGGAGTGCAATATTGCTGCAATATGGCAGCACTGCAAGGCTGAGCTCTTACAGGCACTGGCAATCTCACCCACACTTGTGAACATTCCAGAATTCATCTCCCTTTGAGCTGGACCAAATATTCTAATTTGGTTTTGATTCCTCTCTCAACCACAAACTGACAAAACCCACAAGGACTCACCAAGCCTAAGGAGTTACATCCCCTGCACTGTTTATTTTTTAGCATAGTAATTTTTGCATTTATCTTTTCCTCTGGATTCATGTGGAAAAGAAATTGACATTTTTAACTGCCTGTTTTACCTTTGCCATAATAGAGGAGAAGAATTATGGCAAAGCTTCTGAGCATCAAAATCAAATGCAGTATTGATAAAGCAATTTCTGTGAAATTTGTAAACCATATATTGCCTGGAAGAGTCTGCTGTTGATTGTAATTTTGGACCAAGTCCTTTATAGCTGCTTATTCTAACTTGGTGTTTCCATCCTGTTAAAATGTCATATGGATAAAGAAGTAAATTTTGACAGCTGTGACAGGATTATCATTGCCAAGGAAATCCTGGTACTCATATGTTTCAGTGCATCTATTTTGCTTTGTCTCTGGCCTTGCCTGAACTAAAAATTGCCTTCTGAGACAAGAAGAGAAACATAACAAAAGAAAGAACTGAAATACTGTTATCCTTTCTATGCTTGAAATTATAGGAATAAGAAGAAATCTTTTAAGGTCGTTATTTATTGCATTGTTCAGATTTTGAGGGAACACTGGCTTGGCTCCTCTCTTCAAGGATGTGGCCAATATGGATTTTGTGTGGGCATACAGGGGGAGTTTGCTCATATGCACATTAGAGGAGAAACTGGAAGGTTCCTGTGGCATCAGCCACTCAATCTGTTCAGCCATGTGCAAAAGGGACATGGAAAACCCCAAATGGTACTTGCAGCATCCTGAACTTTTGGGCCAGAGGAATTGCCATGATGGATCCATCCAATTCCAATATCCCATCTCTGATGAGCATCCAAATCCACAGAAACTGCAAGGAGACAGTGGACAAAGGTAACCCAATTCCTCTTCTCTTCCAACAATACAAAACTGAAATAGAAGAAAAGACAAAACAGTGGCAATAACTGTTATTTGTGCTGCCATTCACATTCTGCCTCCCAGGGTTCACTCCTGAAGATTTCCTGATATAAAGAGCATGTAAGTTACAGCAATTGAAATGCTGATTTATGGGGCTGAAATACCATCCCAGTAAGTATGGGTTCTAGCAGCTGTGGTAGTACTGATGTAATTCCTCTGAGCAACTGGAAAAGGGGATATAGAGGCAGTAAAGTGGTAATAAATATTTGATTCAAGGTTACCAAATGCTTAGCTTTAGTCTTAATTCATGACAAGGCTGTGTTTGGAAATATGCAACATCTTAGGAATGTTCTTTCCTACCCAGCTATTTCATTGCATGCAGACATATATTTTTGGAACTAGCAAGATGACTGTGGATTTGTCATTTCTGTGCTGTGTTTATACTGACACAACTAAATGGGCTCTTCTTTTGACTCTCTGGCTCCCAAAACTACCACATACAGGTATCTGCAAGGTCTCCAAATCTTGATTCAAGTCTCAGATTTTGTCTTCAGAATTTTACTAGTTCACCTGTTCTTAAGCTGCTATAATTTATACAGTAACAGTGTGGGGTACAGCTCAGTACCCACCATCAGGTCTTATCTTTATACAGAATAAAAAGGTAAAAGGACTTTCCTTTCCAAAACCAGTCACTGTGTGCCCGTCCACTGGTGGGATCTGTTTATTCTGGCTGAAAGATACAAACAGCAGCAACAATTCTGTGAGATATGCACATCTCTAACCCTGTTATTATAGCACAAAAATGGCCATTGACCACTGTGTTCTCTTTGGCCAATTACATGAAACGACACAGAGGATCTTCTGCTGCCTCATGGTTCTTTGAACATCTCTTGTAGGTGAGCCTTGTGTCTCAATGTTTAATTTACAAGCACTGAAATGCTAATGTTAGCACCACTTTGCAGCACACTCCCCTGAGCAATGTGCTGTTTCATCAGAGATGCCTTTCCTGAGGATTTACTGAGCCTGTTCTTGCCTTCACCCTTTCCCCCTTCCCCCTCTTTCCTACAGAGGATCAGAACAAACACGATGCTCTCACCCTGCCATTTCACAAGCATGGCCTGAAGAGCACCAGCAAAAATGCCACCAGCACTTGGCCACTTGTGAAATACATGTCCTCATCAAGCAGAAGCAGCACTGGCCCATTCTTTTATTAGAACAGCCTCTTTGTTACCTAGCTAATGAAAATGTTGACAGTCAGAACTTAAAAACAACAACAGCAACAAGAAAAACAGAACAGAAAAAGCCTTAAAGTAAGGCTAGCTACAGAAGTTCCTTTATACATCAGCTGACTGAGGGTCAAAGCTGCCAAAATATTTAGGTACCCAAAAGCTGAATGGTGTGTTTGACATTGAAAATACTGAGTGCTTCTCTAAAACTCACCAACAATTCTAGTGTGCCAAATTCCTAAAGGAATGAAAAACCTGGTCCCCCACAGGCAAACAGTGAGCCTGTTTGTACATGTAATTGTACCTGTAATTGTACATGTAATTGTACATATAATTGTACATGTAATTGTACATTTAATTGTACACGTAATTGTACATGCAATTGTACATGTAACTGTACATATAACTGTACATATAATTGTACATGTAATTGTACATGTAATTGTACATATAATTGTACATGTAATTGTACATTTAATTGTACATGTAATTGTACATGTAATTATACATGTAATTGTACATGTAATTGTACATGTAATTGTACATGAAATTGTACATGTAATTGTACATATAATTGTACATATAATTGTACATGTAATTGTACATATAAGTGTACATGTAATTGTACATATAATTGTACATGTAATTGTACATATAAGTGTACATGTAATTGTACATGAAATTGTACATGTAATTGTACATATAATTGTACATATAATTGTACATATAATTGTACCTATAATTATACATGTAATTGTACATATAATTGTACATATAATTGTACATATAATTGTACCTATAATTATACATGTAATTGTACATATAATTGTACATATAATTGTATATGTAATTGTACATATAAGTGTACATGTAATTGGACATGTAATTGTACATGTAATTGTACATATAATTGTACACATAATTATACATGTAATTGTACATATAGTTGTACATATAATTGTACATGTAATTGTATATGTAATTGTACATATAATTGTACATGTAACAAAAGCTGCTGAATTGTGACATACACTATCTGTCTCCCTGTAAGTGCACACACAAAGCCTGGGAGCTGCTTTCAGCCTCCCTCTCACACCTGCAGGCTTCCCTTCACACTTGTGCTGCTGCTGGGGATGTCATGCTCAGCCAATTTGCATTTGTGAATGTGGGGTTCTGCACAGGCCAACAGGTGCACTCAGCACCAATCATACCAAATGCTAATGAGTTTAGCTTTGAAAAAAAGCTCAACCTCCTACACTGCTCTCCCCTTTCCCCTGTCCTGTGTAGAGATGCAGATGCAGCTCCCCCAAGTACCAGTGGGCTTGTGCCAGCTCCACAGGATGGCAGCTCTGTTCAAAACTGTTTTCCCTCTCTTTTCAATATTTGTTCCCTTTGATTTTTGACATTGTTTGCATCATGTAAAAATGTTATTCACTGAATAGTGAAACCAGTATGTGCTAGACAAAAAGCCTCAGGCTGTTTGAAAGAGTTTGTAGCTGAAACATTGAGAATATTCTGCCAGTGGTCCTTTAAATACTTGAGTAAAATAAAAACACAGATTAAAATCCTTGAGAAAGCCATAATTATACATTTATAGACAATTTGTCTCTTTGAAGATTTTATTACCCACACACCTCCACTTAATCCTTGTGTTTTTACAACAGCCAAGTTCATGATACTGCAGCTAAGGTTTTGTCAGCACTTTAATTATTAACTTGTTTGTACCATGACTACAAAGCATCTTACTTGCCTGAACTTGCTGCTGAAGCTTCAGCTCTTTCAGTGGTTCCTCAGATAAACCCTGTGTCTGTACCTTGGGAGCTCCCAGCTCTGCCAGGAATAAGCTTAACACCTTAAGACCACTTTGAAACCTCTCTAAACCTGGTGCTGGACACAGCTCATCAAGAATCAACAGTAAAATCCTTTAGAATGCTCATAACCAGCCACTGACTTCACTTCTATAGACACACAAAAAAAAAAGTTTTTGCTTTGATAACAGCCACAATATTTTCAATGGTAACATCTAAATAAGTTTTGCCCCTAATTTTTGTGTATTTTGTACTCTTTAGTCATACTTTTCTGTTGTTCTTACAAAACATTATTTTAAAAATATACAATTACTAGAAAGACTGGAGGGATTCAGAAGTTGATCAGATTAATGACTGTAAAGTCAAGTGTAATTAATTAGTAGCTGTTCTGATGAAATTAAAGAGATTTAAGGGTCAAGCTACTTTTACTGTTAGTCAAAATGCTCCCTGCATTGCAGCTTGAAGAGGTTTCTGAGATTCAGAAAGGATCTTTGATATCTTAGATGAGCAGCAGCACAGCACCCAGGGACTGAAGGCTGAGAGGAGAGTGGGAGAAGCAAGAACTGCTCCAGAACCCTCTGAGAGTGATGCTGCAGTGGCCCACTGGAGCCACAGTGAGCTCCCAGATAAACAAGTTATTTCCTATTTGCACCAAAGTCCCTGAGCTAGTGGGAACTAATTCCAGTTTAAGTGGTTTTCATTGCTTATGCTGGAATTATCACTCAAACATAGCTTAGACAGTGGATTTTACATATTTTGAATATTTTTTTGGTTTTGTGGTTGTCTCTTGCAGTTTTTACCTTGTTTAGGGCAGTTAATGGTGGTGGGGGGGGGTCAGATCTACAGATGTGAATCAGCCCCAAAACACAGGGGAAGTTCTCTCAGAACTGAAAAATGTCTGAATGAATCTGTTGCCCTTCAGGTGGGACTGAGGAGCTTTTCTTTGTACTTTTGTTTGTACCTTAAGACCTTATTTTTCAGAAAACCTCAGCAAGTCAGTATCACTCAGTTCTCCTTTCCACATGATAACAGTTTTGTTAGAAAACAGGGAAAATATACTGCTGTGGCATTTTAACTTCTCTTTCTTGTCCTCTCTTGTTGGCTAATTATTTCTTTGAGGTTAAATGAGCTAATTATGCCTGTATCAGAGCTCTTTGAGAAGCAAGAATCACTTTCTGTTGATGATAATTAAATGAATGGAGCTTGATTCTTGGTTTGGGATACAGTTCTAGGCATTTTTCTTCCTTGTACACAGTGTAAAGTAGTAAAAATAATTGCAAGTTATGTTTTGTTGATGACAGAATGGAGGCAGCTTTTCAAATGTGATGTAAAAGGTTTTGTAAATTGATTTAAATTAATAAGTGTGAGAGGAAGGAGAAAAGAAGGGGAATTGTACCCCTTCTACTCATTCTTGAACAGCTTGAACAATCTTAAAAGAGTTAGAGAATCCATCAAAGTTTCACATGATATTTAGGAGGGGAATATTACGTGAATTCCTTTCACAATTGCCATGTGACTATGCTAGAGATAATTTTTTTCCCTTTAATTTCACTCCTCAAGCCCTGTGCATGTTTTTCCCTGTGATATTTGGCAGTGGAACTCCAAGGAGCTGCAAGCTCTTGAGCAGAGGTCAGGTTTGCTGCAGACAGCACCTATCCTTCTTCTCCCTCTGGAAACAGTGCCCTCTTTGATCTGAGAGATATTGTCTGCCAGCACAAAGAAGTGCTTCAGTCTCAGTGCTGGTTGTGCTCTGACTGTGTCCTGACCAGAGGAGCTCACCTGCACCCAGCTGCACAAATTTATATAGCACAGAAAGGGAGAGGGGTCTGCAGCAGGGCTCAGGATCTAACCCCCAAATTCACAAAGAGCTGTGAGCTGCTACAAAACATGCAGCTTTCATCCCAAGGGCTTCTCTGAGCTGGGACCCAGCAGCCAAATGCTGAAAGATTAATTATGTTTATAATTCCTCTCTCACAGGCCACTTTCAAACACACCTGGATTTCAACCATCCTTGCTGTGCCCAGAGGGTGAATGGCAGTGTGGACATGACCTCACTGTGCCTTGGCACTTCTGGAGTGATGAATTCCTGAGTTCCCTGTCTGAGAGTGAGGATGGAATCAAGGTCTGCAGACACTGGTGGGAAAGGGGATATTGATGGGCTGTGGACTCACCCAGGTGTAATTCAACCTGGAGCACAGCATTCACTCTCCACTGAGTGAAGGTGTTTGGGGAAATAAGAGCTCTGGAGGGAGAAGCAGAATCTTGGGATAACCTTTTGGCTGGTGAGAAATGAATGCTGGCTGGGGAGGAAGGCTCTGCTCTGGCTCTGTAACCCATGCACAGCTTTGCTCTCTGCTGGTTTGCCACACCTCAACACCCCCCACATCTGCAGCAACCCAGTGCAGACACCTGATTCATTGGCCTGGTCTTTTCAATATTTGTGTCCTCCTGAAAGAGTTTTTTAACTATTTCCAAGCCTCATTTAAACTATTAAATCTCTCCTCATTTCAACCCCAAATCTGAATGTACAGAACCATGCACTTGGCATCCATAATTGATATTACCTGACTGGGAGAGCTTTTGCTGTGAGGATCACAAATGGATTTCCCAGCAATAAACCTCTGGCACTTTGTGAACCCAGCTTGAGTATGAATTTCCTTTCTTTCTTTTCTTTCTTTCTTTTCTTTCTTTCTTTCTTTCTTTCTTTCTTTCTTTCTTTCTTTCTTTCTTTCTTTCTTTCTTTCTTTCTTTCTTTCTTTCTTTCTTTCTTTCTTTCTTTCTTTCTTTCTTTCTTTCTTTCTTTCTTTCTTTCTTTCTTTCCTCCAAGTGTCAAAAAAACTGAGAGTAAAGAAATTTTTCATTCTTATGCTGCCAAGGAATTATTTAATATCCAGTTTGAATCCTCCAGGTGCCACAACAAGCAATATGTCTATAATTGGCAACGATCACTTCAACCCAGGCCAAGTTTTTGGTATCAGTATTTGACTATCTCGAGCTGTTGTACAATCAGATCCATATATGCACTTTTAGTCTGGGTGGGAATACTTTCCTTTTTGATTTCTAAAATCCCTCAGATTCTCTTTAACACCTGACACCAACTTTAAGGCAATTAATGCTTCATTTGCAGTATTCTCTCCTGCATTTACATTTATCAGCTGTAGAACTACAGATAAATGAGCTCTGTCAGCCAGGACAGTTTCAAACAACAAAAAAATCCTGTGACCCTTTCACTGGGGTGTGCTGTCATGTTGCTGTTTGCTTCTCCTCAGGAAACAGCACATGTGGAATATATAAATGTTTATATTGGCAAAGGGTATTAGGAAAATAATGATTTTAAAAATATGAATTGCAAAAGGGTGAGTTTTAGGGAAAGGTTCTTCAAAATCCTAATAGCAAAAGCTTATGGAATATAATAGAAAATAAATATTTCTTTTGTATGCTCAAATCTAGGTTTGCAGATAGACTCTTTATATAGTTACATTTCCACCTTTATTAAAAAAAATCAAACTTATTTGCATGACAAAGATATTTTCCTTCAGCTAAATTATTCTAATGGGACTTGGTAGAGATAAAAGCAAACTGTTAAAATATTCTGCATGGCTAAGTCTGCTATCTGCAGGTAATATTCATTCACTAAGATAACATTTTTAGGGTTTGGAACCTAGCTTCTTGAGGGTAAAAATAGGCCTTTATCTGTCCTTCAGGATTATTAACAGTAAGTGATTTCCACATTAACATCAATAGCAATAATGAAGATGTCCTTTTCAATTCATCCCAGGGAACTTTGAGTGAGAACTGTTATTTGGCTAGGCTTCACTCTTTAATAGAGTCCAAAGATAATTGGGTATTGAAAATTCCATCTAAATCAACCAAATAAATCTTTCGCTTACCAAATTAATAATTTCATTGATGCCATCAGCCTTCAATTTTCACTCCATTAAATTTCTAAATTCATCTGAGAATGGCACAGCAAACAAATTAAAATGAGTTTCTTATAAAAATGAGAATGATAAGATTATGCCTTCTAAAAAAGCAATTTAACTCAAATAAATTATTTTTAAATTATTAAATGAGGCATTGCATTAACTATAAAAGAGGAGCATAAAAGGGCACCAGCCTATGGAAAATAAGGCATCTATAGACCTCTACAACCTTGGACAATTATATCTGTAATAATTGGCTCATAAAACTTTATGGCAACTTGTACAGTGTTCCTTTTTCCTTAAGATAGCATTGTGATCAGCAGGATATTAGACAGAGAGGAACAGAGCCTTTTTCTCCTCAGGAGCACATGGCTAAATGTTTCCAAATAGCCTCTTGTTGCTTTGCTCAACACAGAGCATTAGAGCAGAGTGTTACCTGCTCTGGGTGCAATATTAAATCACATTTAAACTACATCACGCTGCACTAGGGCAGCTTAGTGTCAGGAGGAATTCAGGATACAAGACAAGCAAATTCCATGGCTGTTTTCTTTAGAATATGTGCTCAGTGCACTGAAGGTTTGAACCTTTAAATGTCAGGTTCAATATGTTGTCTCCCTTTTCAGTTCTTCTTCCATCAACTTCATAGAAGGCAGAAATTCTGAGGAATGAGCAGAAACAAAACAGCAAGAGACTGCAGTAATATCTTGATAGCTGAGCAGAGTGAATAAGAGATGTATTTTCTATTTATTCTGAAAAAATGGATGAACACTGCCTCCTGCTCGTGGGGGAATACCATCAGTAATGTACAGCTCCAAAGAGGGTGGAGCTGAAGGAGTGTTCACTCGAGTGCCAGTGTGGGTCTGTCCAGGTAAAGCAGGGCTGGTGGGTGACAAGCCCAGCCCTGGGGCAGCATGGCACAGGAGCTCCTCCTCCCAGCCATTCCCAACTCATTCCCAGCCATTCCCAGCCATTCCCAGCTCATTCCCAGCCATACCCAACCATTCCCAGCTCATTCCCAGCCATTCCCAGCCATTCCCAGCTCATTCCCAGCCATACCCAACCATTCCCAGCCATTCCCAGCCATTCCCAGCTCATTCCCAGCCATTCCCAGCCATTCCCAGCCACTGCATCAGTGGGATATGGGTCACAGGCTCACAGACACTGCACACTCTGCTTGAGCAGAGTCAAAGGCAGCAAGCTTCCCTCGGATTCCAGGGGAGCACCACGGCTCAGAGAAGGGAATTGTGCTGAAGCCAGATCAGCTCCTTGTTTTCAGGAGATAACAGGCACAGAGAGCCACTCTAAACCACAACTCCTGATGAAAGCCTTGTGGGCACACATTAAACCCTTCCCAAAGATCCTCTGCTTGCTTCCTCTCACTGCAATGAGCCAGCCTTCCCTCAATCCAGAGATGAACCCCTGCTGATTCCAGTAATTCTTGCTTCTATAAGCTAAATCCTTTTGTGGTTTTCCTTCATTCTCCATTCTGCACATTGCAGCTAAATTTAAAATGGAACAGGTACCAAACCAGGCAACATTAAAGAACCAGAGGCATGAACTCTATCCAACAATGTGAGTTCTGTTTGAATTAATGCTCTACAGGGTTTAGATATCCCCGATTTCTTCACCTTTGATTTCCCAGTGATGTCCAGAATAAATAATTGCCTTATTAAAGGACTTCTGAAGCCAATAGAGCAAGGTAAAAAACACTGAAGTCACCAATTCAGCCTTTGATTCTGTCTGACAGAAAATTAAAAATGAATGAGAAAAAAATTAATAATAAATGTATTCATGGCCTTTTTGGGATTCATGACTCTTGCCAACATTAAATAAGTTCAACCAATTGTTCTCAAAGTGAAATAACATCAGAATACCAACTGTTCAAGCAGTATCAGTGTTTTCCTTTGGCATAGTAAATTTGCAAAAAGCCCCAAATAACATAACACTGCCTCAATTACAAAATTTTTAAAATTAAGAGCCACCCCATCTGCCAGAGGACACTGGGCATTTTATGTCCTAAGCTGTACAGTTAATACCATTAATAAACCCTTCTCAAATATCAGCTCAAACACATGGGCTTTGACAAAGTTATAAAACTGTGGCAGAACAAAACAAAGTCTGGTCATGGAAGATGGCAGGAAATAACTCCAGGAAACTCATACTGGGATGCTGCCTTCATAAACACTTCACCAGTGCAGATTTCTGGGGCAATGTGGGGATTCTTAGGAGTCCCAGGAGGACTGGTGACAGAAGGGCTCTAGGAGGGTCAGCTGAGATCTCAGCAGTTTGCTTTTATCCACTCAGCTCCTGAAAACTCCCAGGATGAAGACAAGGCTCTGTGATGTGACCTTTAATTGCCAATCAGGTGCAAAGGTACCTCTGTGTGTCAGTTCTGAGCTCTTGGCTCCATTTCTGTGCACTGTCCATGTCACCACGAACAGCCTGGTCTCATCACAACTAAATATCAGAAGGATCTGAGATTCCTCTGAGCCCAGCACCCTCCTCTGACTGTGATACTCCAACAAGAGTCAGTTCAGCTCTGGCAGATCCTCTTCAGCTTGTCCCATCCTGCAGGCAGCTGGAGCTGCTCAGTTCTGCTGGCAGTGGATTTTTCACCCCTTCTCTGATCAGTCTCACCACAATTACACACAGTGATCCCCAAACAAAGAAAGTCTGACAATGAAAAAGAATATCCCTTAAATTACAAAAATCAGAGGAGAAAGCTTTACCATTTTCAATGCATATCTGGGAAAATGAAGCAAAATGAGACTGAGGAACTTGTAAAGGATAGCAGACAATGAAAGGTCAGTGGCCCTGGGTACAGCTGTGAATGATGCCAGTGTGACATCCCTTAGGAAAGCACAAATTCCATTTAGCTCAGGGACTGAAGTAAGAGCTTGTTCACTAAAAGTCATCCTGCTGTGGGTCAGAGCAGTGTGAGAGACAGCACTAGAGCAGTCCTTGCCCTGCATGGATGCCCAAAACCTTCCCAGCAGAGCAGTGTGGGGTGTGTGTGTGCCCTGCTTTGTGCTGCCCAGCTCTGCAGAGGCAGCAGGATCCCAGGCACCCAGCAGCTCTCCTGCAGCTCAGCTTTCCAGAGCCACTGCCCTGGCCTCAGCTGAATAGAGTCAGTTTTCTTCCTAGTGCTGGGTTTTGGATTCAGCATGAGGATAATGTGGATGACACAAGAATGTTTAATTGCTGCCCACCCTCATCAGGGATGTCTCAGTTTCCTTCAGTGAGGAGGGGCACAAGGTCCAGGAGGGAGCTCAGCCAGGACAGCTGACCCAAACTGGACACAGGATATCCTCAGAGCACAGAACATCATGTCCAGAACATAAACTGGGGAGACTGGGATATCCCAGAGCATCATGCCCAGAACATAAACTGGGGAGATTGGGATATTCCAGAGCTCAGAACATCATGCCCAGAATATAAACTGGGGAGACTGGGATATCCCAGAGCACAGAACATCATGCCCAGAACATAAATTGGGGAGACTGGGATATTCCAGAGCAGAAAACATCATGTCTAGAACATAAACTGGGGAGATTTGGATATCCCAGAGCACAGAACATCATGCCCAGAATATAAACTGGGGAGACTGGTGTGGGGGCTGGTCAGTGGCTGTGAGCAATTCCATCTGCATGGCTTGCTTTTAACTGGGGTTTACTCCTCTCTCTTTTGCCTTTTAGCATTATTACCATCATGTTTCACTTTTTGTCACTTACTAAACTCAACCCATGGGTTTTACCCCCCTGACTGTCCCCTGCCCCCAGGGCTGTGTGTGAGTGTGGGGGGCTGTGTGGGACATGGGCTGGGGTTGGACCATGACAGAATTCCCAGCTTCAATCCATCCCTGCACAGGGCCCAGGAGACATTATCCAGAAGTTCTTCCCACAGAACTCAAGAGCAAAGCAATTTTGCTGCCTCAAGGATGGGATGACAAGTTTTATATGAGAAAAACACTGATTTATGGGGCTGAAATGAGTAAATTCATTAAGATCTGTAAATGATGGGCAGGAATGTCTAATATAACAAGCCTTTTAATGTCATGCATGCTCCCATGTTTTAATTAATAAATAACATTATCTACTATTATGCTTCCAATGCACTTGTTTGGTTAAGGTTGACATTTTATATCACTGTATTTACTGATTAGATCCAGAGTCAAAGGAAAAGGAATATAAATTAGTTTTTCTAATTACTGCAAGGCTATATCCACTGCCAGTCTATTTCCAAAGTAATTTCTGTGGCTCATTCCCTGGAAACCAACTTGCAAAAGACAAGACTAAAACAACTCTAAATCTTTGATTGGGGGAAAAAAAAAAAGAAAAAAACGCAAAAAATCCTGGCAAAGTCTGCAGCTGCACAGCTGGTGAGAAAACTGATTGTCCAGACTCCAGCACCAAAACCTGAACTCCACATCACAGGGTACCCAGATCAAGTGTTCTATTAATTCACAAGAGCCTGTTATGGCCCTGCTCATTCAGGAAAATCAAGGAATATCTGCCCTGGTGTCAAAGGAAATTATAGTGCCAGAAATAAATGCAATGCTAAATTAGCAGCAAGAAATAAGGTAAAAATGTATCTTAAAAAAAAATCCCACAAACAACAAATGCTTTCTGCAGCTAAGAGTAACAATAAAGAAATATTTGTTTATAAAATATAAAGGAAATAATCCTTGCAGAGAGAAGTAGATTCCTTATCTTTATATAAATGGGTTTTCTGTCTTTTTATTTTGACAATTGATTTAGTATTTGGCTGTTGGATCAAATTGATTAACAAGATAATTCCAGTAACTTCAGTGGCTTATTCACAGGGATAAATTTAAAGCTCATGTAAATATATCTGTAGATTTCAATCAGTTTTGGATCAGAACTTGTATGTAAATTTGCAAAGTGATACAGGATGTGCCTCATTGGGGCACATTAACTTAAATATTCTTATCAAAAGCATACCCCATCTCCAATCCATAAAATTAAATAAAAGCTCATAAACTTATAAATATGTTTATTAGTCTTCCAGAGACAGGCACAGACTAGTAAACATTTCAAAGTCTGCATACCTCCAGCCCCAAGGGTGCCTTCTTTAAAGAAGTCATTGATTTTTGTCATCAAAAAACAAGTATTCAAGTAACAGTCTCAAACACAAGCTGATGGTAAAGTACCCAGGATTCCCAAAGGTGCCATCTGTAAAAGGATCATTGATTTTGACCTTTTGCTTGGATTTGTCTTTTTTCCCAGTGTTTTATTATGTGCATCAATAACAGGGAAGGCAAAGACAAAATGAGAGAGAGAGAGAAAATATAACTTTTTAAAGATGTGTGCTTGGACTTCTGCCAAGAAAATATCTTTGTATTCAAGCATTCCATTGTTACCAGCTCCTAGTCAAGAACAAAAACAAAACAAAACCTAAGCCCAAAATACTCCTGAAAAATGTGATTGTTTAGACCAATAGCTGGCTAAAAAAATATTCCAATTATTTGTTTTTGTCAAATTCCTTAGGACTTAGCATAGCTCATGTGTGGCTTTAGTAAACATATCCATATCCATTACCCTTCCCCATATGAAAGCACAGATCTTGATTTAGGAGGGGGAGGCTGGGATCAGATCCAATTGTCAGCTATTATTAAAAAGAATCTCTAGAAGCAGCAGTAAAATCAGCCCACAGCCCCACAGTAAGGGGACGCTGAATTTGCCCTCTGCATATTGTGTAAATATTTATTTTTCTGTTAATCCCAATTAGTGTGAATTTAAAATATGGATTTGCCTGGCTCCCCTACGTCTCAAGCAGGGTTAGGAAAAGCTGATATTCTGGAAATACTGTGTGGTGTCTGGGCTGCAGGAAGAAGGGCAGCAATGTTAAAAAAATAAATCTGCTTCATCTCCAGCACTCCAGATGAACAAAGCAAAGGAGGCACATCATTTCAGGGAAAGTGGGCACAGGCCAGAATATTTGGAGTGTAAGATGTTGAAAATAGCAGGTGGCATCCAGCAGAGCTGCTTATTTCAGCTCCAGACTGGTAAAAACCTGCACAGAGTGTGACAGGACTGCCTTTATCTTGCCCCAGCAAGGCAGCCACGGACACAGTGGGGGCAGAGCAGAGAAATGCCCTTTGGCTGGTGCCCAGGGCAGCAGGCAAAGCACCTTGGATGCCAAACCCTCCCTGGCACCAGCAGCCTGAGCCAGTCCAGCACTCCAGGCTGCGTTTCTGCTGCCACCTGTACAGCACAGGCTGCCTGCTCGATGGGCTGCTGGACAAGGGCCTGCAGCCTGCATGTCCAAGCTTAGCCTCAGCCACACCAGCATCCTGCTGTTCACAGTGTTCGTGGCTGTTCAGGGTCAGAGCCAGGTGAGCACAGGGAGGGGATGCACCCTGCAAAGGTGGGGCCATGACACAAATGCATTGCTGTGTCCCAGGAAGGAGCTGCATCTGTTCCTCACTCCCCCAGCACATGCTGCATGTGAGAAATGAGGAGTGTGAGCTGCTCTGTGCTCCAGCTGTGAAGGTTTGTACTCGTGTCCCCTTTCAGCTCCTACAATGCCTTTAACTAAGGGCAATTTCGCACATTAGCAGGAATTCTTCGAAACAAAACAATCCTTTCAGCGCAAATGAAGAGGCTTTGGAAATGATTGCAGAGTGGATTAGGATCACTTATGGTAGCTGGCTGTTGACAAGATATTGCTTGTGATTGCCATGAGCAGGCACTGATAGGTGCCAGAAAGGAAGCTCATCACCGAAATGGTAGAGACATTCCAACATATGTTCTAAGAAAACATTTAATGTCAGAGAATTTCTGTCATTTCAACAAGAAACTTCCCCTTGGCTACCTACCAGAGGATGTTCGAAAAAAACCTCAGTGCTGAGCTGAGAGTCAGTCACCCACAGGATGCTAATCCACTTTGGGAAAGAAGCAATCGTGCCCTCAGTATTTGCACACAGTCCCTGCCCTGTGCAACAGATACTCAGTGATAAAGCAGTTGTGGTGGATATGCTGAATATTAAACATCTATTGCTTTGGCTGTCTCATTCTTTGTAAATGGGTTTTGTATTGCGAGGTTCTCACCCTCCCCTGTGAATATTTAGCTAATGCTCATGGGATCTGCAACAAAGGCTGAAGAAAGTTTAATGCAACATTTGTTCCCACATCATTTACACATTTGGAAAATTGTTCCTCTAGGAAGACAATTGCTCCTCTGTCCTTTCTCATTGCTGTCTGCCCTCCAGTTTAAATGAACATAAAATAATAAACTGACTCACAAGTCTCTTAGTCCCTCTATATATTCAGTTGAATATGTATTCTATATAATCAGGTGAGCAGAAAAAAGAACCTTCTTGGATTTACCTGTTTCGAGCTCTGCAGGAAAGTGTCCCTGCCACCACTGCACAGAAAAAGGAATATAATAAAGCATCTTATTTGGGGATGGGCTTGGTTTGATATTGGCATTTTCAATTCCTTTATCTCATTTATTTTTAGCACTAGATGATCTGTCTTTGTCAGATAATTCCCACAGCTGCCTTCCACTGAAGAAGCCAACAGCAGGAAGTCAGCAAAGGATGAAAACAGTCTCAGAGGAGAAGTCTTTATGCAATCCACTGTCCCTGAACATCCTTCTGCAGTCCCACTCCAACTCCTGTTCTTGGCTTTGGCTCTCTCCAGACATAGGTATGGGCTAAGGCCAGATGCAAAAATTCACAGGGGAGAATTTTTCCTGCAGCTTAAGCCATCCTTTGTGCCAGCTGAGGCTCTGGGGTTAAGTTCTCCAGTTGCACTTTGCTCTCTTTGACTGTGGGTCTGTATTTCTCTTCGTGCCCTCCTCCAGGTCCCTTCCCACAGAGGTTCATCAGTCTGGCAGGTTTGTGTGGGCACTGCCACTCCCTGTGCTCGCTCTCACATAACCACTCTTACCTTCATGTCTGTCTCTGTCTACTTGACCCTCACTCTTTTTCTCCTTGTTTTTGTTTTGTTTATTTTTTCCCTTTTGTTCCCTGGAGAGCCACAGCTGTTTAAGGGATGGTGAGGGCAGGACAGCAGTTCTGCTGTGGAGCACTCACTGAACTTCAACCAGTGAAGGACACGAAGAGATGAGCCAGGCCTGGACAACAAAACAATTCTGAGGCTTGGTAGAGAGAAACATCCTATACATTGTCCTTACACACTTCTGTTGAACACCAGCACAGCCTGCCAGGCTCTGATAACAAAACAACTGCTCCCAGATTGTGCCAGAGCCCAAAACACAGCAGTGCTTTCAGAAAGGATCAGCATGGAAACACAGATCAGGGGCAGAGCCTGGGCCCAGGACAGAATTAGCAGAGTGCTCAAATAGCTCTGCACAGCCTCAGGCCCACATCCCATCGTTATTTTGGACAAACTTGGGTCACAAAGCCAGCAGGGGTAAGCCAGGGAGTGTATTTCATCCTGGCACAGCCACTCCTCCCTTTGGGATGCTGTCACTGTGCCTGCCCATGGGTGCTCAGAGCTGGGGGACACTGCCCAGGGAGCAGAGCACCCTGGTGCTGTCCCCAGCCCTATTCCCTGTGTGACAGAGCACCCTGGTGCTGTCCCCAGCCCTATTCCCTGTGTGACAGAGCACCCTGCTGCTGTCCCCAGCCCTGCTGCTGTCCCCAGCCCTGCTGCATGTGACACTGCTCCCTCCAGGTGCCCAGCAGGTGTTAGGTGCATGCTGAACTGGGCTCAGCTGGAAGCCACTCTAGCAATGGTAGAGGATTATCTTGCATATCCAGCACAGTTTGCAGAGCATTTCACTAGAAACACAGAAGGAATAATGCTTCTTTTTATCTATTTCAGCTGATCATTAATAATAAAATTTGTTTGTCTCCCTTTTAGGGCAGGTTCAATAATATTGCAAATTTAGAGTAAACTGTAACTGGAGCAATTAACTAAATTCAACTTCCTGATGATAATAATAATAATAGTACAGAACTGATGTGCAGAAAGTGAATTCAGCACCCAATTTAGTCTGATGAAAGTTTCTGATAACACAGTGGTGGTGTTAATAAAAAGCTTATTTGTGGAAGGTATGTGTTTTGAGATCTCAGGGGACAGCCTGTTATCTCCCTTATTGGTACCCCAGAGATTCAATAATACTCTTGCTATCAACACAAGTTTACAATGGCCTACATTTCAGAATTATAGATGAAGGCATTCCACAGTGGACAAAAATACATCACACATTACACCACATTTTGGTTTTGACTTATTATTAGTTAGCAAAGAAGCTGGAAATCCATGTGCTTGTTAAATACCTATAAAAAAAAAAAATGTGTATTTCCATATCTATCTATCTATCTATCTATCTATCTATCTATCTATCTATCTATCTATCTATGCAGTGTTACATTTCCTTGACTCTCATGGACTGGCAATTTAATGTTGTTTTCCATCTCAAGGACAGCAAGACCGAGATGGAAATACCCAAAAGAAGCTTTTGGACAATTGACAGGTTGTTTAATAGTAGGAGATAGTGATTGCAATAATGCTTGAAAATACCCTCTTGTGGATTGTTTTCTGTTCCAGTAGTGGCCAGGGGTGCACTGTGTGTGCACAGACTCCCTGCCCTTTCCAGAACAATCAGGGTGGGAAGCAGGTAACTGAGAGTGCAGGCAGCTCCAGCAGCAGCCCTCCTGCTGGCATGGTCCTGGAAAAATCAATAGGATGCACAAAGCCTGTGTCTCTTTAGGAAGTCAAGGGCTACCATCACCACCATCCATGCAGTGTTCAGCTTGCTGCACTTGACACACAAAAACCCCACTTTAATCTTCTTCCTCTGAAGTTTAAACTAATAATGTGTTTTGACTCTTGGCTGGGAGAGGATAAAAACAAGCATGTACACACTCCACGGATAATGAAATACTCTCAGACACTCTGGTGGGTCACATTATTGATGTCATAAATTAAGAATTCATTCTCTCAAAATATTTCCAGTTGGTACACTTTGAAATGGCCATAAGACAATAATATCTTGTTGAATATGCACCTGTAGTGAGTTTAAAATTCAAGAGTCAAGCTTTTGTTCTTTCTTCCAGGCACAGCCTGAACTGCACTGCCTCATCTTAGCTCTTTCCTGATGAAAAAGCTCCTTCTCCTGTCATTTTAAAAGGCGACAATAGACACGGGAGGCTGGGAAACAAAGGCGGACAAAACGCATTAGCAAGAATGCCTGCAAAACAGTTGTTAAAATGAAAAGCTTTTTCCATAATTGAAGAGTCCTGCCTGGTATTTCCATGCAGGAAATAAAAGAGAGGGCAAACGCAGAGACAAAGGAAGAAGATCTTCATTAGGAGTATTGTCTAGCACATGGTTCCTCTAAACAAGAACTTTCTAAAGGATTGACATTTCCATTAAAAGGGCAGGCAGTTTGCTATGCAGTGACATTCAGTTTTAAAGGCTCAGCTTAGAAGCAATTTAGAGCATGAACAACAGTTTCCAGTGGCACCTTCTCAGTGCTTGGCTGGCTCTTTATGTGATGCCACCACCTCCACAGGAACAAAAAGGAAATGCCATTAACACCAATAAAACCCCGGGAGAAACAGGGTTAGCTATTCACCCCCCACCCATTTATGCTGCTTAGCAAGTGGGGATGGGTGTGGGTGGCTCAGACCCGCACTGGGCTTCCACACACTGACAGAGAGGGTTCTGATGGCAGGACTGGGCCCACTGTGCAGTGAAAAACAGTACTGCAAGCAGCAGACAGCAAAATATCCTTCATCTCCCCCTTGCCCCCCAGGAAAAGTTCACAGGCAGCAGACAGAAAAATATCCTTCATCTCCCCCTTGCCTCCCAGGAAAAGTGCACAGGCACGGGCTCTGAAGGTACCCAGTCCTCCAAACTTTGTGTTTCCCAATTCCCACTCCACGCCTACACTCAATGCCACTCTGAATCTGTTAGAACCACTGAGAGTCTTTTAAGGGTTTTCATCATACTTAAAAGGCAGGACAGGGGAGCTCTAAATTAGCTCCCCAATCAACTTTTTAAGTAAGACTTAATAAGCCTACTGACTTTTCAGGAGTCATTTAGTGCCACTTCCCTTCCCTGTCTTGCTGTGACACTCAGCAGCACTTGAGAAGTGCCTGTGCTTGCTTAAATGCTGAACTGGAAGCTGATTTAGGTCTCTTCTCCTTCCCACTCTAACAATTCACACACTGAAGCCAGTGGGGAAAAAAAGCCAACCCAAAAATAAATAAAATGAAGAATTGCCTGAACAGGGAGGAAAAACCCATTTTGCTAAATTTAGGAAAAATCCCAGCTTTTTACCAACTGCACATAGTTCCTCTTTGTCTCACCTAACCTTTGAAACAATGGAATTTCTCCATATTGTTAAGGAAATAGTAATATAGAACTATCATCTTCCTTTTATATTTACTTTTATCTTAAGCCTAATGGGAAAATGGCTGGAGTCCTACAATCCTTTATAAGTTTCTTGAATTATCTTGTGAGCAGCTTGCTGCAGTTCTTTTTATTAACCTCCAGACCTTACTATTTAACCACAAATAGATTTAGGTCATGCATATTGAATTGTTTTGATAACAGTCTAGTGTTTAATAATAAATGCTTCTCCAGAAAATTAAACAGTTCCAAGGCTGTGCTCTACAAATGTGGTTTTGGAAAGAGCACCATATGACAACTCAGATGGGCAAAGATTCCACAGGACATTAGCAATGCTCTGTGCTGGCTCTTTTGAGCTGAATAATTACTTAGGGATGGTTATGACAGAGACAACAAAAAATAAATAAATAATAAAGTATCAAACAGCCAATGCCAAGCAGCTGGCTATTAACAGGCTACCACCAGGTAAAATCAATACTTGAATTACAAGTAGTTTAGGACCCTGAGAGCCATCCTTTTCTGTCTCTAGTAAGCCTTTCTCACAACTCTGATCATCTGATGTCCTTTATGGAACTTTATTGTGTAAAGACAATGTAATATTTATTGTTTACAAATCAGCCCATCTCAGGTTTGTTTTTTTTCCCCTTCCTTTATATTTACCACAACATCTGTTTTTTGGTGGGTTTTTTTTAAATTTATGTATCTATCCACTGAAATATTTATGCAAGTTTGGTCCAGAGGGAAGCAATCTTGTTTTTGCAGATTGTAGTTGGTGCTTTGAGACAACTCTGCAGAGTAAGTAAACACAGAATAAGAGAATTGGTTTTGTGCGTGCTTTCCTTGGGCACAGGCTCCCCACTCCCTGGAATATTTGGAATTTGTATTACAGAAGGGCTCTGAAGCAGCACTGCTGAAACCAACAGGAGCAAAGCATTTGAAACGTGCTGGAGATTTTTCCAGATATTTCTGCTTTTGTTCTTGATCAAAGTTGATGGAAACACGATTTTTCTCAAATGTAATAAATGGATGAGGTTATCTGCTGCATTGATCTGAAGGTCAACCACTTCCTTTGATATGCTGTTCACAGCACTTGATTAAAAATGTGAATGTAAGAAAGAAGAAGGGCTTGCAAAGATTAAAGCCTGAAGCTGGGCTCCTGCACAGTAAACACAGGCAGAAACCCAAGTGTGCTCGTGAGGAGTGAGTTTCATGGAGCCACAACACCCAGCTGGCCTTTTGGCCACAGCTTTGTCAGTGGGATCCTCTCTCGTTCATGTAAACCAACAGTGCAGCATCTTACCTGAAAACTGGAGCTCTCTGCAGCTCTGGATCATCACTTCTCCCCCTCCAGATTCCTTTCTGTCCCTGCTAAGGACAGCAGTGGCATCCCCAGATCCAGAGCTGGCACTGAGGACAGGCAGAGGGACACAGCCTGCTCTGTCACCATGGCACTGGGACTCCTCCTGGGGGTTAAACTGCAAACTCAGAGCACCACTGCCAGCCTGGCCATCTCCTGGAACGGTGAGAGGCATGAAATAAATGTATTACAGAGGAAGGCATTGGGAAAAACAATGAGGTTGTTTTCCTCTTGCACAGACTTTCAATAACTAAAATTTGGGCTCTAAATTTGAGAGCATCAATTACAGTTGATATGTTAACATAAATATCCTTGCTAGTATGGACTGTCTTGATTGAAACCCTCACTAAACTGCATCTGTGGATTTTTCTTGACCTTGCAGAAACTATAAGTTGTAAATAATAACATCCTCTCTAACTATTTTAAGCAGCAATATTGGTGCTTTTCTTGTTTTGTTTCTCAATCTCTTCCTCCTCCCTTCTCAAGTATTTTCCTCTTGTTTCTTTCTCAAAACTGGCTTCACTCATCAGCCATGTCAGCTGCTGGTTGATTGTTTCTGGTTAGTCCTCCCACACCTGGTGCCACTTCTCTTCTCATGATCCACCAACAGCTCCTTTACCTTCCCATCCTTAGTCAAATCTCAGATTACTTCCTTTCCAACAAAACAAAAACCATTCCTTTGCTTTCTTTCTCCACTGCTCTGGGGATTTTTCACTCTTCTTCCCATCAATCAGATTACTGCCCATTCACCTTTCTTCTGACATATGTAAAGTGTTATGAATTTTTGTCATTTGTTCATCCACAGATTTATAAATTATCCAGTACTTCTTTTCCATTCTGACAGCAAAATTACTGGAAAATGCTTCACTTGTTTTCCATCTTAATTCAGAAGCCTCCATCTCTCCTCTCATTTTTATGATGTCCACACAATACCCTTTTAATTCACACAAATGGATGGATATGGCAGGCATTCAAGCAGCCTCCCTGGGAGAATTCTAACTCTCTCCTATGGCCAGAAGAACAAAAGCAGGCAGCTGTTGAAAAGGTCATCATGAAATAGAAGCTGCAAA
Organism: Oenanthe melanoleuca; assembly: GCF_029582105.1. Lineage (NCBI taxonomy): Eukaryota > Metazoa > Chordata > Aves > Passeriformes > Muscicapidae > Oenanthe > Oenanthe melanoleuca. The sequence goes on from NC_079345.1 coordinate 16,274,669, forward strand.
AATAGCCCCATCATTTAACCCTTGCTGGGCTCACATTCCAGGCCCCTCTCTACACCTGTGGCACACTTCATCCAGCCACAAGTTTTATTGCCTTCATGATATGGGCAAGTATTCCCTGAGTGTAAAGCTCCTGTCTTGTGAGAAGTTGCCTGACATTTTCACCCTTACTCTCTAATTATTGGAAGAATTCCCACTGTGTGCCTTTTTCTATTCACTTTTAGCCTTAATTGCCCCTTAACCACTGACTCACAAATGCTTTTGTCCCTGTATTTTGTCAGATATGTTCCTTATGCCCATGCTTGGCAGAATTTGGTAGAAAAAAAATGCAACAGGTTCAGGTCTTTTGAGCACAATCATCTTGTTTTATATCTGAAGATTTCATCTACAGCTTGGCCCAGCTCCTCAGCTAGTGTGAACTTTCTTCACACTTCAATCCACAGACTGGGGCTTTTCCCCCAATTTAGAACTATCATTAATAATAAAACCTTCCTCCAAACAAAACATATAAAAACCTAGATAAAAAAATAAATAAAGTCAGTGGTACAGAGAAGCAGTAATGAATGTCAGTTTACATGCTACAATATTGTACCTTGCCATATGTTCAAGTAGCTTTCCTTGGAGAATTCCATCTCTCTCACACGGCCAGAAGAAGGAGAACAACAAACTGTTGAAAAGGTCATCAAGAAATGCAAACATCACAGATGGCATAGGTGAAGGCACTGCAAAAAAGCAGAGCACAGAAAGAATGTGTAGGAGGATCTCTCTCTAATTGGCAGGACTGAGCTAGAAAGTGCACTTGTACACTGCCTTTATTAATATTAAAATGGCTATTGCAGGGCTACCTTACCATGTACTTGCCAACTGGTCCTTTTTCTAACAGGGAGATGAAACAAATTCTCCCGTGGCTGACATTCCATGCTGAATGTTCCTCCTTTTCAGCAGGTTTTAAGGAAAACTGAGTAATAGAGTGACTGCAGAGGGGCGCCCTGGTGTCCTGCAGAGGAGTTCTCTCTTCTCAGAAATTTGCATTAAAATTCCAGGTTTTACAGTACACATCCTGTCCCAAGCAGGAATAAACTCATTTTTTGTCTCACTGTGTCCAGAGACCCTCCACTGCCTGCTGTCTTAAAGAAACTCATGAACAGTACCAAGAGCTTCACCAGCTGATCCCATCTCATCACAGTGAAAAAAAATAAGGCATGTGGAAGAATATTCATGTGCCATGACTAAAGCAAAACATGAGTGCAGACAGAGAGTAGCTAGCTGAAATTCCAACTTGCTAAACCCAGCCCACAGGATGTTTTCTGTAAATCTCTCTCAACTATGTTAGTTTTTTTGTTGTTGTTGTTGTTGTTTTGTTTTTGGGGTTTTTTTTTTGTTTGTTTTCAGAGAGCATTTAGCCTCTGAAAAATAAAACAAATAAAACAAAAAAACAAATCTAAACTCTCCCAAACCCCCCAAAACAACTCCAGATGAAAAATCAAACAAAACCCCTTTAAGAACATATTGCTTTAAAAGAGCAGGTACAGGGCACTATGAAAAATTCAATAGTTTTGTGTTCTGATTGTACTGTTTTCTTGTACATAGAAAGGATTGTGATAGCTAAAAAGGTAGAGGCTCAGCACTAAGCAATTAAAGAGCAACTTTCCTATTTACCACCAGAATAAAATGGTAGAGCAAGAGCCTGTAATAGTATGGACAGAGCAGCTACACAGGAGCAATTCTCCACAATTTTTTTCCACAAGTCAGGCTTGACAACTGTTCCTTTTAGGTGGTACCTAAAAATAATATTATACTAATTTATAATATATTAATATTATACTAATACTAATACTAATACTAATACTAATACTAATATTATACTAATTATACTAATATTATACTAATAGCACCAATATTATAACCCCAGAACTGGAAGAATACCAGCACAGGTCTGGAATAATTATCCTCAATTCCACAGAAATTTTCCTATGAAAATAGCTGAACCAGAAGACACTGGTACCTTTCCTAGCAAAGAGCTCAGGACACAGAGGGATGTGTTATAGCCTTGCACATGACTCTTCTCCATTGGAAACTCATAATGGAGGATTCAGACCTTCACTGTGCAAAGAGAAGGAAACAATGTCCTTGGAAGAAAGAAAAGAATCACATCATCACCTAAGGACAGGCCAAGATCATTCAGGCTTGCATAATCCAGAAGTGGATGGCAATGACTCCTCATACTGGGAAGGAGAATTGCTTAGCCCAGAGATATTCACTGTTTGCAGGAACTAATCACAACAAAATTGTGATAATTTAACAACCATTCTTTTAGGAAAGCTGTTTAATGCTAATGGGCTGCTCATCAGGATTGTTTTCTTTAAACTGAAAGCCTAAGAAAGGCATAGACCGAAAGGAAAGCCATAAATAAGCTGAAAAATCAGCCTGATTATGCAGCAAGCCAGGAACCTTAAGATAAACCTTTCAAGAAAGCATATGTAGTCTCACCTCAAGAGCTTGACTGCACAAGGGAATTACTGAGCATAACTTATGACATGACTGTGACACTCACTGGCATTCCCTCACTAAACTCCTAGGTGGGAATACAGGGGGTTTTGCCTTAACACAGCCTGGGCAGAATGTCAGGGCTGCTGACAGAGTTTTCCTGCCTGTGGAATGGGAGCAGCTGAGCCCAGCCTGCCCCAGGGACTCTGCCAGCCCCTGCAAATTTACCTGCTGGAAAGGATGGAACAGGAAAACCTTACAAATATGAATGCTCAGATTCTGGGAATACAGAAACCATGGACGAGATTGAAATGAAAGCCACTTTTGAGATACCAAGCCTTAGTTACTGAATGACCATGAAACAATGGGATGGCCCCTGAAGGTAATCCCCTCTTGATTAAACAATGCCCTCGGCCAGAGAGCAGCTCCAAAGGTCACAAAAAGACTTGCCAGGGTCCAAAGATTAGATCTTAGAGTTTAAAAGGTAACACACTATGCTAATATGGGGATTCCTATAGGCTGTATGTAAATGCTATAGAATTTGTATATTGTATTACACTGGTTAGTAGAAATTAGAATATTCAGCATGGAAGAAGATTTATTGTATTGTAAACGGGAAATCTCTCTCCTCTTCTCTCTTTACTCTCTCTTTTTGCTCTCTTCTCCCTCCTCTTCTCTCTCTCTCTCCCCTTTTATCTCTTTTTGTCCTGCTCTGGGGCTGTGCTGGGCAGCCCCTGGCAGTGTCTTTTCTAATAAACTGCAACCTTTAGCTTCAACAGAGCCTTGAGTTTTGTCCCCCACTGTCTATCCCGACACAAAGAGTCCCGAAGAGTCCCACATTTACCTGTGCTTATCGACTATTTGCTAAGGCCATTAAGTAAAGGGTATTCCAACTGTGAAATCAGAACACCCCTTTAAGAGTTAAATAAGAGCATCCAGAAGCAAAGGTATTTCTGAAGATTCATAAATTCTTTTTAGCTTAAAATATTCAGAGTACCAGAGAGAAAAGAGAGTTTAAAATGTCCATATTAAAAGAGAAACCAACTAGAAATAACTTTTCCTAAGGACTAAATCAAGTTTGTCATAATATTTTTGTGACCTTTCTGGACAGTTACTGTAGGTGAGGTTTGGGTCACTGCTCTGGAAGGCCAGAGCTTGCAGAAGTAAAAAAAAAATAAAATAAAATTTAATCTAAACAAGTGGGGTCTCTAACTTCAGGCTCCCTGCCTGAACTTCTAGAACTTGAAAGAGAAAGAACATTTTCTCACATTCCCTTTCATTTCTTTCACCCTTTTATTATTAATGAGTGGTTTCAGGAATGTGATCACACTTTATCTACTTTCTCTGTCTTCACCTTTACACACTTTCACAGAAGCCTTCTATCAGAGCATGGCAATTCATTTAGCACCATCATTAATTGTTCACTGCATCCCCTGGTTCTGACAGAGCGTTTCAAGGGAGCACTGCAGTTCCTCAGCTGCACCAGAAATGAGAACAAATCCAGGTTATAAATAGGACTGAGCATCCTGGGGACCACAGGTCAGGTGGCATCTCACAAAGCCAGAGCAGTTTGTAATGATCCAAGGGCTGGAGCTTCTCCTGTGAGGAAAAGCTCAGAGAGCTGGGGTTGTTCAGCCTGAAGAAAACTCCAGGGATGTTTAACTGTGGCCTTTGAGTGCCTGAAGGGAGCTGGAGAGGGACTGGGGACAAGGGCTGGAGGGACAGGAGCCAGGGAATGGCTCCAGTGGCAGAGGGCAGGGCTGGGTGGGATATTGGGAATTAGGAATTGTTCCCTGGCAGGGTGGGCAGGGCTGGCACAGGGTGCCCATACAGCTGTGGCTGCCCCTGGATCCCTGGCAGTGCCCAAGGCCAGGCTGGACACTGGGGCTGGAGCAGCTGGGACACTGGGAGGGGTCCCTGCCAGGGCTGGGGTGGGGTGGGATGGGCTTTGAGGTCCCTCCCAACTCAATTCTGTCAGTCTGTGATTGTTTGAACGAGTGAAAACATAAAGCGTTCTTTTTTCCTTGGAGGTTCAGAGGGAGTTAGGAGGGGAAGACAGGCAAAAAAAGCCACAGAACTGACCTTGGCCAGAGACATCCTCCCAACACAGACAGACAGAGAGACCTGAGATCTGGGCCAGAACAAAGATTTACACTTTGTGTCCCAGCTGCAGAGTGCTGAGGGGGTTCTGAGGTGGTCACTTACAGTGAGGATGTGAGACACACACAGAATAATCAGATATCATTATTGTCTTTAACCAAAACAATCTGCTGTGCAGGGTGGTTCTCTGCACATCCAGAGACTTGGCCTTCCTCTTGCTGAGCTGGAATTGCACCTAGAATTTAGGCTTCAAGTAAATGTTAATTTTATTTTTAGGATCAATCCAGTCCATCTAGAAAGGGTGGATGGACCCCAGTACAGCTGTCAGGGAAGAAACAGAGGAAGGGAAAGGATTGATGTGAATGTTAATTTTTGTTGGGAAGAAGGTGGCAGGAATGATCAAATTTACATGGAAAGTGAAGGAGAAAGTTTGAAAAATTATATGCTAGTTGAAGACCTTTTGGCCCACCTACAAACCTGCACGTTTGCCATTTGTTTGTACTACCTTGTTATTCTGATTTTTTTTTTTTCTGGAAAATAAAAAGCTTATTTTCCTGGTTTATTTAGTCCTTAGTCAAACTGAGTTTTTTGCCTCTGGCTGATGCAGGAGGATGCCAGCCTTGGCTCTGCTGGTAGCAATACTCAGTGTGCTCCCCTTCTGAGAGAAAAGCTGCTTCACCCTTTGCTTCCAAAGAGCTTTTGACCTTTCACTGAGGCATTGCCTACATGGTCCAGCACTAATTTATACAATACAGCTGCAATTACAGAAACCAAAACTGGGTTAAGGCTGAAGATTCTCATTATAAATCTGATTTCCAGCGATTCTGAACACTGAGAGGAGATTTAATGAAAGCTTCCAGGCTCCATCTCAAGTGGTTTTTTTTCTTGTTGGTTCCTGAAATGTTTGATAAAACATTTCCTGACAGACAGTCAGGAAACTGCAGTGAGATGCTCAGCCTTGGTGGCACGGGTGGGTGACTGGACAATGGAACCTGAGTGATAGAAGGTTTTAGACATGCACCTAAAATTCCCTGGGAATTTTGAGATGTATTTTAAAAAACCCCAAAATCCACATAAACAATTCAAAAGTGGATAAGGAGCTGACAACTAGTTTTGCTTCTTTGATCTGCACAAAGGCTATTATTTTGATATTGGTGTCTAGATAGAAAATCAAGGCAAATTTCTGGAAAATATGAAGTCAAGGTGCATTAAATTGGAGAAAGGAAGTCACAGAGGATCTGGTTCAGACCATTGCAGATTTAATAATTTCTAGATCTCTGATCCAATCCCACAAACTCTGCCACAACTGAAGATATCAAAATCAAAATTTTAAAATGACCTTTGATTAACATGCACTTGCACTTTTACTAATTTCCCCTTAATTAATGGTGTGAGCAAGCTCATAGCCCAGACACTGCCAGGTCCCATTCCAAATGGGAACAGGAAGGGTCACAGAGAGGTTAAACAGCCTAATAGTGATGATAATAACAAGATAAAAACATGCAAGTGCTTGGGGTAAATTTGTGTTTTTTACTCTTTCTTGGAGTGTTGAAAGTATCATCATGTACCTTCTATGGCTTCTTTAACATCACTCCAGTGACCTTGAAAAGATTCCAAGCAAAACAGGCACCTCCAACCAAACTGGTGGTGCAGAAAAGATCTCCACTCTTTTTCAGGAAGCAAAAGAAAACTAAAAAAGATTGTGGAACAGACTATGAGTCTATGAGGAAATGGATGGTTGAGAACATTAGGAATAGCAAAGAGTGAGACAGAGTGGGAAATTTACAGAGAACATCAAATTAAATACAGCATAAATCAGAAGGATATTAAGAAATGAAGCATTAGCATGGGAAAAACAAATCACATGGCACTGTAAAATACACAAAAAAAAAAAAAAAAAATTCCCAAGCTAGGGAGACAGCTGGTTTCATCCTCCTGCTCACTGTGCACCTTTGGAGAGCAGAGGTAGCACAGAGAGGAGGGAACACTGCAGGTTTTGGGCACTGTGAGCTTGGCTTCAGCTCAGTCCCACAGGGTGCCAGCAGATGGCAAAGCAGGGGCAGGGGCTCTCCTTGCTCTGCTCCCTCTGCATATTTGGTGAGCTGAACGTGGGATGCTGAGCCAGTGCTGCTGAGTTGGCAAGGACAGAGCCTGGCTCAGGTGGTGAGTGTCTCACACACCTGCCTTTTCCCACTGAAAACCAGCAGCAGAAGTGCCAGGCTGGGTTTGGCCACCAAACCACAACATCCCCCACCCAGGGGGATGCTGCTCTATCCTCATTTCAACAAGGCTTTGAAACAGATTCATATGTCCCAGGATTTTGGAAACACGTACAAAAATTCTTCAGTTTAGGCACCAGACAACAATGGGACTTAATCAGAGTCCAAAAATAAGTCTGCTTGTTTCAGTTTCTGCTGCTTAGAAGCAAGAGGCTGAAATGGGGACTTGTGTGCATAAAAGGTCTTACACAGACATGGCAGGCAGGGTTTAACCAGCTGTGCTGCCCAGAATGGTCAAAAACCTGCAAAACATGAAGGTTGTGCTTGCCTGCCCTCTCCTCATGTGCAGACAGGGGAAAAGCTTAGAATGGACAGATTATTGCAATAAAATGCCCCTTTTTTCACTCAAAAGAGAGCCACAGGGGAAGGTTCAGAGCAGGATGGCAGGATGAGGGGGGAGGAGGGGAAATTCTCTTTGACATAGAAAAATGTTGTTGCATTTCTCCAATGAAAAAATATTAATATTTCATTTCTAGCCATCTGAAAAACAGACACAGCAAAATGTATCCCCAGCAGTAAAAGGCACTGCCCTATTACCCTCCCACTGTACACATTTAAACCAAAGAGCAAATAAATGTTGGCAAACAGAAATGTGATGACTTACAGTACTTTCTTTGCTACAGTAGCTGGGGGGAGAAAAAAATCCCCCAGAAAGATTAAGAAGCAAACATAAAACTGATCTTGAAATTCCTCTTTGTTGATGCCCCAGGGCAGGTACTTTCTCAACATTTATACCTATTTTTGAAAAGTACCTGCCTGTTGGGGCACCTGTGCCCCTGAAAGCTCGTCTGTTTACAGACACAAAACCACTGACTCACTTGGCAAAAAAGTATAAATTAACCAAGACTCCCCTGATTAAAACAAATATTAGACATACAGAAAGTCTTCAGGAAATCATCTGCTTAAAAATATGTTTTAATTTGCAAGCACCTGGATTTTAACCCCAGGAATGATTGTGAGCTGCCTAAACCTCAGATAGGAAAACAGGAGGAGAAGGATTAAACTCTATCCACCTGAAAACTAGATTACTGCTTTGCCTTATAGACTACTTTTTTCCTTCCCCTAAATAATTTTGGCATTCACCTGCTAAATATTTTATTTTGGTGCCAAATATGCACACTTGAATAATATTATTTTTAATGGAGATAAGATGTTCTCACTGGCATAGTTGTTAATTCTTAGGACAACTTTCCTAGGATTACCTTACCTCTTACCTATTACTATTCTAGCCCCTAGCAGGAGGGTATATTTTATTTGAAGTTTACTAATTGTGTTTATTTGAAACACATTTGGTTCTTAGCAAAGCCACTGAGGTCCTGCTTGCACTTTAAATTGGCAGGTTTACTGTAAAATGCCAGGCACATTGAGATGAATCAAACTCATCTAAGCATGAATGAAATGTAGTGAGAAAGTCCCTTCTGGCATCATTGCTGGGATTAGTAATTTGTGAAATTGTGGTGATGCAAGGGAACAGCATGAGAAAGCCATTTCCTTCCCCTTTGTCCAGTCTAAATGCAAATCTGAACTTTCTTGGCAGTTCATTTGCATATTAATGCATACAGCATTCCACTCCAGAGATCACTTCAGATTTTCTAAATTAAGTTGGGTGGGTGGGCTGAAGGAAAGAGGTCATTTTTGTCACTCTAGCACAAATATTCTTAGATCCTTTACCAAAAAGGCAGAAAGCAGGCAATTATTTCACTTGCCTTATCTCTATTTCAATTTTCCAACTGGACCACCGAGGAGATGCAGAGGATGAAAAGCAATGGTTGACCAGAAGGGAGGAAATGCTTCGTGTCACTGAAGAACAAACATGATGAAATTAAGAAAGGGTAAGAGTGCACACCAGTCTAATTAGCATTTCTTCCTAGTAGCTTGGGAAATGTCAGCCACCAGTTGGTGGCAAAATAAAGATGTAATGTGAGTAATAATGAATTAAATTGTGGCTATTTGCATTGAAATGTTAAGATAATGATCTGAAATTACTATTGTAAATATTCCCCTTGACAGTTGAAAATTGGACTTAAAGCTAATAGTACTTTGGATGAACTTTAAGCCATGAAATCACTTTTAATGCTTTACACTCCTTTTGGCTATGACAGCGAGCCTCAGAAAGTTAATTTACCTCTGTTTTGTTCAAGCTGTTTGGTAATTGATGCATACATCATGGAGGTTTTAATGAACAACTACAGGGACTATTTACCCCTCTCACTAAGTACAACTGAAACACTTGATTACAACTCCTGAACCGAATAAACCAACGGGCTCAGGCACAGCAAACGCTTTTGGCTGGGGGACTGGGGCAGCAGAGAGCTGTGAGGATCTGTTTAAATGCAAAAAGGGAAAGGCAACATTTTCAGAAGCTGCTGGAACGTTTCAGACTCATCCTGCACTTGCTCAATGATGGCTTTGCTGGTAGCACTGGGAGTCTCTTAGGGAGGATTTACGTCTGGATGTCTGCAAGCAGAGCTGTCAGGGTGAGGTTGGCTGGCAACATGGAAATGCAGATATCTTCAAACATCTGCTGTGCAAATGGCTTTCCAGTAATAGTGCCTTTAAAATGAGGGCTTATTTCCAGACTATAGAGTCTAATTACATTGTAACACTATTTTTTGCCATAAGGCGTGTTTTTATTTAAAGGCAGATGATGTAAAGGCTTTGAGATCGCACAGAATTACGTCATGCCCAGTGAAAGTGTTTTTTCACAGTCAAAAGGATGTCTTCAGCATGACTTTTAAACAGCAGTGAGGCCTCTGTGCTTCTGAACTGAGGTCTGCCTGCATCTCTTGATGGCTCTTGTTTCCTGGGAGTGCTCAGGGATCCAGCAGGGGATGCTCAGTGCAGGGATCCAGCAGGGGATGCCAGTGCAGGGATCCAGCAGGGGATGCCCAGTGCAGGGATCCTGCAGGGGATGCTCAGTGCAGGGATCCAGCAGGGGATGCTCAGTGCAGGGGATGCTCAGTGCAGGGGATGCTCAGTGCAGGGATCCAGCAGGGGATGCTCAGTGCAGGGATCCAGCAGGGGATGCTCAGTGCAGAGATCCAGCAGGGGATGCTCAGTGCAGGGATCCAGCAGGGGATGCTCAGTGCAGGGATCCTGCAGGGGATGCCCTGTGCTGTCAGAGGGAGCCCATGGGGCTGAGGAGAGTCAGGCTGCTCTTTTCAGTCTATCAATCCCCCAAATCTGCAAGGAACAGCCCAAACTGCCTTTTTTACTGCCCCAGAAGCCTCCCCCAGCCCTGCCCCTTCTCCTCTGCCACTATCACAGCTCATCATGAACCTTCAGGAGATGGGGTCTGTGGGTCCCTGCCTCCCACCCTCCCAAAATCAAACAGCTGGAGGTTTTCCTGCACTGGCTTTGGAGCTAAACCTCCTCCCTTTCTTTATACACAGCAGCCACTTGGTTGACAATCCTGCCTTAAGATATAAGAAATACATGTTTTATAGCTATATTAGAAAAAAAAAAAAAAAAAAAGAAAAAGAGAAAAAAAAGAAAGACACTGTTGGTACTTTAAGTGGGTTTGTTGGGAAGGCCCTGCAGTCTGCCCATATGCAGCTCCAGGTGCTGAGCCCTTTTTCTGGATCTGTGCAGCTTCTGCACAGTGCTCCTAACTAAGTTATTGGAGACCAGATGAACAAAAAGCTCTGTTGAACCTTCCTGCATTTCATATATGCTCTGTTATATTTAGGGATGTAAGTAAGCAGGCATACTGTCAGTGTATTTGCTATGAATTATCCTACTGCAGGAACAGTTAAGAAACATTTTCTTTTCCAGGTCACGTTCAGAGTCAAGTGAGTCACTACATTTATAATCTTTCTAATATTTCTTGTTTTAATTTCATATTTTAGTCCTTTTGTATTATTTTTTTTCAGGATAGATAAAACATATTCTCAGCCTCTGCAGAAAAGCCATAATTTAGGTGGCACAAAGGCCTTATCAATGGACAAATATCCCCTATTTGCTATGTCCAGTGCTGTGCATCCAGTACTGGATAAATCTGCACAGGCTCCCACAGCTTGAGCAAGTTAAGAAGAAATTCAAGTTATGCTGGAAAATACTGAAGAACACCATGATATTCCCACTAGTGGGAAACCAGTAACCATTCCTGGGCACCTCTCTCAAAATTGGTAAGCCTAAAAATGACATACAACATATAGACCAGCACCAGGAAACAAGAAATATTGACAGTGTGAAAACTTGGAGTCCACTGTAATCCTTTTGGGCTTGGTTTCTCCTCAGTCTCAAGGTCCTGCCTGGTGGGTACTGTATTTTCTGTAATGCAAATGTGTGTAAAGAATGGAGGAATTTGAGACTTCTATAGGTGACCTGTCATGGAGTGGAGTTACTCAGTGATGGAGCCCAAACCAGAGCTGTCTGGGGATTTGGTGACATAAATGCAGGCAGCTGAACAAGGAGCTGGGATAAGGAAGATTCTGCCTGGGAGACATCTGCCCTGCTTTACTCTGACATCCTGTGCTTCTTCTAGATCCCTTCATCACCACTTGCTGCTTCTGGACTCATCCCCATCCTGCAGAGCATGGAGAAGACAAGCCAGGAGTCTGCACATCTGCTGGCAGCCCTGATGTGGGTGGGAGGGAAATGCTCCTGTGGCAGACCTGCTGCAGATCTGGCATCTGTCAGCTCTGTGCTCATTGTTACGAATTTGATCTGAAAAGCAGAGATGGGAAATGCTATAAATGTGGACACAAGTTTGACCATATGCTCCCTAAAGCTCCTCACTTTCCTATTTTGCCTCCTAACAGCTTTGGACATTGCACTGCCTTGATTTTTAAGGAGGTTTCTTCTTGGGGGGAAAGAAGGTTTCTTCTTGTTTTCAGTGCTGCTATTTAAACAGTTCCAGTTAAGCTTTGAAAAGCACCTTCCTTTCAGGTCAATAAAGTGGCTGCAGGCCAAGTTCCCATCTGTGCTTAACTTGTGTTTGCTGGCTGGAGACAATTTTCTACTAGTCCTGTTTAAAAAGAAAGCAGTGTAGTGTGATGACTCTCTGCTAATGGAGGCTTGGAAACTCTGAGAGCCAAAAAGTTTCAGTCACAGGAATGAAATACAGGAATATCCTGTATTCTAATTGTGCCCACAGAGATAAGGTAAGGACAGAAAAACTGGGATACTCAAGTTGCATTGTATTTATTAAATAAATCCCAAAGCATTCCAGATAATGGAGTTCTGAGGTGCCCTAAATGAGAAAAAGAAAAACATTTTTCATAAAACTGAATGTACTTTCTTCCTCCTTTGCTGCTTCACTCACACTTACCTGCTCCAGCTAAAAATATTGATGACTTCCACTCTCTATCTGTCTTCTCTTTGGGAAGGAATGCCAGATATTTCATCAAAACATTCTGAAATTCTGACATTCCCACTATACTAGGGCAAGTTCTTGCTGTACAGACACTATTCCAGCAGAGATCCTCCCCCACTGGGGGTCCTGAGACAGGAGTATTTTAATTTACAGACAAAGCCTCAGCTCTGACCCTCTTGGCCCCAGAGCACAGAGTCCAGGGACTGAGCAGAGCAGCTGAGGAAAGCTGGGAGCTTCCTCACTCTGTCCAGAAGAGGAGGTTAGAGGTGCCCAAGTGAATCCCCCAGCTCCCCCTTCATCCCACCAGCAGGCATTGTGCTCCAGTCCAGAAGGAGCACAAGAATTCCACCCAATCTCTGCTTGGTAAAGGAAGAGTGTCACCAAGGCTGATGAAGGTTTTGAAGAAAACCCCAAAGGTTTCAATCTGACGTTGAAAAATGACTCCTGACTCCTCTTGCCTTCCCCATACTGCCCCAAACAAAGCAGCCAAGTGAATGTTTGACCTTTGCCTGATCCAAAGGTCCTGTCCTCCCTCTCCAGAAGGGACCTGCAGCCACTGCAGCATCAGGAATCCCACAGGAGTGGCCCAGCACCTCCAAGAACAGGGGAGAACATCCTCCCTAAGTGCTGGTGGAAGTGAAACCAGCAGAGGGAGGGAATTTGGGGCGACAGCACTGCACAGGAGACCTAAAAGGCAGAGAAAGGTGTCACAAGAGAACACCTCAGCATGTCTGCAGCAAAACACAGAGCTGCAGCAGCAGAAACAGGGCAGAACAAGAGCTGCCAAGGAGAGCTGATGGGGCATTGTGGAAGGCTGAAGACAGGCTGCCTGCAACACTGACCTATTGGATCCAGAGGTCAGCCTGCCATATGTAATGAGCTGCTGCAGTGTGTGTACAACTGCTGCAAGAAACCACTGCTGCAGCTTCATCTCTCTCCTATTAGGAGAAAAGGTCAGGCACAAGCTCCTTCTGCTGCTCTTGGCTGTTCTGAGCAAAGGCCATGGAAGGAACCCATTACAGGCTGAGAGTGAATTGCTCCAGGCTCGTGACTTGTATTGCCAGTGGGGAGGCACACTGCTAATAAAAATGGTCTGGTAGGAAATCATTTAATGTCTTGGCCGCTCCTACCCTCATTTTCAGATGGAAGTTGATGCTTCAAGAGCTTTAGAATTCAGCTCTGATCAGGAAATGAATTTAGTTGTTTGAAAAGCAGCTGTTTGAAATAGCTTTGTTCCTTCTTTAGTCTCACTGGAGCTTGAAATCAGCTGCTGATAGAGAGATACAAGTGTACAATCCTCTGATTTTTGGCTGGGTTTTTTTCTTCTCTTTTATATAAATTCTAATCAAATGTCCTGTCTGGTTAGGAAGCCATTTCATCAGCCTCACTTTGCTTGCTGCAGCAGCCCTGCCCATGGCTGTGCCAGCCCAGGTGAGTGCCAGGGGAGCTGGGCTCTGTGGCTGCTCTAGGAAACCACTCCACCCCTTCTCCTGTGCTCCCTTCCAGGCCATCAGCTCTTTAGGGAACACACTGAGTTTATCTGAAGCTTTACCTTTTTAATGTGAAATTTTGTAAAAATAAACATGTCTGCCATGGGTGCTGTTACACCAGGATATTAATGAAATGAAATAAAAAAGAAATCTTACATTTGGTTCCCAAATATGATTTCAGCTGAGGAGGAGGGCAGGGCTTGGATGCTAATGATTCATTAAGATCTTTATAACTCCTGGGGATATTAAAATTTCAACTTTTCTTTCACCTTCCCTTAGAAACTTCCTGGCTTCCTTCTCCCACATTCTACCCCACCTTCAAGCTGGATCAAGAATCTGGAAGTAAAATATTCTTGTTAGCTGCACTTGCTGTGTGTTTATGAGGGCTGGGAGCCATGGACTGCCAGTGCAAAGGAATGCCACTGCAATCAGAATGTTGCTTTCAAATCCTGCTGGAACTGCATTATCATTTTTTTGTCTCATCCCATAGCTGAGATTGATAGATTTTAATGGGCCCCCTTATTGATCTTGTACTTTGCACCGACCTGCTTTACTGACCAATTTAATTTGAAAGGGGCTTATGTACTCTATAAGATTAATGTAAATTAGTACATTCCTTGCACTTCATAAAACCTTCAGAGGCCAAACATTGCCATGAAAAGTGCTTACATTCTTCTGAGATTATTACTTTGAATATGAGAGGGTTTAGGGGATGTGTAAAGGTTTTAATGAGCTGCACATAATAGGACCCTCTGCATCATAAAGTAAGATTCTGAAAATCAGACTGTATTATGAAAAAGAAAGCTTAAGTGAGCATATAAAAAATAGTTTATTACATTTTCTTCATGGCACAGTTTAAGTTATTTGCTCCCAATTTTAGTACAAATAGATTTGTGGGGCTAAAGCAGATCACTTATGCACTTCAGTATAGGCATCCCACAGCTAACCTATTTTCCCAAAGTGACATAAAAAAAATCAGCAAAAGGAAATCAAGCAGTTTTGTGATATCATGCAGAGGAAGAAGCATTTCTGATATGTTTAACAAAATTAATTACAATGGGGCTGGAAAAAATCTGCTGCTTAAGAATGGATTCTTAGGTGTTCAAAGTAAATTGTGTTTTTCTTACTTTTCCTGCTTAGCATAAGTATTTCCTGTGTTCTTGCTTCCAAAAACATTAATGTCTGCATCAACAGTGGGTGGCAGGAAGAGGAAGAATTTCATAATTTCAGACACATCTTTTGCTTGATGTCTAACACTCCATTAAGTGTCAGAGCTAGTACTTTAAATATAATAGCAAGGAGGTAGTTATTAATCCTGAAAAGTAGAGAATTGGGTCATTCTTTACTTTTATTAAAAACAGAATGTGATTAAGAAAGCTTGAAGGCTTCTCTTAAAAATTGTTACATCTTTCTGAAAGGTCCAAGCAGATAAAATAAAAAGGAACAAGAGAAAAAAGATTAAGAATAGAAATTTAAAGATATTTAAGCTGCAAGTTATGAGACCAATGGAAAGCCATTTCATTTCCAACTTTTTCTTAGGCTTTGTTTTTTTATGAAAGGATGTTTAAGTCCCTTCAGTACCTGGCTTTGAATCAGAGTGCTGAGGTTCCATTTCCAGCCCTGCTGTCTCTTCTGTGGGACAATGATGGCTGATAAAGAGATGCAGAATTTCAGGTAAGTCATTCTGCAGTCAGACTGCAGCGAGCTGCTGATGGGTCTGTACAATCTCCCAGTGCAGAGCTGTGCCTGGAGGCTCTGTAATAACTGTTTTGGCTGATGTTGTTCACATTTTACTTTAGAACACATTATTACACAAGAACAAATAAAACACTAAATATTTTAGCAGCTCTTTCCCGGCACGTTAAACAATAAACAATTTTTTTTTTTTTCCATTTTGCAGGTGTATGTTGGCTTTTTGGGATATACAATGTAAGTACACATGAACTTTGCTATTTACCACATCCTCGTGATTACAGCTTCCAAGCAAATGGCAAAGTACAAATAGTACTACAAATAATACCAAGCATCTTTTGATTTCAAACAGCTGCACAACAATACAAGCCAAGTGCTTCCTAAGTCACAAAATCTTATTCTCTTTTCAGGTGATAAGCTCTCAGCAAAGGAATTTCTGAGATCTCTGGGGGAAAAAAAGTTGTAATTTTGAAAATTAAACGTGGACTACCATTTATAAAGCAAGCCATTCCCACACTTCTTTTCTAGTACTCTTTCAATGAAAAGTCATAAAAACAAGACAACCCCCACCAAGTCCAATATTTCATTTCTACTGTGCTCTTTCATTTATAATTTCAGATCCTTTGAATTTCCCCCATCTCCATTATTTTCATGTCTTGCTACCCTTCCCTACACAAACCATTTTCAGTTTCTGTATCCCACTTTTCTTCCTAAAGGCTGATAATTTTCCTTTCTCTTTTTACCTTTTCACAGGTATTCAGTGAGGACTGGAGAGTGGATTTCCAAAAGAGGACAAACACAAAATAACTTTGTCTAGACGTATCCTTCCAAAGCCTGATTCTGAGGCTTTACAGCCCTGAAGAACTGTCCCTCTCTGAAATTAATTTAATTAATTTAATTTTTCCTCCCTGCCTTCACACAACCTGTGGCAATGAGCTCCACAATTTCAGTACTGCTGAGCAAATGTGCAGCTGATAAACCCTGACTTATTACTCATGTTAGTGCCTTTTCTGTGCTTGTCAGTTTAGGAATGTGCCCTTAAATGCTTATGGGATATGCACATTACCCTGACTTTGTAATCTAAGACATGCAAGTTGGTCTTTATAACAGTATAAAACCCCTTAAACCAGTGGAGTTTCACATGGCTGTATGGTCTGCCCACACAGATTGAATTACAGGTTGAGGGATGTAATTGCAGCAAACAGCACATAATTACTGGAATGACACTCTCTTTGTTACCTCTGAGCACTGAGAATATTTCCTATACTGAAAAGGTTATTCATAAAGGTGGTACAGTCCCTTTGCAAAAAACAAAACAAAAAAAAAGAAGCTAAGAGCTACATGCAAGATGTAGCTCATTTTTAATGCTTCCATTTGTGAGGAAGTGACAGAGGAGTCAAAACTTCAAATTAGTAAAATAAGGTAAAAATGTATATGAAACTTCAGTAGTGTCTGGTAGTTGCATTGTGCAATTGTACTCATCAAAAGCTACCCTGACAGCTTTTTCATTCTAAGTTAAAGGAAAGTGTAATGATTTGTTTATATTTGGAAGTTCTAAGAATTCTGTGTTCATATTTCATTTGACTGTATCACAAAAGAATAATTTATTGCAACTACCTAACAAAAAGCTCCCAAACCTGGCTGTTTTATTACCTTACTCATTTCCTTCAGAATGTCTTTTTTTTTATTGCCATAAGATTTCCTGTCTGCAGCCCTGTAGCAGACCTCAGCCTCAAAAATGTCAGGCACCAAGGCAGAGGGAGAAGGGCACAGAGTGAGCTGGTGCTGGGGCTCCCCTGCTCCTCCTCTCTGGGTCACTGCCTCAGCTGAATTTCCACATCTCCACCACAGCCCCTGTGCTGTCACACTGAAATTCACAGGGAAAAAACAACATCCCTCCAGTTCTCCCCTTGGTCTCCTCTCTTCCTCCCTTTCCTTAACAAGACCAAAGCATAGGAGCTAAAATGCATAGAAAGAGTTGCCTTTTGAAAGCTCATTTTTCTTAACCTCCACCATAAGATGCACTTGCTGAGGACTTCTGGGAAAAACAACAGTTTTAAAGAATGTGCTTGTGTGTCAGAAAAAGTCTATAGGACTGATCTAGGAATATATTATTTTATTTCTTTTTTTAATTTAAGGATTATGCTGAGTATAAGCCAGGTTCAGTGTCTTTGCACTTGCTATGTTATGACATAAATACAGAATATGATGCATGCCTAATATTAGCTTAGATGGCAAAGGAAAACTCTGAGAACACAGAAGAGGAAGATTTGGTTTGTGGTGCCAGTTTTAGCAGGCAGGTGCACAGAGTTTTCCCTGCAGCCTCCTCATAGCCTGGCTGGGGCAGACAGCTCAGAAGGGCAGGAAAATATTTTCTATTCTGACTAAGCTTCTTCTAGAAGAGGGATTGTAAAACAAGAGTTGAAAGGCAGCTTTCCAGAAGAGCCTCTCTGCTTTTGCAGAAGTGTGTGTCCCCAGGGGCTGCCCCAGCCCTGACAGCAGACAGAGATATGGAGAGAACAGATGTGCTGCAGAAATCTGACTGAGATACAGACAAGGTGGTTGGATCAAGCACTGAGATGTTACATCGACCTATTGTCCACCAGACCTACCAGGAGCTTGATTTTAATTTAGATTTTAAAAAAACTAGATTGTCTGATATTTTTTTTTATTTTGTTTGCTTGCTCTGGCAACCTTAAGGCAAGCTCGAGTGCTTAGTTAGAGAAACGTCCCTTTAAAAAGCACACTTCAATCAGCTGATTTCAGGCAGGATTTTTTCCTAAAGAAAACAGTGTGTGACAGTGGAGTGAGAGCAGGGCTGGGTTCAGGGGGCTGTGCTGGGCTCCAGGGACAGCAGCAGGGTGCAGAGGGGCTCCTGGTGCCTGCACAGCTGGATTTGCACACCTGGGTTTAGCAAGGCTTGCAGACCTCGGTGTGCACAGCCCTGTGCTTCTGACAGAGGCATCCTGCTGCACCAGAAGCTCTGTAACTCACAGTGACTGGCACAGCAACAATTAGTTCTGACATGCAAGGTTTTCTCACAGTGTGGGGGTTCTTTTAAAGCATTGGTAGTGATTTGGAGAGTACAGAGCCATGAAAAAGAGTGCAGCTGTTTCAGCTGCTTTTTAATGGTTAAAAAAGACAAACAAATTATAAGTCTTAAGTGACAGTCTATGGAGATTAAAGGTAATTTACCTTCCTCAAACCTTAGCTTTTAAAAAATATTAAACAGCAGCTTTGATACCATTCTCTGAAATCAAAGAACAATGGAAGCACCTGGAACCCTGCTGATTAAGAATACTGATTTCCCAGAACAAAAATTAGAGCCTGTAATTTGAGTCAGGCAGTGGGTTTAATAATGCTCACGTGTGAATCTGGTTATCACAGGGCAGGCTGAGCAGCTCTGCAGGGCAGCTCAGGGTCTCAGGAGTGGGAAGCACCAGGATGGTGGCAGGCAGGAGACTGCAGTGCAAACACGTCCAACTGATACCACTCCTGTGATTAAAAACATTATAATATGAAACAATCATTGAGAGTTTACTTTTCATTTACTTTTTAATCAGCTCTATTTTAATCAGAAAATTGTATCTAGCAAAGCTCATTAAATGACATCTATAAGGAAAAAAAAAAAAAAAGCAACTCCAAACATTACCACTGTGTGGGTAGTTTTTTGATAAAGTTTGGAGTGAGTTTATAGCCAATGAGAAAGTTGTAAGCAGAGAAGCCTCTTGAAAAATCCCAGCTATGACACAGAGCTCTGCTGCTGGATTAAGGCTGTGCACAGGATCAGCTGTGGCTGAGCTGAAAGCAATGCCTTGCCCAAGTATGTAATTGATATCACTTTGATTTATATCAAGTGATATCAATCAAAATGGATATCAATTTTAATTGATCACTTCCAATCCTGTGACAGTACCCTAAGGAGTCAAGGGAAGGATACTGCCATACAAATTTGTTTTCACCATCTGTTTACTGAGTAAATGTTTTTACTCCCTCCATTAGTTCCATCTGCAGGATGAGACCAGTCAAAAAGCAAAAATTGCAGGAGAGCCAGTTCATCATCCCTAACTTTGCAATGTTCACAATAAAAGTCATGATAATCCTCCTATTACAAAGATACAAATCTACCAGTTCCCAAATACAATCAATTAATTGTAAATAGAATTCCTCATTTAGTAATCTAGATGCCCAAATTATAAAAATCAGATATATTTTTAAGTTTAGTTTCACACTGGGTTTATATCATATGTTATTGTAAGAAATTAGCAATGTTGTTTACATATGTAAATAATAACTTTGAAAATCCAAAAGAAGAAAAAAAAAAAAGATGTGTTACACCACACAGAACTGCCAAAAAATATTTGCTTTCCATTAACATGGCTAAAAAAATCAATCAATCAATCAATCAATCACTGAGTTACATGTAACCATATGTGTTTTAGTAGATTGATTCAGAAACTGCCCTTGAGAAGGCTAATTAACTGGATTATTCTTTATATTTTCAGTGTGGGGTTTTTTTTTTTCAGGATTTCTAAAATAATCAGGTTATTTCTTTCACTGATATTAGTTAAAGACATGCTTACTTATGCTTGAAATATTTTTGCAATTAAAACATTCAAATGGCAATACTTTGGACATCAGAAAATTTACCATTTCATTCAACCCAACACACTCTATATTCAGTTTGGTAGGAAATACTGAGCCAGGAGCACAAATGTAGCCATGACAGAGCAGCACCAAAAGGAATATTTGAGGACATGGCAGATGATGCCACACTGACACTTTCTGTGAGTGCTAAAGGAGCACACACATCGTGCTGCCCACTCTGGAAAGCAGCACTTGAGGGCTGCAGCAATAACAGGTGTTTAATTGAGACACAGAACATGGATTTTTTTTTTTTTTTCAGCATTCAGGTGAAGAGTCTCAATGATCAGCTCTCATGATGCTTCAGACAAAGACCTATACGCCCTCCTTGCATTTCATGCCCACAAATTAGATTACTGGTCCTGGTTCATAAATATTTAGGGAATCTTGTCCTTCCTGTGGCTGCACATCTATTTATCTGGTGATGTTTCTGAGGCACACAGGCAGCAGCAAGGCTATAATCTCATAAAAATACCATCTACCTTTCTGTTTGCCCATGTCATTTCCCAAGAACTTTTTCCCTTCTTTGCTCCCACCTGCTTCTCTGGCAGAGCAGAAAATGGGACAATTCTGAGTGTACATTCATTCCTTCTACAAAGTGCACATACAAATTGCACGAGTGCAGCTAACACAGAGTAGAAATTCACCAGAATTCAGCAGAAATTCACCTCTCCAGCACTTGGCTAAGGATATTTAACCTCCTCTGTGTTTATATAGATATATAGAGATGTAGATATGTAGAGATATAGATATATAGAGATATAGATATATTGATATACAGAGAAGAGATATAGAGATGTAGATATATAGATGTATAAATACATAGATATATAGATATATAGATTAGATATATAGATATATAGATGTATAGATATATAGATATGTATATATGTATTTCAAAAACTTTGTATATATGCACAGTTTTAAAGGAATCACTAACAGATCCAAATAGACAACTGATCAATATTGATAGACAATGCAATTAATATAACTAATTAATAATTAATAGGAACTTTATTTACATTTTGGCCAAAGAATGACGTGTATAAGACATATATTAAATGACTCCAAAGATCTTCTTGACCAGCTATGTACAAAAAAACAAAATTAAATAAAATCCTATGGTTAAATCCTTTAAAGACTGTAACCAGAATACTCTCTGGAAGTTGCACCCATTTTAAAAGACAGGAGCAAGCAGATTTGCATTTTTTAAAGGTCTGAAGGGGCCAGACTACTTCAGTTCTTCTTGGAATCCACAGTCTGCTGTTTGCCACTGCTGGATCCAGCTCTTACAATACTGCATGAGAAAGGTGATTGTTTTATGCCCTTGACATCTGGATTTGCTCTGCTTCAAGTGCATTTTAAGTGGGAAAGATTAAGCTTTGGAAGATGTGTCAAAGAAAACAAGCATTGAAATGATAAAGGAATCTCCACATCTCATGGAGCTTCATTAGCCAGACACTGGAAAGTTCTCACATTCTCTGCAGGTCATGGATTGAAAGCTGATTGAATAATGAGGGAAGATGCAAAACAGAGTTAAAAGAAATAAGGAAAATTGGACTTCAGAGGGACTGAGAAATAAATGTTCTGTAGTGGAGGGGAAAAAAGTGGCAGTTTAATCTACAGCAGCAATTAGATTTGTTCATAATGAAGGAATACATCACATCTGAAATCTGGATCAAAAGATCACTTAGCCAGCTCTGTAAGTTCAAGTCTAAGTGAGACTCACAATTTCATTGGGACTTTTGTTAACAAAAAATAAAACCATCATAAAACCCCAACCCGAAAAGAACCTGAGAAAGCATGTGAACAGATTATTGGGGGTTTTTGCTCCTTTTTCACCTAGATTTCTTTTTCTTCCATATATTGCTGGAACACATGGCTCTAACTCATTGCATTGAATTCACCAATACTGAAGATCTCTTGGAGCAGTATCATACATCTTGAATATCATGTTCTTGAATATGTCAAAACATATTTTCTCTTCTTACAAACAATTTCAGAGACAAAAATTCATCATAAACTACTGTGTAAAAAAGGGGGGAAAAAAAGTCTTCTATGAGTGGCCGCAGATGCACAGGATGTTTCTTCAGGTAAATTAATTCTGATTATTAAATGGTTAATAAATGGGCAAACCCACTCTTGCTGTTCCTTCCAAATGCTTGCACAAGGCTCTGGCCACTGCTGGCACTGTAATTAACATGGTCCATGAGCAGAACAAGGCCAGAAGGAAAATAGGCTGTAGTTTAGAAAAAGGATTTAAATACATACTGCCCCCCACCCCAGTTCAAAGTGTTAACTAGTTTCTCTTTAAGCTCTTCAAATACCCTTTTTATGACCAACGTTTTTTTCTAAAAAATTCTCATTAGTTAAAGTTTAGACAATATAATACATGTAGAGTTCCCCTATTTGCAATTTCCTCTACAAGTTCTTCATTTAGCAGAGAAACCAATTTTTAACAGCTTGTATTTTGCCATTACAGAATTCCTAAATTTCAACTTGCTTCATTGGAACACCCTGTCTGAAGATAATAGCTTAACTCACAAATAAACAGCTCTTCAAATGAGCTTGCACTGAGGTGGAGGAGTGTTTTATTTTAACTGATTTCTAGGTGCAATTGAAACCCTTCCTCCACAGTAAATCTCCTTTTGAGATAATCGTATTGAGGAGGAGGAGAGGGCTGCATTAATGTTATTCTTCTGGCCTTGAAAGGCTATTTAAATCTTTTCTACAACGTGATATGGGCCAAATTGGATTGGGTGGTGTGTAGGGGGATTACCAGGTGGCACCCACACATCATCCCATTAATCACACCCTGACCTCCCAAGCTGTTCTGCACCCTCTCCTCACACGTTCCTGCCACGTTTGTCAGCAGAGCCTGGGGAGCCAGATTGAACCTGGTGCTTTCTGCTTTTTCCCTACCCAGTGATTTTATCTCCTCAGCTGTGCTTTAAGGCTTCAAAGATGGCAATTGCACCTCTTCAACACTGTACACAGGAAGGTTTTGGAAGGTTCAGTTCCTTAGGCTTAGAGCCATGCAACTCTTTGTGCTGAGAACTGAATTGAGAACCTGATATTAGGCAGTCTCCAGCCTTGTTTCTGTTTGTCTTAGAGAGAATTTGACAATTTGTGGTTTTATTAAAAATGGCTCTGATGATGATGAGGAGAGGAGATAGAAGTGAATAGAATCAAAAGTGGAAGTGCAGCAGGGAGGGCTGAGCAGAGGGGTTATGGGCTCCTACCTGGGCAGCTCTGGCTATTCCTCAGCAGGTTTTGAGTAAATGAGCAGCCAGGCTCCAGTTTGAAGTGTCCCCCTGCCTCCCCTCACCTGGGACAGGTGGTCAGGGGCAGCTGAAGGATCTGGCCAGGTCAAGCTCTATCTTCAAGTTTAAAATAAAGGGAGAGGAATTTTGGAGTTTATTCTTTAGCACCAGCTGAGCAAGTTTCCAAGATCATGATTTTGGACTTATGGGGAATTTGAGTTCCATTTACAAGTCTACATCTTTGGATCTGCCCCCAAAGCCATTTAGTACAACAGAAGATTTACAATTCCTTGTGTGGATTGTTATTTTTTTATCATAACATCTTCTTGGAGAGACCAGAGAGTTTAACTGAGAAAAATTTTCCTCGTGGAAGAGGAATGGGAATGGTGAAATGAAATGGGCAGCCAGCTCTTTTTAATTTACACATAACTAATACTAAAATGCTATGTAGTGTCTGATTAGTAAGAAACAAATTCCACCAATTATAAGACATGGTGTAAATGTTCTTTCCCTGATTCCCTCGAGCAACTTGCTCCCAGTGATTAATTGCAATAGCAGTCCCCATGCAGACAGACTTAAACCCGTGCATAATCTTATGAAAAATTTGGTTCTGAATTGTGCAGAGGTCAAATTACTGCTCAGACTAATGATTCGTTATGTATTTGCTCAACTCCAGTTTATTGTGCCATGACACCTAATGGTAAGGGCCCAAATTTATATGTTAACAGCAAAAGCAAAGATTTTGAACAAAAACCTGTAGGAAGTGGCATTTCTAGAGCTGCTGTGCACAGTCCTTTTTTTATTTAAATAGATGGGTCAGTGACCTCCATCATCATCGTGCCTGGGCTCAGTGTTCCACTGTGCAGCACAATCCCTTGATTGAGAAGAGCTATTAGAAAATTCAGCTGGCTGAGAAATCTGACCTGCTGCACACTCTTAGGTACTTTATAATCAAATAAATGATCACATATATTCTCTGCTGACAGCTTATGGCTGTGATTGCAGAACTGCTGGATTTTGTTAATGTGCCTACAGCCCTTTAATGAATTGTTTCTTCACTTTCTGATTTGACTTCTTTAACAAATTTATCTTACTTTAATATTTTTCAGGACCACAATCACAGTCAGTACTCCAAATTTCAGTACTGCAAATTTCTCCCACAATATGTTCCCAGAATTCCCTTCATAAGCCCATTTTCTTTAGCATTTATAACTCATATATTGTATTTGGAACGTTAGTGGTTTAGTTTTGGGTTTTTATGTTTGTTTGGGATCTGTTTATCTTTTTGAAAATTCTGGATAGTCACAGATGAGTTCAGACTTCACCTTTCAATTCACACAGGGTTTCTCAAATACATATGAATGTAAATGAGGCAATATTGAAGTATCTTCTTTTATTCCTCACATATTGATTGCTTTTCTATCCCTTTATCTGCAACAATATTTCAAACAGCATATAATTATCAGAACTATGAACCATGAATTCATTTCAAGTTGCTGCTCCCCATTTTGAATTAGGCAAACTCTGTTTAGCCTAATACATAGATTTGCTGTTACCCTGTTTGTGCTCTTACCCCTACAGCATCAGAGCACACACAAAAAAGTCAAAAGCTTTGAGATTAGATGGCAGCACTACCTTCTTCCCCAAAATGTGCTGGAATTGTGAATGAAGCTGAGCTGTACCTTTGAGCTTCATTTACCCTTTATCTTTGATGCAAGCAGGACAAGCAGAAAGTCCTGCTTTAAAAGACACACATTTGGCTGCTACAGAGCAAACTGATCAAAGATATATTAAAAGCTGTATTCCATTCCTGTTAAACATTATGATTTACCACTGGAAGGAGCTAGAGTAATGATGTTGAATCACTGAAGAAACAAGCACAGGGCCAGCAAAATGGTGAAATAATCTGTGAGAAAGGGAAAAAGAGAGTCAGTATCTTACCTGAGAGAAAGGAGTCAGTTATTTTCTGACATGCAGAGAGCTGTGGTTCTGATTTAGAAACTCTTATGTATGAAAAATGGGTTGAGTGAAAAGCAAGTCTAATAACTTTAAAATGGAAATTATTTTCTTCTGTTAAAAAATAAATTATGTGGGTGGAAATAGAGGGAAGTTAGCAGAGAGAGAGAGCCACTCAGATAAAACAGATTGTCTGTCTTACTTGGTGAGGCTACAAGGTCACACAGAGAGACTGTTCCCTTGGTGAGAAAGTGATTCCCTTTATTAAGCACATTTTTAGGTTGGTTGTTTAAAACATAATTTTCATTGGTATGATGGAAATTGGTCAATAACTTGACAGGAATAGAAAGTTTTTTCCCTTCCCTTCCCCTTCCCCTTCCCCTTCCCCTTCCCCTTCCCCTTCCCCTTCCCAGATAAAGAAGTGGTTGACACTTCCAGTCCCAGGGAGGGTCAGAGGAGGCCATGCAAACAGCAGGGAAGCTGAATGCCCAGCAGGGTGTTTAATCTCTCTATTTTATTGTAAAGTGCAGGAGATAACAGTTTGGTTGAGGCAGACTAGTTTTGACATAGAAAATTTTAGATAGAGGGTAGTCTTACTAATGGCTTCAGCACAGAGCATGGGTTTATCCTTACAAAAGCTTCTTAAGTTCAGGCATTTTCCAGAAAGCAAGTCCTCAACAAGTGACAGCAGAAGGCAGAGCTGCCCTGGTCAGACATGAGCTTTAAAGAGTGGAATAGCTGACATTCCTGGGACACTGTGTGCTTGTTCCAACAGCTTCTCAAAGTGCTACCAGAACTCACATCAGCTATTCAATTAGTCATTTTACATATGTTTAAGATTGTGTGTTTTGTGCTGACTGTTTTGTTTTGGTTTTTGTTCTGTTTTCCCTAAAGAGCTGGTGTTGCTGTGACCTGGTTTGCAGCTATGGTTACAGGAACTGTGGAATGTCAAGAGCCAAGAAGAGCCAGGACCTGCACGTGCTCAACCAGCTCTTTCACATTTCCATGTGTCTGGTGCCAGGATGGCACAGCTCCTGTCTTTGCTGTCCTACAGCATCCTTAGGCAAAAGTCTCTGACAAAGCATCAATCACTTGGACTGCTTAAAATCCTGCTGGTCTCACTCAAGAGCCAGTGATGAGCTACATACCTTTATCCCATCTTAATGCTCATTATTGATGTTGCTGTAAAGGCTGCTCCACACTGAGTGATATGTAGGTGGTGAAAAGAGTTTTATGCTTTGGTGAGGCAAACAGTTCTCAAAGGAAGAGAAAAGCCTAGTGCTGCCTTATGATTTAATGAAAATGCAATGGTTAGGATTGCAGTGCTTTGGCTCAGGAAAGAAAACTCTCTCACACATCCTTTGGTGTTTCCTTTATTTATTTTGTGTTGATCCCTTTTCTGTCTCTGTAATTTTACTGGGGTAGCTCAAAACCTTCCCCTGGAAAGCTGCACCCAGTTATTTCTGACTGGTCTGGGCATGGGGTGTGGGTGGGTGTTAAACAGGCAGTTTGTTCATGTGGGGAGGCCAAGGATGTTTCTGTAAGCTTCTTTTCTGGTAATCCTCTGGAACATTAGTCTATATTTAATGGAACAGAAACCTGACAGCTTTTCCTTGTAATAGTACAATAAAGAACGCCTGAAAACTGTTGATTCAAAAATGTATCCCTTTTGGATTATGGGATTCATCAAATGACCTGTCAACAACACTGCTCTGACAACAACATTGACCTCATTGCCTCTTCACAATTTACTTTTTCCTGACTAGCAGGAGCCAGGTGAAAGCCCTGCTTGCTCTCCTGGAACCAAATCCTGCTCACTGTATCATGGGTAAAGGCTACAAAAATACAAAATCCTCTAGAAAGCTCCTCTGGATAGTAAGTTTCCTGAAGGACCATTAATAAGGATGTAGGAAAAGCACATTATTCCTTGTCTGAAATTAGAAACAAACAACAAGCCATTTTAGCTAGCCCCAAGCTCAAGATTTTAAATATTTTGGGAAAAAAAAAAAAAAAAGACAATCAGGTTGAAATTATTTGCAAAGCAGTTCTAGTCAGAATGGCGTTTTCCACAGAGTCCAGAAATTTAAATTCATGCAGCCCCATCTATTAATGAATAAAAAATGCAGCAGAGTTTTATTTATATGATAATACCATTTGATGCAGAAGGAGCAATAACTCACCACTGCCTTTTTTAGACATTCATTGAAAGCAAAACAAGCAGCCCCTGGTAGGCTGCAGCATTTGAGTTAATCCTGAGCCATAGCTTCAATTCTGTGTGAAGGTGAGCACTGGATGATATTGCTGAAAGTGGAATTTTGCACCTGGACTTTGCTCCTGCAATGCTGCTTCACAGCCCACAGCTGGTTAACCAGCAGAGAGATGCTGGTGGGAAAGTTGGCTGTGTTATCATCCTTGTTCATCCCTGGCTGCCCTGTGGACTTGGATGATCCCTCTGGGTCCCTTCCAGCTCAGGAGATTCTACAATTCCATGGGTCCCTGAAAAACAAACCTCCACTCATAAAACTACAACTGCAGTCATGACTAACAGCCAGGTCTGTAGATTTAATCTGAAAAATTAATCTGCAGAGAAACAGACTGTGTGGGAGGAATTTTGGAAATCTCTAATTTCTGTTCAAGTATCCAGAAAAAAAAAAGGAGGAAAACCTCAGGGTTAAAGGAAATGGGTTATCCACCAAGCCAAGGTGCCATGTGATTGACTGACTGTACTCTTGGCAAGAGACTGAGGAATAGAACAGGCCATTTCAACAGGCAAAGAGAACCATTCCACTTTCAGGTACATGTGGGAGAAAAGTGCATGAATAATGAATTTCCTATAATATATTTCCCATGCATTATTGAAAATTTTACAAATGCCCACATGCTTTCTTCCATTACAGCATTGTGATGCACATAACATATTCTCTTGACCTCATTAGTGTACAGAAGTTATATTGGATGTGTTTTACAGCCTACAATTATTTTTTTTGAGACTTGAGATGACACACAAATATTTTGAGGAGATGATTCATTGCAATATAAGTTCTTTATATCAGCATTCCAGTATTGGGAGGGAAGTTGTTTCTCTGAAGGAATGAAATAAAAAGCATTTGCTAAATCATATTTTCACAAATGCCTAAGTTTATTAGCACAGCTCATTAGTTTGTGACTCAGCTTTTATGGTGCTCTGGAAAGCTCTGTTGGTGTTCAGTAATGCATATTATCATGCTAAGGCTTCTCCTTACTACTCAGCTACAACATGATGTAAATTCACCAGGAAGTTTCACAAATAAGACACATATTTTACCTCATATCAATTTCTCACAAATTCAACCCACTGCTTCCCTGAAGAGCCAAATCCCAGTGCTGGTGACATCTGATAGGATCAACTCCACTGTGCCAGTGACAACAGGAATTTTGCTGTGCTCAAGCAGAGTTAGGATTTTGTCTTCTTAATAAAAAAAAATCTGCTAAAGAAGTATTCCACAGTATAAGAAAGAACTAGCAAGTGGATTTTTTATTCATTTACAAATAAAACTGTGTCAAACTTGAATCAGCACATCAAATATTGGATTAATGTCTGATATAGGGATATTTAAAATCAGGCTAAATCTAGAGATATGCAAATCTAGCAACTACTTGCAGATGAGGTGAGCAGTGTCCTAGAATTTTAAAGGGTTTGGGTACAGGCATGATTCACAGAACTTGTAAGAGTGGAGGGGATAAATTCCCCCCTGCAGGGTTTTTAAGCAATGAGAGGCACATTCATTGCATTACAGCTTTTCTTCCTGCTGCAGAAGGCATGTGTGAGCTGACAACAATGGGAACCTACTGTTGGAAAATAAGCATGGCTGCATCAGTGAGGTTCCACATAACCCTGGGATCCCACTGATCCTGGCTTATTGAGGACACTTGATAATTTCTGTGGAATCAGTAGGTTCATAAGTGTAGATTGTGTTGAACAATAAATGAGGAATACAACTGAATTACATTAGATACAACACATTGATTAGAATTATCTTTTTGTCACAAGGCTTATTGCTTGAGAAACCCTTCTTTTATGAAAACAATCTTTCTTGCCTGTAATATGTCTAAAAATTCTTTTGACCTTGTGCCTCTGTGACCTCCTTTTATGTTTTTTATTGAAAATTGAAGCCCCCCACGATCCATCAGTTCCTCAGTCTGGATTCTGTATCCAGGGAAGTCAGTGATGGAGCCTCCATGCAAAATTAAGGATTATATTCACAGGTCTCTTTTCTACTCAGATAAGTATTTCAACACTAAATAAACTTACCATGGTAAGTTTGTAAAATGAAATTTTAGTTTGCTGGAAAGAACTGAGAACTTCCTAGAGCTGTTTATTACCACTAGTATTTACCTTCTTGAACAAAGAAAGGCAGTTATTATTGCTTTCATTATGTCCTCTGCATTCAGCCTCCATTGCTCCCTCTGTGCTTCATTTTAAAATGGAGCAACATAATTGTTTAAATCCAGGAATTCCTGAAATCAGAGAAGTGACAATTGCAGGTCATACCCCATTGGTCATGTAACCTAAAACCCAACTCAGAGCTGAGCATCAACAAAATGTTTTGATTCATGACCTAAAGCAGGAAAGTTGATATTTTTTTTTGGTTCCTAACCAAAGAAAAAAAAAAAAATTCCTTTACTAGAGAACTATTGTTGGCGATTTGTCTATAATGAGAAGTATATTTTAGAGATCTGTTATGATCAGGCTCCAGCTGTTCAAGTAAGATTTTATTCAAGCACAATTTCATCACTTTCAATCCTATTCTCTTAATAAAACTCACAAACAAACAAAACCCCCAAACTGCACCACAGCTGTAGTCTGTAAAAGTTATTTGGAAAAAAGAAATTGAATGCATCTTGTGGTCTTAAACTTTTTCTGACCAAGTTTCTGGAGTACTTTTCAGGTGCAAAGAAAAGCAATTGCTGTTACAGAAGTTTGCCAAGAGGGTGAAAAGATTGCAAGCAAGACTTTGCACCTTATTCTTGCTATTAAAAGCAATCAAGAGTTGTAGTGGTAGAAAATGCAGGAATAACCTTTGGGAAATATTGACAGTTTGTCTCTTAGGTATCAAAAATGCCCTTTCCTGGTTGCAATCATCTTCATATTCTTGAAACCTTGGAGTCAAACCTGTTCATGTGAGTCAGCCACATGTGCTAGCTGTCATAATCAATTCTGCTCCAAGCAGAGTGCAGGGGATTATTTAGGATCAACCAGATTATTGAGGGATCAGCCACGTGGTGCCACAACTAACACCATGCAGGAGTGGAGAAGGACTGCAGCCCTTCCATATCTGCAGCCCTTCCACATCTGCAGCTCTTCCACATCTGCAGCCCTTCCACATCTGCAGCTCTTCCATATCTGCAGCTCTTCCACATCTGCAGCCCTTCCACATCTGCAGCTCTTCTACACCTGCAGCTCCTCCACATCTGCAGCCCTTCTACAACTTCAGCTCTTCCACATCTGCAGCTCTTCTACACCTGCAGCCCTTCCACATCTGCAGCCCTTCCACACCTGCAGCTCTTCCACATCTGCAGCCCTTCCACATCTGCAGCTTTTCCACATCTGCAGCTCTTCCACATCTGCAGCTCTTCCACATCTGCAGCTTTTCCACATCTGCAGCTCCACTGCTGCTCCTCTCCACACCAGGGTGGGTTCTTGTAAACTATATTGAGAGAATAGATTACCCCTTCAACAGTTTTTCCTAATTGTAAGAAGTTTTTCCTCACTTGTGAGGAAAGGCCATTGGCTGCCTCTGGCCTGCTCTAAGGAGCTGTTTCAGGAGCATTTTCACCACAGTTCTACTTGAATGACAACATCACTTCATGTGGAGAAAAAAAATTGCTGTTGTTACCAGGCTTATTTAGTCATGGGAAATTTCTCTGGGAATATTTTTTTCTCATTACTGTACACACAATTGGCAAAGTCTGTCTGTGCAAGACTTCCAGCTCAATTTTGAAAACCCAAGAGGTTTGAATAATTCAAATAATCTGCGAATAAACATGCTGGCTTTGTTGCACTTATCTGAGTTGCCAAGCCTTTGGAGGCTTTGTCATCAAATTCTCATTTACCAAAGAGTTAGAAGATTTGTTAATGTTATATAATTTATCACTCCACTGTGCTGGATGGTGCTCTAAGAGCTGGGTTTGCTTTTCACAAAATTGCACTGATTTTAAGCCACAGCAATTTCTAACCTGAATGGCTCTGAGTGAAGAATCAGGCCCTCAGTGTTTCATGTGAATAAAATATCAGTGCTGTGAGTCACAGCAGCAAACTGCTGAGCAGATCACATCCAGAGCTGCAGTTCTGCTGCACTGCTGTTCCTCCTACTCTTTGTTTTGAGACCTCTTTCCACTGCTAGAGCTCAGTGGTCAGAGCCTGCCTGCAAGTTCAAGTGAAGATTTTTATTGCTTTTGCTCATTTGAAAATAAAAGCAGGAGACTGACACAGGTAGAATCACTTTTTTTTTTTTTTTTTTTTTTTTTTTTTAATTATATTTGGATAGTCAGTCACAGCCAAATTTAGAAGTCTTTAGATGTGTGATTGTGGGAGTAATTTGTGTTACAATTGCTTCCTTTCTGTGTGCCAGCTGGGTAAGTAAACATTAAAATGCCAGGATAGGACATACAACTATCTGTATAATCACAGTTTCTGTGCTTCTAGGATATCTGAAAGTGTCTTTAACAAGAGCCAGAAGAAACAAACACACTTAAAACAATTTTACACTAAATTCTGAAAATACTGAATTTTATTATATGACACAATATCTTTTTTTGAACCAGTGCTGTGTCTCTTACATCCCCAAAATTCTGAAAGCTGGTAGTTTGGTATTTGGTTTAAAATAACATTTTTGAAATAGCCAATGAGCCAGCTTAAATCCATTTCCTAATACTTTACAGAAAGTACATTATTTTGTGAGGCAGAATGATTCAGAGCAGAATCCTGGTATTTTTAAAACTGCTTTAGTTGTAACCCCAGTTATCTCATCCAGATCAACTGGATCTGCTCAGTTCTGCTGAGCAGCTCCCAGACAGTTTTAAAGACTCCTAGTTAAAGTCTTCACTAGCACAGAATTCCAGTCAGGGCTGTTCTGGTGACTCCAGCCCTGCTCAGATCCTCTGTTTGAGGAGACAGAAGGGTAATGCAGAAGCTTTTGGAGATAGGAATCCTCAAGAAATCGAATTCATTGGTTTCAAGAATCTGGAGTAGCAGTGAGTATCTGACCAATTGTTTCTACTCAGATCTGCTAATACAATTACCCCCTCTATCCTGAGGTTTGGAGCTAGCTTTGTTAAAATGCTCAGTCTCCATTCAAAAGGATCTCTAAA
The DNA here is from genome assembly GCF_029582105.1 of Oenanthe melanoleuca. NCBI lineage: Eukaryota > Metazoa > Chordata > Aves > Passeriformes > Muscicapidae > Oenanthe > Oenanthe melanoleuca. The sequence continues at coordinate 16,307,244 of NC_079345.1, forward strand.
AAACTTTTTATTTTCCTGAATCAAACTTGGGTTTGCCATTCAGGGATACCAACCTCCTCTGACCCAGAGCTGTGGCTCTTCTTTCACAGCACTTTCCTTGCATGGCAAAGGGTAAATTTGGAGAGAAATACACTGCACAGAAGGTATGTGCAGATTCACACACCTGTACTTACATTTTATGCAAGAGTGAGCTTCAGTTCTCACTGCTCTCAGTGTAGTGAACAATGTCACTACTCTGCATTAGGCCATTCCTTTCCATCAAGGATTTTTCAGACACACCTGCAGTGATTTGAGCCTTGACATCAGCCCAGCTCTGGACCTTCTGCTGCAGCCCTGGCTGGGCACAGGGGCTCCATGGCCCAGCTGCTCACCTTTCCTCCCCACCCTCACTCAGCCCCAGCACTGATGGAAAGGTCACACTCTACATCTTCCTCCCCACTTGCCTGCATGTTGCAGGCCCATGCTCCATCTCTGTTTGGAGCTGCCTTCCTTTGCTTCCCTGTGCTTTTGCCTCTGCACCCAGCTGTGAGGGGTTAGCCTCAATGCCCTCCACACACCAGCACTGGCTGAATTAACCAAAGTTAATACAACCTTGCCTTTACTTTGATTCTGCAGGGTGCAAAAGCACAGAAGTTCACATATGTTATGTGAAACAGCATTTCAGCTTATGAAACTTAAAATTTTAATGCCAGAGTTTATCATGTTTTGCTTCAGACACTGTTTGTCTTGCTTTGCCTTCAACCTCTCTTTTCTGTGGCTGAGCACCTTTGGTAATATTCCCCTGACCTAGAGGCCTAAACCTCACAAACTTCCTAAACTGAAGCATACATCTTGCAGGGCAACTTCAGGTTCTCCAAATCAATTCCCTGCATCAAATAATCCTTTCTAGACACCCATTTTCCCCAAGGGCTCTGCTTTAATCAAACATGTCTTCCTTTTTCAGCATGTATTTCCTTCCCTGGAAGAGCCAACAGCTGAAGGAAGTCTGAGCTGTGGTTCCTGCCCATTCTAAAATACAAATTCTTTAGCTAACTTCAGAAATCTCTGATTCAGGGAGCCAAGCACCTTCACGGGGGTATCATACTAGGGTGCTTCCCTTCCAGGAGAAATCTTTATTTCTTGTGATTTGAAGCTGAAGTGTATTTGGAATTCCTAATGAGTATCTTTTATTGCCAGAATAATGGCAGCAAGTGAAAGTGGAATAAAGATTTTCAGACTTGGGGGGGTTTAGATTCTCACCTCCTGTTTGCCAGTGTGGGTGGTCCTGTGCACTGGGAGCAGGAATGGTTTGGTGCTGGGGGTGGGACTGGCACAGCCCCAGCCCCTGTGAGCTCAGGCTTTGCTCTGTTTCCCCAGGTGTGGCTGAGGTTTGTGATTCTCTGTGCTCATTCTCTGTTCAATGCCACCCATGGAAATTTTGGGGTGCAATTGCTGTGAGCAGTTGTGGCAGGAGCAGTGCTGAGTCTGAAACAGCTCAGTGCAGGTAATGCAGGTCCCACAGCTGGGCAGGAACAGAACTTTCCTGTGCCAAAACAAACCAGTGTTTTCCCAGACAGATGAATATGGGATAGAACAAACAGCTGTCTGAAACCTAAACATGAATCAAGCTTGGGGTGTCATTATTAGGCAGAGTGTTACCAGCAGAGTAACAAATCCTGTCCTGAAACTGTGGCACAGATTGATGACAATTCTTTTTAATTAGCTGCATGTTATTTGTATTTCACGGGGAAAATTTAGCAGGTGCCGAAAGCTGATCACAACTCCTTAATCTACTGCATTCTTACACATGCCTTCCTTGAAGTCTCTGGTTTTTGTATCCCTGCAGTGTTTATTCAATGCTCTCCTCTCTTCAAACTCTTTGTCCTGCTTCACTTGTGTCAGGATTATCTTCCTGTCCTGTCCCCCCATCCCCACCACATTGTACCTTGGTTATAAAAAGAGAAGCAAATTTTAAATATCTGCCAATATCTGTATTTTGTGGTGCTGTTTGTCACATGTACAGTTTCTTTCACTGCCTCCAAGAAAACCATGTTGGAGTTTCCAGTCAAATGGGTGTAATTTATTGTGTTTGGTGGATAGACATCATCCTTTGAATTTCTGTTGGCATCAGGCTCCTTCCAGAGTGGAGCTGCTGCTAAAAGAGCTAAATAAAAGTGCATGTTATCTTAGTGAATGAGGGCTTGTCCTGCTAAAAAGCAAACACAGGTTTTGTAAACAAATGTATCTGAGGAATAGGTATTTTCTTTTTTTTCTTATGCTTTTGCAAGAAGAAGAAATGAACTTTTATAAAGTGAATTCAGGGGATTTTTTTGCTCATCCAAACAGAACAGGCATAGTAGAGGAACAATGTCTGGTCCAGACCATAATTTGAAATACCATCCATTATTCCCTAAACTGCATCAAAGCTTCCACTGGGTGGCATTTCCATCCACTTCAGTTTAAAAAGACTTTCTGAACTTACCAGTTTTCCTGTCTTTTCTGGAACAACAAACCAGATAAACCCACAATTAAAACACAGGGCCCTGCACACACAGCTCTCCCCAGAGAAAGCATAAAACAATAAATGATGCATCAAGAGAGATCAGTGCTGCTGGATGATGTGCTGCACTCAACAGGCACTGACAGCTTGCAAATCTGTGTGGAACAGAGTATAAGAGATGGATTTGGGGAAATGGCACTAGAGGCACTTCTTCTTGATCTGACACAACTATCCCGGGCAGGCAAAATGGTTTCAAATTATAGGAGAAATTAAGAGAAAGCAGTTCCTGGTTTTTTTTTTTTTCCTAGTTAAATTTTGGGATTTCTTCAATTACAGAAAGTGCATAGAGTAACTAGATTGTTTCCCAGCAGCTCCTGAGAAACACTTTGTTGAGGTTTTTTTACTTTCATCAGTTCCTTTTGAACTTTTTCCAAACATTTATTATATTAAGCTATGTTTTTCAAGAAAAAAACACTTTTTAAAAAAATCTGACACATGGCCTCTGGCTCCTCAGCACCATGGCATGAGGGATGGCCCAGGCATGGCTGTGGGAGCTGCACAGCAGGGTCAGGATGGCTCTGGACTGGCCCCTCTGCTGCTGCTCTGCCACTGCAGCAGGTCCATGACCACCATGGGAAATTAGTGCTGACTGATGACAGCCAGCCCACAGATCTCTGCCTCCCTCCCCTCTCCCCTCCCATGAAAAACACCACTGTGCTCCCATCACTTTAGCCTCCTGTTCATTGACTGCTAAATGCTTCAGTGCAATCTTCAAAAAGTTAACCTCCTATAAGGGAGGAGATATCTTTATTTTGCAAACTTAGTCCTGTAAAAATTTTAGTTGTGCAGCTCCAGAGCCTATTTTTCACACATGAGTTTAATGTACCTGCCCAAAATCAATTCTGTCTCAGAAAAATACTCTAATTACATTTTACTGCCATGACTGAATTTATTGCTTTTACAGATAACATCATTCACACAGAGCATGTACTTAAATGGAAGAATAATGTCTCCTGGAATAATTGTAATGATATTTGTGGTAAAATACAGGTGACCAGTCTGTAACTGAAGAAGATTTTTAAAGCTCATTCTGCATCTTGATCCATCCCAACCTTTTTTGACTGAGGCAATAATGGCAAAAATGTGATAGTGATGCATCTATTTATCCATCAGTCATGTTCTTTTTCCTTGCATCACAGTGTACTTTCTGACAGCAGTACAGATGAATTCCAGTGTTTTGTCAGCCTCAAACAATAACACAGAAATGCATTTCAAATGTTAGAGCCATAAGATTTCTTAAACATGACCAAGCTTTGGAATAAGTGTGAAGATTGTTCCTCACTATTGGTTTAGATTTTATAATCCAGATATTTCTATTCTGGGCATTAACTGTTTTTCCTGGGCCTTAAAAGTGATTCTTTAAAACAAAGAACAGCATTTGAGTGTGCCTGAGAAGCCAGGTTAGCTTGAAGGAATGGGTGTCCCCAGAAGAGTGCTGGCCAATAAAGGCAGGCACAAAAATCTACAGTATTTGTCTAATTTTCAATCTGGTTCAGTCCTTGGTGTCCTTTCTGTTTCTTCACAGCAAGTACATGGCAGGGTCTGATGTGCATAAATAGGACTGAAGGTGTCTGCAGCTGTGCTGAGAGCCCATGTGGAATTCCTGGCATTCCTCAGGAAGCCAAGGGGACACATTGCCACAGCCCTCTGCTTCACCCAGCCAGAACCAGCCCAGAGAGCATCCCAGCCAGCCCAGAGGGTCCCTGCAGGCTGTCCCCTCAGTCACAGCAGATTTGCAAGGTCTGCACTCTGGGTCCAAAATACCTTTTGCCCTACAGTACAGGATCAATCAGTGTCAATACAGTGGCATTAGGCACTGCCAGGGACAATGACAAGGGCCACCTATGCCACTTCCCCTTAGTGGAAACTCTCTGTAACATTGCAGGCTGCTTCTGAACTTGTAGAATAATTGCTACACTCAGACAAATCCCTGTCCCTTCCTCACAGCCTGACTTTTCCTGCTGTATCCCTAAGCAGGCAGTTCTTTGGGAGCTTTCCTGCCCATCCTTGCTGTGGGTGCATCCTTGACACAGTTAAATATTCCAGAGCTGTAATCATGGCAGCTGACAGAACTGTGCACCCTGGACAAAGGCTCTCACAAACCCTGTAGGCAGGGTTCAAGGATTGATGCTGTGAGTAAAATCATCCTTCTCTAAAGTGGAGCTCCCCTTCTCATTCACTGGGATGTGGCAAATGACCCTGTTGACACTTCCAGTCTCTTTCAATACAAATTAGAACATGTTAGCCTAAACTGAAAGCATCTCTTTAAGCCACTTCAACACAATCTGTAAGAATGTGCATGTCTGTGCCCTTTCTTGCTGTTCATGAAGCTCCAACTGTAAATATTACTGATACTGACACATATGTTCTGCAGCTTGCAGGCATCTCCATCCCTCCTCCCCTTTTGGGTTACTGCACTTGAATTCCTTCCATAACTGGTCCTTGCACCTCATTTATGTGTTTAATGAGAGATATTGATTCCCAGTGATATCTTTCCCTCTGTTTCACTGATATGCAAATAAGGGAATACCTAACTTTTTGCTCCTTGGATTGTCCCAGAGAGAAAATCTTTGTGAGAAAGGAAGAGTGCTAAAATGTTACTTCTTTCACATTAGCCATGGCTAATGAACTAATGACTAGGCAATATAAGCCACCTTATTGAAAACACACTTATGAATGCAGGTCAGAAATATCTGGGTATCCTACATGTGGGATTACTGAGTTACTGCCAACAGAAACAAAGGGGGTTTATATCTACTTCAGCCTAGAGTCATGGCTAGAGTCACTTAGCTTGGAAAAGACCCTCAAGATCATTGAGCCCAGCTGTAAAGCTGCCACTGCCAAGCCCAGCACTCAGCCCTGCCCTGAGCTCCACATCTGCAAAGCCAGGTAAAGGGCAGGAGAGTGGGCAGGGCTGCCAGAGACAGGGCAGGGATGGCCACAGCACTGCCCTGCTTTCCACACTGCCCCAAACACCTGGGGAAGACTCCTGGGCTGAGACTGTGTCCCTGTAGCACTGAAATTCTGCCTCTCTAGAGTGTGTAGCTGCTTTAGAAACCCCAAACTAATAGATTTTGTGAAAGGCAGACAGTGCCCTCCAGGCTCTTGCCAGTGCAGTATAAGTGACTCATCACCCAATAAAAGGAGGGGAAAAAAAAAAAAAAAAAAAGAAAGATGCATTTTAAACAACTAATATTTCCTTTATCCACTTTCTCTGATATTTAGCCATAGGAATCCCATCATAGCTCTTTTTATTCCCACTGAAAGACCCCATAACTTCTAATGAGTTGGCTCGTGCATCCCAGGCAGTTCATGGAAAAACAGCTCAGAGCTTTCATTTTCCTGTGGGAATATTCAGCCTCCCTCTTCTCAAGAACTCAGGGTGTGACCTCGAGGTGTGAAGCTGAACCTCCTGTGAAGTCCTGTATTCCAGAGCCCCTGTGCCTCTGTGCCTCTCCCATTCAGGAGCAGGATGAGTATCTCTATTATTCCTGCAGGATTTAATGAACTCGTTACAGAAGGGAAATAGAATGGCTCCTGTAGCACTCATGTAAAGAACAATAGGAGGAATAAACATCACAGCAGATGTTGCTTCTCTTCCAAGCAATACTCAGTTCCAAACAATCTTCTTTCCCATTAATGAAGAAAAATACAAATGCAGAGTCTGGCAGTTGAGAGGAAGAAACAAAGGAGTGCTGAGAGTGAATTGGTTTGTTCTGCAGGGGCATTTCTATGGTTAGTGCCAGGGGGACTCACACTTCTCCATTTTTGTGTCACAGCTGACTTTCTCTGCTAAAATATATTCATATCTGGTAGGAGTGGCTGTGAGCTACCTGGCTCTGAGCACAAGTTTTTCTCACCTGCCACACAGAAAGTCACACTTCAATTTGCAGAATGAATCATGTAACAGCTTCTTGACTAGGAAGGAGATTCAATAGTCACAGAGAAAAGCCACAGCTGTTTGGGCTAAAAAAAATCTTAATGTCTTCTCAATGTTTGTCTCTGCTCAGTTGCTCTTCTTGTGTTTTTGTTCTATTTTTAACCTTTTTTATGACAAGAGAGCATTATTGAATACTGATGAGACAGAATGTAGTTCACTGCTAGGCAATACATTTTTCAGTCATTTTATGGGAGCCCTCACTGTGTGACCTAGAGTGTTTTGGATACTGATCCAGGCAGCTTAGGCTGATGGATTACATTCTGCTGCTATTTGGGGGGCAGGGGGACAAGGTAAGAGAAGATTGAACATGCTATGATCAGGTTTTTAAACTTTTGCTGTCCAAGTTTCCCTCTGGCTGTAGATCTTGTTTTTCAATATGCAAATAACTTGTGTGAAATATCAGGGAAATGTCCTCCACCTAAGGACCTCTCACTGACGAAGCTGCTGGGATTTCCAGAGTGGATCACTGTTGTGGTTTAACTGGAAGGTATCTCCAGGGAAATCTGGGCCATGCTTTACATGCAGTGTTGTGAGCACAGAAATCCCTGCTTTGATTGCAACAACATCTATAACAGAATAGCAGCCTGAAAATTAGGTCACTTGAATAGGTCCCTGAATGGGTTTAGGGGAGCACAGTAGCCTTAATAGTTAATAAAATTACTGAGGGGTGAATTGAGCTGCTTGGAATATCTGTACAAACTGTTCCTCCTGAGATGGGTGCTGGAAATAGAACCCAGAGTCAACCAAAGGCACAAGCTCAATAAAATAATCAGTTTCCACATGACTCTGCCCCAAGCCTGCATGTTCCAAAGGAGGAATTACAATGTCTGTGGTGCACTAAGCTTTCCTCAGCAACGTTGCTCATCTCACATGCAATTATTTATTTATCTATGTATGGTTTCCCCAGAATACCTCCCTTAGGACATTTATCAGTTCTGCAAATCAACACAACACATCAGGTTGGTAAAATTTGGATGGTCTTATGCTGTGATAGCTTTTGTAATACTTCCTGCATTCATTATTAATGGTTCATTATGGAATTAATAATTTCAGATGATCTTTGATAATTTTTACAGTCCCCACTCTGTTATGTTTTTATATATATAATTCCTATTATCTTATTTAGGTACAACTTTGTGTTCTGGGACCAATATCCTTCCTATATTTTCAAAGCTTCAGGGACTAATCAAAATTCAGTAAAGCTCAGGGAAAATGGATATATAAGTATTACTTAATGTAAAGAAAATCTAAGTTGTGTCTGAATCTCATTTGATATTTTTTCTTTTTTTTGAAGACTTCTACTTTTTTTCTATATCAGTAACTCAATTCTCATATTCACTTTACAGATATAAGGGGTCTGTCACTTCTGGGACCTGAAAAAAGATGAGCTAGAGAATTTTACTGTTTGAATCAATTAATGGATATCCATCAGCTCCTGGAGCTGAAGGTGGTGGCAATCCAAGCAGGAAAGGGTTGGATTTTCACTGCCAGTATCAGCCTGTCACTGGAGAGACAGAAAGTTCACTCCTAGGCGAGTTCAACAACCAAATCCATGGTACCAGTGCCTTTGAAATAAAATATTTTCTCTATCATTCATTCAATCCTTCAGACCCTGAGGTAAAAAAGGCAGTTATTGTGTACAAATGTCTATCAGAACCATTCAGAACACCAGTTCCAGAGCAATATTTTGTTCTCAAATCTCAAGGTAGCAGAGGCCACAAGAAAGGAAGGTTATCACTGTGTAATAAATGTAGAAGTTAACATAATTTGAGTCAGAAATAGTTTTGCTAATAACCTCAGTGATATCAGGTTTTCATTGCTATGATTTCTTATCTTATCTGCACATTTTCTTCCATGGTAAGAACGTGCAGAGAAAATATCCTGTGCATTATAATGACATGTAGAACTGCATTCATATTCCCTAGTGAGAGAAATATTTTTATCAGGAATAATTTTTTTTATTTCATGTGCTTTTTATTTTTCAGTTGTGTTGCTTTTTGTATGGTTTATATATATTTATCTACCTAAAATTGCATTGTACTGAACAGCAGAAAATATTCAGATTTAAGAATAAGAAAATCTTAAATTGTTACATCTGCTAATATTTTAAATTTTAAATTTAAATATTTTTAAATTTTAGAGGAATTTTACTTTTTCTTTAGGCATTTTTTAGGCAGTAACATTCCTACAAGATTAACTGAAGCCTTCTGAGGAAAAAGAAGCTTTCTGAGCAGGAACTTTTTGTAGGCAATTTCACATTGTTCTATAAAACTCATCTGGGCTGAGGATTCTTGTCAGAGTAATTCTGCTAGAAAACCTCCAGTGAATTTGGAGTAGGAAACATCAGTCAATATGAAAGATTTTTTTTTTTTTTTAATGTCCTCAAGTTTAGAAGATACTTTACATTAGAAGTATCTTCTTTTGAACAATAAAGTTCTCCATAATTTTGTGCACCTGCTCCAGAAAGAACTGGCAAACATTACATTGGAAGGCATTGAGAAGGAAGCAATAATTTAGTGTAAAAATAGCTTCTATAAAATTCCAAGAGTAAGAGAAACTTCTGCAATCCTTTAGTCTTGACTCCAGTATTGTACAGGGCATGGATTTCCCTAGAATTAATTGTTGCTTTGAGCCCAATAACTGCTGAGTATTTAGAGCTTTTTTCTTAGATTGTATTTTAATTATTTGTGCTGTCCTTTGAACTGTGTTCCTTTTGATGTCCTTCTGCTGATACAAGAAATGGCCACATTATTCACAAATGATTTTTTTTAGTTTGCCAGGACTGAAAAAACATGATCTTTTTCTTCTGATGCTGTCCTGGCTGCTGTGTAAGGATCATGTAAATCTACTTGGTGTTCACTCACATTTTTTCACATGTTCTTAACAGGATCCTTGTTTCCTAGGACAGAAAAATGTCTTCTCCTGTAAGCATGGCCTATACTTTTGTCACAGACCTGCATTTTTATGAAATGTTTAATCTTGCATGCTTACCAAAAGGTCCAATGCTTTATTTTGGGGACCTCTCTTCATTACTTTCATTGCATAGTCTCTGCATTGGTTATTGTCTCTCCAGACAGGTTACCTCAACAGGCCCAAAATTCAGCTGGATCCACATTGCCTCTGTTGCATGGAAATATTTGTGACATTTTGTGTTTGCCAGTTTGTGCCCAGACACTGTAAGACACAAATTTTTCCTTCTATTTGATTTCAAAACATAAAACCAGGCAGACTGAGCGTGGCTGATAATGTACCTGTTACTATTGCAGCATTGGACAGAAACCCAAAATATCTGTCATACCACCTTTAAGGAATCACCTGGCTCAGTGAAAAAAAAACAAACCCCTCATCTCTCACTCTGGTTTTCACCAAATAACACAAGCAGTTTGCTCAGTCTGGATCCATCACATGTGAGGGATTAGTCCTATCAAACTGTGCTGTTTTATGCATTTTGACAGACAACACCAGCTAATTTAAACACAATGTTTGAGTAAATAAGTACAAAACATTTCCCTGCTTTCTTGTTAGTTGAATTTTAAGCTGAGAGGCTACTTTATTATCTCCCCATTGGATCTGTCAAGTTACCAGAGATCTGCATTTTACAGTGATAAATGCATGAGCAGGAGGTTATTTTGACCCTTACCATCTTTTCAGAGATATCAGTTTAACACTAACATGCATAAGGAGTTTTATAGGTCCTACACTGTGTATGTAGCAATGGACTTTATATGTTTAGTATAAATCATGTTTCTTCTGTCCATTTATGCTGTTTGTAATTAAGGGCCTCATTAATGTTGTAGCATATGTTGTTTAGGATGCATAAGCAAGAGTACTGAAATGTGTTACAATCCAATTTAAGGCTCAGGGCTTCAAGCCTGAGAGTTTTTCACCAGCATTAATGGGAGCCACACATATGAAAGCATTCACTGAGTTACAAAATTCATATTCCTTCCTCAATGCTATCAGTAGATTTTAAGAACTATCTCTAATTTCTATCAAACCTGGCCACAATGCACTAAACATAATCCCTAAGCACAGTGCTATAATTGTAGAAAAAAAATCTTTCTGTAAACAACATGCTAATAAATCTTTTAAAGATTGAAAACCTTCCAAATATGTAACTTACAGTGTTATAACCCAGCTGGTCCAAAGCTTTCCCTAGTGCTTCTAGTCAGTTTGGGGTTGGTTTACATTTCTAGAGAAATTAAATTAGTCAAAAAAACTGGTTGTTTCTTTGGAAAGTGTCAATACATTATGAAAAAGAAACCATATAATTCAGTCAGAGAACAAAATCTACAGTGATTTGACATGGCAGTGAAGGGTATAATGGAAATATTCTGCAGGGGCCTGATTTTCTGTCTGTCTGCCCTGAACTGGACTGTGCTGGCACAGCTGTAGAAGGCAGCAATGCTCTTGAAACTTTTTAAAAACTAAATGGGGTTGTTTGAATTGATAGTTGGTGCTAAAAGTTTACATGGAGGGCCACAATTCTCCATAGGATAAACCCCAGCCTTATTTATGGATGGCTGTGAAGGAGCAAGCAGTTTCCTCTGTTTCCCTTCCTGCTCTGCACCCACTGGCTCAGCTGTGCTCAGATGATGCTCCTGGCTCTTTGGTAACTCAAAATTCACACAATTCACAGAATTCACACAATTCACAGAATGCTGCCAGACAAGTGCAGCTGGAAACTGGAATCCTCAGAGCCAGCATTTGTGGCAGGGACTCATCTTCCAGACACAGAGGGATGTGAGAGGGATCACAGTCGTCTCTCTTAAAGAGGTAATTTAATTTGTTTTGTAAGAAACGTGAGAGGCAGAGCCTGGGAAGGTAATTCCATATAGCTCAGGAAGCTTTGTGGATGTGATTTATACAAATATTTTATTTAAGAATAGTGAAGGTCATAAACATTACATATGCTTTATATATATGTCATATTTGGTCTCTCAGACTCTGCCATGAGGTCCTAACCTTGGAGAAGATCAAGGTTTGTTATGGCCAAAAGCTGGTATAAACTGGAAAAACCTCAAGGTCTATTTTGTTATTTGGGGATTGCCAAAATTTAGAGGTTCTGTGCTTCCTAGGAGTAATTTCCCCCCAGGGTGCATCTCTGGAGTCCAAGTGGCTGGACAGGAGCTGAAGAGTAGCCTATTACATCTCCATTTCATCTGTCCCACACACTATTAGGTGTATCAGATTATGTTATTTAAAATTATTTGCCTTTGACAATGCTGCATTCTGAAAGTATATTTATAGAAATGTTATTAAAGAAGTGAATCTTTCACTGCTCAAAGTATTCTGTGATGCTATTTCCCCCTAACAATATCAGAGTGGAGTGTTGGAACAGACAGCTTTATAATAAGATAGAATGTAATTGATATTGCAGACTTGCTTGATAGTGAAAAATGAGACTGTCACCAGCCTCATGGAAAATCATTTTGGTAGAACAACCTTGCAACTGAAAGCAAAGAAATAACCCAAACCAGACAACTGGTGTCTATTAAAATTAGTCCACACACTGCTTTCACATTCCATGCTGGTTTAACACTTAGTTCTTGATTAGACCATCTTTGATCTCATTTGTCATTATCAAATCACTGGACATACTCATGTTTCTCTGAAAGACCAATAGTCTGAAATAATAAATAACCCAGACAATTCTCAGGACAGAATTCAGCCCATCTTCCTTGCTTTTGTTTTCAATAATACTTCACTCTGCCTCTGTTCCTATTATTCTTTTTTAGGGCAACTCTGCTCACTTCCACGCTGAATTTTTGTCAATTTTTATTAAATAATAAAGAATTAATTGAGTTAAAACATGATATGGCCACCTTCAAACCTGTTAGGGTAACACTAACCATAATGCTAACCCTAACTCCTCTTTAGAGGAGAGATGTTACTTGCAGTAATATATATTGGCTTTATATTCTGAGTCATGGTATAAATAAAGAGGAATTACATCAAAGAGATACAGCACATGTAGAAAAAAACAGGAAATAAATCAGGAAATATATTCCAAAATGGCCAAAGCCAGTCTCCTGATGTGAGTGTTTCATCAGCATCAAAGTTAGTGCTTTAGTCATCTACATCCATTTTAAGATGGGCTTGAAAAGCAAATGAGGAATAAGTGTGCTCCAGAGGAACTTGTGCATTAGTGGGACCCTTCTATGCACATTTGAAAATGGACCTGAGAAATAGATGAAGGATAAATATGCTCTAGAGAAATTCCTGCATTAGCAGACCTAAGTGGTGAACTAAGCTTCTTCCACCTCTAATTTCTGTGATTCCTTGATAGATTTGTAATTAAGCTGTGGATGCTTAAAGTGCTTTCTGAGGAAATAAGATACAGCACGACCATTAGTAAGCCAGTCTCTCATAGGCTGGAAATTATTTTATAAGGACAAAAAGAAGATCCAAGTCCTGAAAGAATTTTCCTCTTTTTCTTTGAAGTAAAATTTGTAATTTTTAAGTGATATCCAAGACATCTGTTCAAAAGATGGAAGATTGGAACCTAGTAAAAATTAGCACCACACAAATCACAATACTGTTCTTTGTCAGCACTTAAAATTCAACTTTTCCCCAAAGCAAACAGCAGTAGCCAGAACTGCAGCCCAAGGTCACAGTTTCCAAGGCAATGTTTTCAAATATCAGCATCTTTGATTAAACACATTCCTGTGGAGTTTGCCTGACCACATCTTCTTCCATGTCAGCTGGTCTTGCAAAATCATCTGCCCACTTTACAAATTCCTGTGAGTTGAGGGGAGCTCAGAATTGTTCCCATCCTGAATCCCAAGCACAGCACTGTTCCAGCTCCTGAGAGGAAATGAGCTCTACCTCTGCTGAGAGCAGGACACTCTGAAGGAGACTGCAGCCAGTGAAACACCACCAAAACCAAAGGAAATGTGCATGTAAAGCATTTTTCTTTATTTCTTTCCCATGCATTCCATTTGGTCCTGGCATTCTGGCTGTGCTGGCATGGTGAGTGTTGAGCAAATGTCATCCCACATGTCAGGTTCACCCTGGTAAACCTACATGCTGCATGTTTAATAACTCCTCAATAAGGGCTGCTGCTGACATTCAGTGTGCTCCTTGACATGCTGACTGAAAACTCATTTAACTTTAAAATGGAGCTAAATACCTAAATATTGACTGCAGAAAAAGACAAAGGAGAAACACTGTCTTACTGATTTTTACACCAGCTTCATCTGATTTAAAGAGAGTAAATTTTGTGGGATTTAGTCAGTCATGCAGACAAGTATTATTTGCTGCATAAGGAGCTTTGACAGAACGAAGACATGAACTTTATAAAGCTGCCAACTACAGAGTGGCAACTTTTCATAGTGTTTTTATTAACAATGAATGGTTCTGAAGCACTCATGACCTGGAATAGCATTGTAATCCTACTACAGTCTTTACTGCAGCATGCCACTGAAAACAGGCAAATGAAGTCCTGTCTGGCTTTCTGTTCAAATGTGTGATTATTCTTGAATAAGTTTTTGGCTGGCTTGGCAAAGAACGGGGTGGTGGTGAGACAGAGGGGCTGAGCTGGTTTTGTTTGGGATTTGCTGGGAACTTGGTGCCAGCTGAGAATATGAAATACCAAAGCTGGGTTTGGAGCTCAGATATCTGGCTCAGAACAGGCTCTGCTGCTGGCCCCTTGGAGCAGCTCCCTGGGACAGACTTTTAGTGTTTTTAGCAGAGACCAGTGGTGTTTGGAAAGATGTGCTGGTCACACAAAACTCACCCCTTTTCTACACCAGGGGTTTTATACAACAGACACTTTGTACCCCAAGGATTCTCTAAACGCCATAAAGGGAAAGTGGAAGCAGGACAGGGAACTCATCACCTGTTAATTGGAAATGTTCCACTCTGTAAAAAAGAACATCAAGAAATAAAACAGAAGGGGAGGGGGGAAATGGCAGAGAATCCCTTTTAGCTCAACAGGTCGGGTTTTATCCACTAAAACCCCCATTTTCCTGGTCACTGCCACAGAAGCCAATTCTGTGTACTTTGTCTTGAACAACTGTTGAATAACAGTTCAAAAATACTGTTATTCTCAAGACAGAAAAGTTGATTTTTTGAATGCTTTTGCTGTTTAATAATCTCTATTCAAATTATATATTTGGTTCCTCCTCTGAGATACTTTTCATTCCAGTCAGATTAAGATAAACTAGGCTACAGGGAGTTATGGTCATGGGAGAAGGCAATGCTTTGTCTACATATTGAATAATATAGAAAGTTTCTCTCTTCCCAAGCCTCCTTATGGCAGGATGTAAAATTGAAAATTAACAGCAAACTGTTCATTTGGAATGAGTGGTCCTCCAGGGGTGAAATGTTTATAAATTATATTGTAACACAGGGATATTTTGGTTTATTTGCTGCAGTTGTGGGGAAAAAAAAAAAAAAAAAAAAGTTGTTTACCTGAAGGTTATTAAAAAAATACCTTGCACTGAACTGATGAATTATAGAATTTTTCTCAGATTTAATCACCCCAGATGAGGACTCTCAATTGCCTTCTATTCACAAAATCAATAGTTTATGCCATCCAACATATTTGGAGCTGATGTTTTGCTGCTCAGTCTTTGTAGCATCAAAGACTGGAACTCTTTTATTAGTATTTTTAGCCCTCCCCTCCAATTATTTATATAAAAACCCATCTTTTTTGTCTGCACATACTCCTCAAAAGTTCTGAGTCCTGTTGCAGTTGAATAAAAAACCTACTTAGCAACTCAAAACATTTGTTTTCTTCACTTCTCTCAACTCTAAACTCTTCCTTTTAATTTTTCATTTTAGGTGTTTAATTATCTTTGGTAGAATTACCACTTCTGTCACAACTTTCACATACTGACAACTCATATTTCATATCTCACATATCAGAATACTGACCAAATGTATTTCTTACTTTTACATATGTAAATATTTTTCAGTTTGTTTTTTTTTTTTTTTTTCTTCAATTTGGAACACACAAAACATTCTTTTTAAATGACTTAGTTTCATTTTAACATTCAAATAAATAAATGTTGCTCCCACTAAGGAAATTCTGACAAGATCTAGGCAGTTTAGACTTCCCCTGAAATACAACAATGTTTCAGGTAGATTAAATCTTGACAAAAAGTTAAATCAAATTATATTCTCTATGCTCAATTTTCTTTGGGGAACCAAAACTCACTGAAGTGTAAAAGTCTAATTAATTATGTAGTATGCTAATATTTTTTAAATTAAGAACACCTGTGATTTAACTCTAACATTCCATGAA
This sequence comes from Oenanthe melanoleuca, assembly GCF_029582105.1. Taxonomy (NCBI): domain Eukaryota; kingdom Metazoa; phylum Chordata; class Aves; order Passeriformes; family Muscicapidae; genus Oenanthe; species Oenanthe melanoleuca. Next base: position 16,322,973 of record NC_079345.1, read on the forward strand.
TGTGTTTCCAATTGACTATGACAAGAAGATTAAGAGAGCTAAAAATAACTTCAAAAAAAAACCTCATGCAATAGGGGTGGGCAGAAAATCCCAAGCCTGACTCAGGTAAAAGGGACATTATAACACTGAGGGACAGGGAAGGAGCAAACATGTTTATATGACTGTTTTCCAGACACAAGCTCCCAGCTTCTGGAGAAATACTTTTCAAAGACATTCTGAGACAAAAATTGCATCATGATCATCGTATCAATATTTAAACACATTATTACATGCCACTTGTCCATCTGTTCTTTGAACCTGTTTAAGTTCTTGCACCTCCTGGCACAGCTTGAATTCTGCATTGTAGAAAAAATATTATTTCCTTCCTTAAACTCTTGCCCTATCAGCTTTTTGTTGTAAGATCTGGTCCTTGTTTGCCTTCTTTTTTTTGCAATTTGTGATTTTTTTCCATGGCTGAGAACCCTGGTTTGCTCAGCCTCCCTCTTCAGAGTAGCTGTTCCAAGTGTTTCTACACTATTAATCTTTCCTAGGTCTATTTTATGTTTTTTTGAGATATGAAAATTGCATGTAATGATGAAGATGAGTTCACCCTGTGGTGCATGCTGTTCACTTCCCAGGTACCAGCTCCTCTGTTAATGATCCCCCAGCCTGCCTGGCTGTCCATGGCTCCTCCATGCAGAGCTGCTGTTTGATAAATCTGCCACACACCATCCTTAAACTGGCATCAAGGGGCTTCCTTGAGCACACTCATCTCTTGTGGAGGAATATTCTTTACTTATTCCCTGAGAAATCACTCTGGAATGTGAACTTCTCTTGGTTTAGGCTTTTATGGAGGTGAGATCTGCTCCATAGCTGTGAAGGAGCCAGGGAATGGCTGCCAGTGGCAGAGGGCAGGGCTGGGTGGGATATTGGGAATTAGGAGTTGTTCCCTGGCAGGGTGGGCAGGGCTGGCACAGGGTGCCCATACAGCTGTGGCTGCCCCTGGATCCCTGGCAGTGCCCAAGGCCAGGCTGGACACTGGGGCTGGAGCAGCTGGGACACTGGGAGGGGTCCCTGCATGGCAGGGGTGGGATGGATGAGCTTTGAGGTCTCTTTCTACTCAAATCATTCTGGGATTCCCTGATTCTCTCTGTGATTTTCCTTCCAGCTCCATCCCTGCTGGTTTGCTCCTCAGTTGCAGTTGTGAAATGTTGTGTGCTTTCACTCAAAACCCTCCTGGAGTCAGAAACCCAATCTGAGCAGATGCTGTAAGGCATTGCTGTGGCCATGGAAGGGCTAGGAACAATCTGTGCTGTGCACAAACACAACGAGGCAAAAATAAAATGAGCTTTTCTGCCACTCATGCAGATTTTGAGATGCAGATCCAAGTACCCAACCTCCCTGGAGCTGGGCATTACTGCATCTCTCTGGAATGTGGTATCACAGGTTCCCATCTCATAGACAGACACCCAGAATAAAAGTTTCATCCACAATAGCATGTGATAGAATAGTCACTTCTACTTGCCCATAGTAATGCATTAGGCATTTCCAGAAGATGAAGACTTTTCCTAGGATCTTATCTGGTAACTTTTGTTTGAGAGGGAATATATTGCTGTGTATCAAATTGAACTCTCACATTTACCAGAGATACATAAAAAATAGAAACACAGGGCATTCTGTACAATCTGAAATGAACCTGCTGCAAGGGTAGCAAGAGAAAGCCCATAATAAGCTGAAACTCTGTTTTCAATATACTTGTGTCATATCATATAATATTTAACCAGAATCTCAAGAGTGAAGGAGGCTTTAATGTGGACTCATAAATCAGTTTCTTGCACCTCATAAGAAGCCTTATAAGAATTGAATTAAGCCACATAGTGGATGGCAACACATTACACAGTAAAAAAAAAAAAAAAAAAAAAATCAGTTTTGCCTTTTGTTTCCAGTGGTGACATTCTGAGAAGGTTCACAATTTCATATCTGATAGGACAGAGAGGATAAAAATCTGAAATTGTGTCCCAGATCTCTCAATGACACAACCTATAAAAGATGGCAATATAGAGTCTTATCTGCATTGCTGATGTTCCAGCATGGAAAATCAGGCTCTCAGACACAATAATGTTGTATTTTAAAGTACAGCTGGGGGTAGGGGAACTCATTCCTGGCAGTGAGGATGCATTCACTGTGTCTTTATATACTGGGAACTGCTCATGCCAAGTATGATTTGGTATTTTGTACATTTAAAGAAGTTAAGAATATGTTTCAGCAGTTTTAAGAGAAATGATATTGTGATGATAACACCACCCACACTTGTTGTGTTTTGCAAATGCTTAGACACAAAGCTTTAACATACCCACACTAGAGGAAAAGAAGCCCTGGGATGGGCAGAAACTTCCCCAAACACACCAGGAGGAGAATCCCACCCTGCCAGCTCCCAGAGGGAGGCAGAGGGTGTCTGAGCTGGGGCAGGGATGATGACTCAATTCCATAAACTACTGCTGGGAACTGAGCCATGCTTTCATCCTCTTCTCACTGGATTAAGTATAATCTCCATTAAGTAGAGCCCCAATTAAAAATGTTTCTAAAAAAGGCCAAAAGATAAAAAAACCCCAAGGAATCATATGCTAAATAAAGAGGAAGGGTGCTGCTATATATTTTAAAAATTGGTATTTATGAGAATCATATTGTTATAAAAGTAATTTTACTATGCTTGGTTTTCTGTGTGATTTTTTGTTTGGTTTTCTGGTTTTTTGTTTGGTTTTCTGGGTTTTTTTTGTTTGTTTTTAATTACTGTTATTTCAGCTTGTATCTGTTGAGAGCATCCTGCTTGTGCATCAGGGTTCAGGCTCCACTCCCACATCTCCTGCCTCCCTACATACAAAAGAGCTCCAAGATTCCAGCAATAAATCACAGTTCCACACTGGAGATTCTGCTTTATATGAAGACACTGCTACAAATTCTGCTGTGAGAAAAGGCATGAAGATGGACAGAAATGGAAAGAAAAAATTCTGAACTACTGGAGAGCTAAACTTTAATGTAATACAGATCAAAAACTAACTGCAGGAGCCTGCTTTTGATTTATTGAGCACTAGGACTTGTTGCACAGCAAGCAGTTAGGAATGATAACTGAGAGAATTTAGTTCATTGTAATACTATTTACAATGGAGATTTGGGGTGTTTTTCCTGCAGTTTTTGAAAGTGGGCATCTTTCTCACACCACAGAGTTAAAACCATCATGCAGTTAATTTCTTTAGCAGTGCAATTTACAGACATATCTTTCCTCAAAGCTGATATTAAAAATAGTACAGGAGGATGACATCCATAAAAAACAAAACAAAACAAAACAAAACAAAAAAAAAAAAAACAAAAAAACAAAAAAACAAAAAAACAAAAAAAAAACAAAAAAAAAAAAAAAAAAAAAAAACAAAAAAAACAAAAACAAACAAACAAACAAACCAAACAAAAAACAACCCAACCAAAACAGAGAGGAAATGCTTCCACAATTCTGAAAGCTAGAAAAACTCTGCTTCTTTTTTCAGAAAAGTGAGGAAACAAGGAGAAAGCTATCTGATATACAAGTTACTCCAATGTGAACCTAGAAGGAAAGCTTTCTGAAAATGTAAGAACTGATGAAACATCTTCCACAAAAAAAGAATTCATATCCTATGAGTTGGAATGCACTAAAATACTCTGAACTCCTTGAAGTTTCCTCAGTAAATTGGTGTTGATGTAGCAAAGAAATCCTCCTTGGAACAGCAGCACCCACTTGGTGTCCAACAGCTGATGCAGGGCAAAGTCTTTTCCAGGCAGAAAATGGGACCAGAGAGCTCCAGGATTGTTTAATCAAGAGCTGACTGCACCTTTCACACAGGACAGAAAATGTCTCTTAGCCAGGGACCTCCTTGGTGCCAAAATTAAAGCTTGTTAAGGTCAATTGAGTAATTTCAGCAATTCAGCACTTCATAGCAGCTACAGAGATGTGCTCTGGGAAGTCACAAATTTTAAACCTAATGGGACAAGATCCTAATTTACCAAAGTTGTCATTCCTAACTACCATACCTGGAGCTATTTTATACTTCATTAGCTTTTTCCTAATTTATGAGTAATCTAATATATCAGAATATTCTGGTTTAGGTTTCTTGCAGGCTCTATGGAAAATCCTAATCTGCCCCTTCATGCCCAAGCATTTACTTTGACTGGCTTATTCAGCATTATCCACACCTAAACTCTCTCAGAATTAAGTGATTTGCTGTCCTGAATGTTAATGCTGTATGTTCTTGAAGCAGGAAATCTGCATTTAGCTGAGCAGTATCAATATGTAGGTACTGGAGCAGAAGGCAGAAGCAGCATGTGCACCCATGGAGAATAGAGAGCTTTTGCAAACAGTGTCACAGTTTTTTGAAAAATACATCTGTTTTGCTCAATTGACACTCCATGATACTGCAATTATGAGCCATATGTGAGTGTGGTAATTTGGGAAGACAAATTAACATTTTAAAATCGAGACTTGGTGATGTTTATATCATTGTGCAGCAGCTTCCATAGAGCTGAAGGGGGATCCCTCACTTTCAGGACAGGATCTGTCCCAGCTGGTGCTGGATACATGGAAGGATGTGTCCAGGGGCTGTGCTGGGGAACAAATCCCCCCAAAGGGTCTGGCAATACAGAGCCTGAGCCCAAGGCATGGCCTCTGCTCTGGTGCAGCTCTGGATCAGGATTTTTTAGACTTTAAGGCACAGCCTTGACCCCAGGGATGTTAATGTCAAGATTTGTTCCCCTCAGGGCACCTACAGTGAACCCATGCTGGACCTGACTAGTAAAGTATTAAACATTTCAAGTAAATGGCATGATATAAGGTGGATATTAGTAATTTCATAATTATTAAATCTGGGATTGGGAACTATAGAGTTCTGGCTTCTCTGATACAGTGGTGCAGTAATCCAAAAGTAGACTGCCATCAAAGTTGTAATTTGAAAGTAAAATGGAAGGAGGGAAATATATTAATTATGTGTTGTAGGCAAAAAATTAGTTCAAATTTGGAACACTAAAATTTGGCAGATAATTGGGAGTATATGCACACCTGGATAGATATTCTGAATTAAACTTCTGAACTTCTCCTTGCTGACTGCACCCAGCATGGGCTGCCTGTAAATTTTAATGACAGTTGGACTAAACAAAAATGACACGTCCCAAATCATCCAGAGATGTGACACAGAACTGTCAGAAAGGAGGCTGAGCACACATTGTGCTTGTGCACAGGAGCTGTGGAAGCTCTGGAAAGAAGAGACTGGGCAGAAAGAAGATCTGTGAAGAGAAGTGGTCTTGGAAATAAGTTCAAGGTCTCAGTCAAGGAAGGATCTTGGAGATCAGGGATGGGTGTGAGGGAAGTGCCAGGGGGTGGGAAGGGACCCTGGCCCTAAAACCTGGGACAGCTCCAGCCCTGGGAGCTGCAGCTGAGGTGGACAGCACTTTGTGCCCTCCCTCCCTGGCCTGAAACAATCCCCTGGCTGTTACAGACACAGCCATCCTTAAGGGATGCAATTGGTTTGAAGAGGGAGATGCAAGGAACTAGAGCTCTTTCTAATTGTCTTTTAAATTTGTGTCCAAATTTAATGTCTGCAAGTATAATAGATGAAAAAATCTACCAATGTGTCTCAGCATAAGCAGAAAGGTTCCCTACAACCCATAAAAGCTGAAATATTTGAGTAGAGGCTGGTACCATCCTCTGTTGCAGTTTTATGACTCAATATTTGCTTCAGATTTTGGAGTTGGAACCATGGTAACAACATGTCCATTTCAAGATAAATGGAAAACATTGCATTTATCATGGGCAGGGGATTTAAATGCAAATTTGTTAAGAAGACTGGTTCCTTTTCAGCCATGAAATGTGATGTGTTAGAGCACTGTGTATTTTATTTTTACTAGGTAACTGTATTCTACCTTCAATTTGATCTATAGGATTGAGAGGAAAATCTTTGTCTATATGAAGGACAACTAGAACAGGTCAGAGAGAAATAGGACCTTGTACAGCATCATGTGCTGCACTGCAAAAAAAGCTTTAAGGCTAAGAAAGTTTTGTCTGTTACTTTCCAAATAAGCTTCCTTTTGAACTCTAAATAAAGAATAAATCAGGTATTCCAACCCTGTTGCCATACATGAGAAAGATAAATAATATACTCTGCAATATAGGTCATCAGCATAGATATTTTTATCCTAGGTTGCATTTTATTTTAAATACTTGGAAGGGGAGGTTGTGTGTGGATCTTTCTCACAATAATGAGGCAGTATAATAAGTCTGCATTATAGAGCAGGCAGGTAGAACATTTAAATTATCATAAATAAATGGAGAGGATAAAACCATCATTAGAGAAAAATGAGAATAAACCTAGAGTTTATCATCAGTCATTTATTCAGCTGTCATTTATTTTCAAAGAATTGGTTGGAACTATTGCTCAAATATGGGAGCCATGCAAGTAGAGGCATCATGGGTTATTTCCCTTTGCTCAAACTCTGCCAAAAAGATGGAAAACACCTTTACCCAGGGCAATATTTCTGCCTTTTCTGATGCTTTTTTCCCCAAAAGGCAGCTACCTTCCTGTGTTTCTGGAATTCTTTCCCACTGCAGTTTTCTGCCAGCTCTAAAGGCAGCAAGTTCTTGATTCTGGATGTGATCAGGACTCAGCTGGTGTTGTGTGTGTTCCCTCAGTGAAGCCCCATCCTCAAGAGCTGCATCAACAGCAGAATTCAAACTGAAAAAACTGACAGATGAGATTCCCCCAGCATTAGGAAACCACAGCTGTGGCTCCAGTGCCTAATCTGGACGAAGCTCAAAGCCAGATTGGTGGATTTCTCTGACAGCCATGTATTTTCAAACATGTAATTAAAATTTGCTGCCCAGCCCCCCAGCAATCCCCCTGTGCATCCCTGGCAGTGCTGTCCAAGCTCTCCTGGAGCTCTCAGGGCTGGGACCATTCCTGGGGAGCCTGGGCAGTGCCAGCACCTCTGGGGAGCAGAACCTTCCCCTGATACCCAACCCTGCCCAGCTCCAGCTGCTCCCTGGTGCTGTCCCTGTCACACAGAGCAGAGATCAGAGCTGCCTCTCAGAAGTTCTGCTCTGCTCTGGGATCTCCCCTCCATCTCCTCTACTAAAATCTCATTTGAGAGAGGATACTCTAACTTCTCCTTCACATCCAGAACCAAGAACTTGCTGCCTTCACAGCTGGCAGAAAACTGCAGTGGGAAAGAATTCCAGAAACACAGGAAGACAGCTGCCTTTGGGGAAGAAAATGTGCCAGAAAAGGCAAAAAATATTGTCCTGGGGAAAGATGTTTTCCATCTTTTTAGCAGAGTGGAAAACAAAGTGGGAAAATGATGCCTTTAAACCAGACATGGATAAACTGGGACTGTATCTAGCTAACAATAAGCTTTTGTCTATGTAATAAAGCAACAATTCAGCAAACACACCAGAACACCAACACCAGAGTCTGAAAAATGGGTCTTTATTCCATTTGCCTTCTTTCCCATCCTATTGGTCAGCACACACCTGGTGTCTGTTCACAGGACAACAAGAGATTTTTCTTTCTTATACTCCACAGTCAAAGAAATTCTTTCATGCAACAATAACCTAATCGTTGTTTTACCTTCTGCACACCTTCCTTAACCCTTCAAGGCACGAATGGGAGCTGTCTTCCAGCTGGAAATTTGATTTTGGATGGAGTTGAGCCAAATGGCTGCTCTTGTGGTGATAGGCAGAGAATAGAGGGTTTTTTGTCCTGTTTTGTTGCAGACAGCCAGCTGGCAGTGCTTGGCACATTGGAATTTCAGTGGATCCTGGCAGGAGTTTCCCACTTTTCCCTCAAAGGAGTGGCACACTGCCTTACCATGTCATTTTGTTATAGTTTATTTCTTGCATAACAAGCAACATTGACAGGGATATTTGCAAATTCTTAAATATTCTGGCATCCCACTAGTGAAATCAGTGGTTTACCATTTCAGCTAGAAAGAGCTTCAAACAAGGTAATCATTTTTTACCTCACAGCTTCAGTGTGTAGAAAACCAAAAGAACCTGGTTGTCTTTGTGATCTCCTTTTAGCAATCAATATTTACCAGAAACATGTGGCCAGTTCCATCCCCCAGGCTGCAGTGACTAGCTCTCCTGAAAAGGCTGTTTTCACCCAAATAATCAATAATTGCTTCTCAGGTGTCCTAATCTGTGGTCTAGAATTCAGAGTGCATCTGCACATCACAGAGCACATGCAGTAAATATATTTGGTCATATGCTTTTTATGGAAAAAAATCAGTAATTCACCTATAGACTTGTGAAAAATTCCAGATATTCAGAAGATCTTTTGACAACTTCAATATAATCACTTCTTTCTTTTCATATCTGGTTATGTCATTTCCTCAGTTATGATGAAAACTATGAGAACAAAAGAGAGAAAGGAGCATTAGTGTTTGTCAGGATGGGGTATACATGATTTCCAGGCTTTATACAGAACAAACAGGAGGTTTTCCATTGTCATGTTACTCTGCAAGTAACCTCCTGATTGTGCAGTGATCTGTGGCATGAGCTGAGCTCTGAAACTGTGGATTTTTGTCTGTGTGTGTTCCTTACCTCACAAGTCAACACCAATTCATGTAGGCATGGTCCTGTGGGAGGGTAAAGAAAGCAAGTGATGCATTTGTCTAATTCCTCACCTAGCAAAGCTTCCTACACACGTTTATTAATATTTCATTGTTTCTTCAGCAGAGTTCTTTTCACACTTCTCTGTTCTCTCTTATTTACAACTGAGGAACATGGGCTCTTTTATGTTATTCATTAACAGACATTTATTTGACAAATGCTGGTGGTGTGTTTTTTTCCATGCAGAACTTCTGTGCTGCAAAGGCTCCTCTGGCTGCTTTGCTGAAGGGTGTGAATGCAACAGGAGGAATTCTTGAGAGAGTGAATTTCCCATCTGCACCCACAGCCAGTTGGTTCCATTCATTTTTGAGCACAAGCAAGCAGATCCCTTCACTGCAGGAAGGGAAGGACAGGTTTTAGCCAGGATCAGAGTCTGATGAATGTGTGTGGACGAGTTGCATTTTTTGGTGTGGCTGTCTGTTATTTGTGTTGCACTGTTATTTTAGTGTAATGAGATCTGTGCTGCTCACCACAGAATCATGTCCTGAGCTGAAGGGATGCACAAGGATCCTGGGGGCTGGGACCATTCCTGGGGAAGAACCTTTCTATAAAATCTAACCCAAATATTCCCTGAGACAGCTTCATGCCATTCCCTGGGGTCCTAAATGCTTCCCATAGATTTTGACTCTTTTCACAAGGCAGAAGTACAAGTTATCAGAATTCTAATTCAGGTGATATTACTGGGCCTAGAAGTTACATTTCAGATTTTCCTTTTTTTTTTTTTTTTTTCTTTTTGCATATTCATTTTGTAGTCTATTGGTATTAGACTTCTTTTATTAGCATTGGTGAAAGGCACTGTGATTTCTAAAGGAGTGTGGCCTTCCCCATGATACACAGGCTGCTCTGGTCTCACTCTTGGCTCAGAATGGACATAGCCCTTGGTGGGACACACAGCCAGCAGTGTTCATGCAGTACAGGAAGCAAACACCTTCTAGAAAATATTTTTCTAATTCTAATATATTTATTCTAATTTTTTTCTAATTTCTCTTTTCTTTTATATCCTATTTTTTCCAAATCCAGTGCTATTATAATGACTGTTTCATTTGTTTATTAATCTATACATTAAACCATTTTCTTCATCATTCATCTGATTTCAGAGTGCTAATTCCACACACATATCATGAGTCTCACTTAATCAGAAGAAAAGCTCCAACAGCCCTGAAATGTGCATTTCCTAATCGACCAGCAGAACTCTCCTGTACGTGTTCATCTTGTCTAAATGCTAAACTAAACGCAAAACTTCTGTTCTCTGACTTGCAGGAGCTTGGCTGAGCAGTGGGGGTTTCAATTAAAAACCACAGGAAAGGAAAGGAATATGTCAATAAAACCACACACTTGTAAGTACTGCATACTAGTTTGCAAACAAACACAGCAAGCGTCCTCCGAGTACGAGTCTATTACTGTAAATTCAGAGTGAATGCAGGATGCTGAAGGTGACTGTCCCAGCATGATCCCCCCTCATTTCATCTATAGTGAAATGCTCTCTGCCTCTACATTCAATAGCTTGATCTACTCACTCTGCAATGAGACTAAAGGAGGAAAATGCCACGAGGAGGAGAATGGCCCGAGCCAAATTAACGATGTTTTGTTCCATTTCAAAAGCAAATGGGAGCTGCAAAGGAGAGAGTAGAAGGTGAAAAAGGAAAAGAGAAAGTAGTGAATTGATTCTGAGGCAATATCCTGTGTGAGACTTTAAATGTAGACATCCCTTGAATAGAAATGTAAATGCCATGATTTGCATTATAAAGCTTTGTTAAAAAATAACTGTCACTAGAAAAGATTATGTTCATAATTAATTAGTTACAGGCTGGGTGCAGTCACTTTTTAAAAGGGTTGTATTAGGGATCACATGTTTGATTGTGAATTGCAAAAATAATGAAGGTGAAAAAATTTCTAAACAATTTGCAATTCATAGAAAAATATATACTCAACTAAAATACAGTGCACCCTATGGTGCTTTTAATGCTCTCATATTAAAGACAGCAACCAGTATGAGAAAAACAATATAGTTTACCCAATTAAGTGAGCAAAATACAGCTTAAATTTGCAGAAGGTTAATAACTAATATTAAATATATTGGCTTCACATTATGTTTGAACTGTTAATAAAGTGAACTCACTGGCTGCTCAAGCATTACAATTGTTTCTCAACTAATAAAGAAATGAAAAGGGAAAACCTAGTAAAGTATACAGATATTTAAATTATTTCTCTTCCTCTTGAGCAGTAATTTCTTTATGCAATTCTTTCCTAAACAGGAAAAAAAAAAGGCCACAAAGGGCAGAAAAAGCATCAGCTTTGAAATTTGATGCCCTGTCTCCTTGACTCGACAGAGTCTGAGCTCCTGATTTAAATAGAGATCTGCAAAGGTGCTCAGCACTGACCTAATTGTGCTGCTTTTAAAAACACTTGTTTTTAAGACTATCAATGTTTCCAACAGGACTAGATTGACACAAAAGCTGAATGCTTTTGAATGGTCTGGGTTTCATTTTATTCAAGAAAAGGTAGAAGTCTAGGGCAATCCAGAATTATGGTTGCCTCCCATCTGAAAACTGCTGTGGGGACATGCTGCAATGATTTTTCACACCCTCAGTTTTTTAAATTGTGAGCTGTCCTGTCCAAATCAATGTGAAAATCTTTGCAGGACATCTGAAATGTCAACACAGCACATAAATACAAACAGGTGCCTGACAGTCACTGGAAATCAGAGCCCTGCAATGTATGTGCTAAGATTACATGGGCTCAGGAATGTGCTGCCATAATCCAAGGAGGAGTTGCTAGTTTATGACTGTGAAGCATAACTATTTGAAGAGGTGATGTTGGTGGTTCTGGGCTAAGCCCTTTTTAAGCTGGGTGCTAGGGGTGCTTGTTGCCAGGACAGGAGAGCCCAGGCTGTCAGGATGGTGAGGAGGTGTTGGACTCAACAAACCTGGTTTTTTGTGCTTTCTGTGCTTTCTGGCACTGAGCCCAGGAGAACACTGCTTCTGACCTGAGGACTTGGAGGAGGCTTCCAAATTTGAGTGATGGAGTTAAAATCACAGGTGTGTAGTTAAATAGAAGTGTGTGATTTCTCATGGTGAAGGGGTTTAAATTTGGGGTTTTTATAATATAGTAATAGATATGGGACAAGATGGAAGATTTTGGGTGGTGTCTCTTTTGGTTTCATTTTCCTTCTTCATGGTTTCAGGCTGTAGTTTCTGGTTGGTCAGTCAGTGTCACACTGAGGGTCATGGGAAGTTAGTTATTGGGTTAAAAGGATGAATAATACAGGTTTTAATTCTCTATTGGACTGTTTAGCTTTAAGAAACCTGGTAGCATCTGGAGTCATCTCCATTTTGCTCACTTCTAGCTGGTGGCTGGAAGTGCTGCTGAACTTTCTGGGCTTTAGATGAGATTTAATAAACAACCAAGCCTGAACATGAGAAAAGTCATTTCCTTTGTGTGTTTTTTAATGCTGGCTGTGAGTGAAGGCAGAATAGACTGAGACAAACCACTAATTAAGTGGTGCTAAAAAACACCCACCACTGCTACAAGGAGGCAGCAGAGCACACACCAGTGGTCTCCCCAGCATTCTGCCCTAACTCCTTCTCCACATACCTTCCCAAAACTTTTTATAGCAGCTGCTACTTTATTAATTCTCTGTCTTTTTTTTAAATATAAAAAGGAGGGCATGGGAAAGATTGGAGAGAGGAGATCAAGAAATGAAGGTCTGGGGAAGGAGATGAAAAAGTGTTTTAAGGGGAAGACAGCAGGGATGAAGGAAAAAGGAAGAAGGGGTGGAATGTTCAACATAAACGTGTGGTGTTCTGAAGAATACATTAGTCTGATGCTTAGAGGCATGGGAAGTTTCTAAAGCCTGTTTAAAACAGGGAATGGTGATCCAGCCACAGTTTATTGAGTATTTTATAGAGTTTGGAGGAATAAATTCATTATATTTTTTATTTCTGTACGTGGAAAAGGTTTCTGATATCAAACAGTAATGGGAAAATTCATTCTTTACAGATACTTTCAGTTTATACTTCCAGTTTTGGATAACCTCATCTGTGACTGACTGAGCTCAGTATGATCTGCTGTTGATACCCTCTGGTGAGCTGGGTGCCAAAATATGGCTTTGCTAGGGTGGTGATTGGAGTCCTCATTTTGGCAGGTGTGCCTGGGTGTGTGTTTATATACATAATCCTTAAGGTGTAAAATGTTAAGAGTTTTCCATTGAACTCAGTGGAAAGCCTCCCATTGACTTAAAAGAGAGTTGAATTAAGCCTTTTGAAATAATAAGCAAAACCAGATGTTTGCACCCTGTCTGCCACTTTCCTTCCCACCTGACCACTGTGCAATCACCTCCACTGACTGCTAAGAATTTCCCAAGAATTTCCCATCTCCATGTAGTTTCCATCCCTGATTTACCTGTTTCTCACTCTGAAAAAGAACAATAAACAATAAGAAAGGAAATATAAACTGAAGGATTTTTACCCAATGAAAGATGAATGAATTGGCAGCAAACAGGAAGAAAAATGGGAGACTAAAATAAACCCCACGGCATATTCTGAATTTTGCATACCAAGGATAATATCCCTCATTTCCTTTGCAGAGGGAAAAAAATAAATAAATAAAATAATTGGAAAACACAAATATAACCCTGCAGGAGACAACTGTAAAAGATCAGACGAAACAAAGAACACAGTGTCAACTAATTAATTTTAATTTGATCAACTCACTTTTATGGGTGCTCTTTGCTGTGATTATTCAATGATTTCAGGATGACAGTTATGATGAGTGAATGATAATTAATTGTACAACTTCTGAATCCAAAGCACAAAGCATTTTAACATTCACTGTGCTTTAACTATGGGGAAGACACATTAAACCCCTAAGAATTTGGATACAGAGTGACCTGTAGTTCAAAGAACTCACCTTGTGCTGAGTTATCTAATTGCACTTACATTCCATACCTTGTTCTAGTTGGTGACTGCAACCAACTTCCTTTTCCACACTGGAAATCCAAAGCAAAACAAACTTTTTGGTCTTTATATTCTTTAAAACAGAACCTCCTAATGCTGTTTTTTTCAAGCTGAAACTCTTAAAATTAATATTTATTCCCCTTGAATTCATGATGGGTAAATTACTCAAAGATTTTTTTTTTCTTCTCTGGGAAATATCCATTCCCTTTTTCCTGAGTGCAGTTACAGTGATGATTAGCAAGTGCAGTACTATGGATAAGCAAATGTTTAATCCATATGAGTGTACCTGATCAGAGCCAGGGATTTTTCTTTCTCTCATTCTTCATAAATGAAACAGAGATTCTATCTTCTAAAGCCTTCTTGCTCTTCCTTATTTTGCAAATGAAACACTTAATTTAAAAATATCAAAATGACACAATAAATTTTGAAAAATTTCATTTTTTCCTTTTGGCTGAAACTATTCTTTGAATAGTTCCTAATTTTTCCTCTAAACACCTTTTGGTAAAATTTCCCTGGCTGTATAACTCATTGTTGTGTTGCCTTTGTTAAATATATAAAATGCTTTGAAGCTGTAAAATGTACCATGAGGCCTCACTTTTATTCCTTTGGTTTGGTTTCTGATCATTTTCTATTGGCTTCCACTGACTCTGAGTATGATTTCAGCTTTTCCTGGCTGTTGTGCAAAAATCAAAAGTAAGAGCAGTGTTTGATAACTGGGCCTAGAGTCAAATAAATAATAACAACCAGTCCCTTTTGAGGCTGTGCATAAGACCCAAATCCCCCTCTCTCTTCTCTGTCTGAGGAGCAGAGCTCTTAGATTAATCCTGGATTGGAGAGTGTATTAATTATACTGGTTAGTAGCAAGAAACATTTTTTTTCCAGGCACTATATCTGGCATGTACTTTAGCAAAAGTTGAGGATACTTGTTGTAATTACACAACCTCGTTTTGAAATCACTACAAAGTGCTCTGGGTTCCAAGGTTAAAGCATGTAGGAGTTCCTAATAACTCTAAAAGTAAAAAACTGGGGGATGAAACTGCCTTGCACTGTTCATCCTCTATGTTTAACTGTTGAGGTGGTTTCTTTGATGAGAGGTTTGCTGTGTAAATACTGCCTCAACCATCCACCAGAAACATACATATAAATTTTTGTTATTTACAGAAAGGTCCAGACCTTTCTACAGTCAACAGAGCAAATCTCTGCTATGGAAAACTTTCAGTATTCATTCCTCTGCCTGGGCTGGGGCAATTTAGCAGCAGCTCTGTGTTATCACAAGACATTTTTCTGTATTTTGGCATCCCTCTGGTTCATGTTCTGTAGCTGGGAGAGCCAGAATTCCAGTTCTCCTCCCCAGCAGGCTCAGTGCTGGAGTCAAAGAGAGCCCTGAAAATGAGCTGAAAGCAAAACTGAAAATAAAGATGTTGGCCAAACTCCAGCCCAAAGACCTCAAAACCACAATGTATGAACAGTCCTATATTTCACTCTGAATTCTGAAGTAAAATAACAAAAGTATTGTATGCATTCACATTTTAAATTATGTAATCATGTTATTATCTGAAACTAATACCATGCTGTTAAAATTTAGATAAAGTGTCCTGCAATGCATACAAAATGTTCATTTGTTGAAGGCCATTAAGTTAATTTCCTGGGAACAAGATTAAATGCAAGGCATTTACATAATCATTAGTTGTGAGGTGTAGAATAGATAATTAAATATTCCACCACATTAATTTGTATTTAATTAACTGTGCTTCCATGATCCTTCTGCCTGAATATTAATATTGTGTAAATAAACAATTAGGATGCATGCTTTGCAAAAGCTTTATTGTAAAAAATGTGATCAAAGAAATTCTGTGAAATCTACTTAAGTTAATAAACACTTAAAGGTTCTGTCAATCTTGAAAGTTTTGCTAAATAGCTCCGAGTGCTATGATTTTTAACACCTTAATTCTTCAAGTTTTCACTGTGTCAGAGTTGTCATAACAAATATTTAATTATAATATTTCCTATTCTACATTTCTCAACTTCTCATTTAAACTGGTTAACATGCACAAATAAAGTATGCAGAGGAAACTTTGCACCATGTTTGGGAAAGACAGTAAAGCTGTAGGAAATTAATGAATATTATATTTTCTAGTAAATAAACACAGTTTCAGACTGCTTCCATACTAGTGGGGTATAATTTGAAAACGCTCAGGCCATATGAGACAACAGTAAAACCCTCTTTTTTGCCTATTCCTTTGAAAAAATTTGTTCTCACCAGCAGCATTTCCAGCTGTCCACATTGATGAACAACACGTGAAAGGCTGAACTGGAATTCTGAGCACATTTTGTTTCCTGTAAATGTAACTTTTTCATTGCTTTGGGCTTATAAAGATGCTTTTACTGCTGAATTCTGTTTCTAGCAGGAAAAATTCTAGGAATCACCTGTACTCAAGTGTACCACTTAGAGAGTACACAGTGGAATTTGAACAAATGGGGAGGTGCTGCACAAAAATGGGGAGAAGATACCTGTGGAAACCTGTTCTGTCTGAAAGGGACAAATGACAAAAGAGAAAACTTCCTAAAAGACTTGAATTTTGGGGGACAATGTGCATGACAGAAATTCTCTGCAGAACTATGATTTTTTGGAGACTGTTCTACGAAAGGTTTGATAGAAAGTTTAGTTTTGTAACTGGAGAATCTAAGTTTTCATTAGCTTTGATTTGCAGGGTATATCTGGAAAGTCCAGTTGCAGTCAGTGCAAATTGAGAGGGCTGTGTACTCCTCACCTTCAGGATTCTTTAGAGCAAGAGCTTTGGGGCAGATTTTCTCCTTTCTGAGGTTATTAAAGGCTTCAGCTCATTAAAAATAAAAATATTTACTCATGTGCTTCATTAAATAGGGACTTTTGACCCAGACACCTTGCTCCCTCCTGCTGGCACAGAAAACCATCCCAAGTGTCTTTAGGTGGGAATGTTAAGATTATTGATAAATTGTGGATGGGTGGAAGCAAGTCTGAGGAATGGCAGCTAATCATGCACAGAAACAGTCAGCTGGAAATGCAAAATCACCAGCAGTGAAATGCAGACTAAGTGAACTAATATTAAAAACTCTGCGGGATAGCAATGTAATTATGTTACTCCATTGCATTTAATTAGAGACTGACATTTTTTTTAGTGGAAGGTCTTACTGGCTTGAAAAGCAAAAGCTGCTCCCTGCAAACACAGACCTCAGTCTGAGACAAACAGAATGAGAAGTAAGGATAGTTTCATCTGATTCTTAAACATTTAAACCATATTGACCCTACTTTGAAGGCAGTGGTTTTCCAAGGTTTTCCAGTAAGTGCAAAAGGTATTTAAATATCCTGACTTTCATTAATGCCTTTGAGGTTTGTGATTATGATTTTATCAGATGGAGATGGCACTATTTTTCTTCCCAGATTAATTTTAGAAGCAGTTTGGGGTGGACTACTATTCAGAATAAAAAATAGAAGTTTTGATAAAAGTTTGTAACATTGTAAAGGAGTGTACTGAATAATATAAGCCAATAAATGAAAACTGATAATGTAGTGAAATAGTGTTTTCTCCATGGCAGGAGAAAGATGGACAAAACACGTAGTCAATAGTGAAGACTGAGGTTTTAAACAGTCTGAAAATATCAAGTTGAGGTGATTCATGGCTGCTAGACAATCATCCTTCTTTTTGCAGTAGCACAAATAGGGTCATGGAGGTCAGAGGGAAAAAGAATAAAGAATATCTCCAAATAAATTGAAAGTAGGCAGCTGGCATGGAACAGGCTCAGGCTGTGGTGGAAGTGGAGAACATCAATTAGGGAAGGCACACCATGACAATCTTGCTGCTGCCTGCCTGAAATAAAAGTTAAGGAACAGTAGAAACTGATTGAGACAAACAAAAAAGGATAAGGGTGTTGTTCTACCCACCCATAAAAATCAATGTAAAGGAAGTGCAGCTGATATAAAGTGTTGCTAAATAAAACTGAAAGTAGAAAACCAGCTCAAAAGGGTGAAGGTGCAGTGGCAGTGCAGCACATTCCTCCAGCAGTCTGACATTCCTGCCAGCTGAGAGGGAGTGCACACCATCTCACACCTGTGGGATTATCAGTGCTGTCAGCATCCCAGTTCCTTTGGGATGGCACTTGCAAAACTCACACTCTGTAGCCTGAGGATGCAGCTTTTGAATAGGATAATTTTGTTTAAATAGCAATGAATATTGACATTTCTAACTTTGCTGTGCTTGTTCCAGGCAGTACCTGCTGTTGACAGAGACGTTGCCAAGCCAGGAGAAGGAAGCTGTCCAATGCTTTGGAAGCAATCCTTGAAAGCTGAATGGACACACAAGTGTGGGATGTGCAGGGAAACAGCCATGGACAGGCCCAGAGGCAGGAGAGGATGCTGAAGTGCTCAGCCTTTGTCTGGGAAAAGGCAGGCTTGAGAATGACTTAGCTCTGTGCTTTGGAATGTTTGGGATCTGGGTCCCTAAATCCTAATTCCATCACTATTATTATTTCATTAATTGTGACAGTTTGACAGACTGATACAGGCACTGGAAATTACCAGGACTTTGTTCACATCTGCCATGGCTGCACTGTTTGTGGGATGTTTTTTTGTTTTTACTGTGAGTGATAAGCAATGCACTGGTTGAGCTCTAGTCCACCCCTAAAAATGAAGGACTCTCCAGTCTAACCTAAGGATGGTGCTGTGGGGCTTGTACTTTTAGTTCTGTGCAATATTAACTCAGAAAATGCTGCTGCTAATGTTGGTGGAGCCTCACCTAGGAGAAGCTTTCATTACAAAATATTAAACCTGCAAGGAGAGAACTAGACTATTTATCTGTAATATACTGTACTATCAAAATTAGGTTCATTAGAGTCCTCTTTCATAAACATTTCTGTGCAGAATGTTTTGCAGAGACAAAGGAGTGCTCTGCATTGATCTCTACATTGATTTCCACTGCCATGCTGACTCATATAGTTTAATATGTCCTTTAAACTCAAGACTATATATTACTGCTTCTGAAAATTTACCATATTCTTGGGAGGAATTGAGGCTCTTGAGTCTTGTAATGCAATTATCTTGAGACAAGATGATTCTGTGGTAAGATTATCCCCTAAAAAGATTATCTCCTGACACAGTCATCCTCTGACAAGATTATCTGCAGAGATGATGTTGATAATTAGCTGGGGATGTGGAAGACTGATTTAGGAAATACAACATGAAGCAAAACTAGTCTGAGCACTTAGCTGAGCCTCAGCTCTGTATGAAAGCTGTTTGTGGGCTAAGTTGCTGGTCTGAGCCTTCAGAGCTTTCAGTTAATGGGGAAAAAAACATGAGCAGGGTTTTTGCAAACCTTGGAACTGGACATTTCTGTTTTAACCAGCCAGACCAGCATTCACTGTAGGATCTAGCTGAAAAAAATGCCTGCACCTTCCCTGAAAAAGCTTAGGAACTCTTGTATTCATTCCATGGCAGGTGTGGATTGTACATGGTTTAAAATACAGAGTATGCACATGGAACTGCAAAAAATGGATCACTTTAGTCTGGGAATTGCTATTCATCAAAAACATTTTCTAGTTGCACAAAAAATGTGCTTGGTGTTTTCTTGTAGAGGAGGGCAAAGATCAATGATGTTAACTTCCCTTTGTATGTTTGCTTTCCAAGTGCATTGATTCTTGATATTCCTAAAGTATACTGACATGGGCATCCTAAGACAGGATCCTCATAAAGTGAGAAAAGAGAAAGGGATTTTAATTTTTGAAAGAAAAGAAAATATAAGAACATAACTGCAGCCTCCTGCCCTCAGTACCCAAAACCTTGCCACACTCACCCCAAAGGGTTTATCTCCAGTGCTTGGAGTCTCTGCAAGTTTGGAGTCAATAGTGTTATTGCTGCCAAGAAGCTGTAAGCTTTAGA